>NC_053428.1:36934352-37534352 GCF_007990345.1 Gossypium hirsutum
AAGCTAAGGCGATCCTTTTGTCATTTGATTTATTAGTATAATTTATTTATAATAAAGTATTATATTTGAAATAAAATTCATAATACCTCGGCCTCAGCTACAGAAGCAACTTCTCGACCCTGCCGGTGCGTGAATTTTGTTGCCTGCTGCTTGTTCCAACCGCTCACGGTCATACATAAAAAATTATTATTACGTATATAGTAAACACATATATAGAGTTTGGAAATACGCAATACTCTCCTTTCTTGAATTCCAAATCTAACCGCATCTTCCCATTGATACCTCAGCATTCCTGGCGAACATTCTCAGTTTTCCTCGAGGCTTGTCTTTCTTAAAAATTGTTTCTTTAAAGTACTTTATTGTCTCTCATCTTTACTTATGCCTCTTGATATATCATCAAGACTTCTAAAGCATCTCTCCAAAAAACATAAGTTAGATGTAATAAAATAAACTTAACCAAGTATTATAAATGCTTCACATTTGTACCTAAATAGAGGCCTATTTTTGCTATCAGGCATGTATGCATGATCGTAGTTGATGGGCAACATATGCATCGGCAAAATGCCAAATAGCCTACTAAAGTCGAGCTCAATCCAACAGCGACCATATATTTACTACTTTAACACGCCAACAGGATCTAAGTCGAAAACTCTAGAGCGTACGTCCTCGAACCTGCGCGTCCACCACTTCAGCTGAAAAATGATATACTATATTATAGAAAATGACAAATAATTTAATAATAAAAGTCAACACATGTAAAATGAACATAATATTACTTTGAAATCTTCAGGCTCATCAAGTGTCTCCGCACATTCGAAGATCTAACAACTGTCTGCTGTTCACTATTTCTTTCTCCGAATTGGAGTATTCTGGACAATACTTAAATCTCGTACTCTTCTTCTACGCATTTTTCCTCAATACACATAAATAATTAAAGTTTAGTAACAATTACAACAATAGTAGTACATATAAATAGTTAAATTATATAACATGACAAAGATTAAAATTATAATATTACATATAATTAAAAAATTGTAAATCTTACTACATCATTATTCGTAAATATCTTCATCCACATCATGTCGAACCCATTGATGTTGTGTATTAGTACTAGGGATATTTTCATCTAAGTTTTTTCTGGAAAAGGTAATGTTTCTGATCTTTCGACGATGTCATCTCTACTTCCATTACCCATGTCAAACAAGTCTCTAGGGGTGTTCCGGAGTACAACATACCACGCTCATCAGTTGGATCTTTTGAATAAAAAACTTGTTTCACTTGAGAGGAAAATACATATGGCTCGTCCATCAATTGTTGTCCAGTGTGAATCAAGCGAGAGAAATTCACCATTGTAAACCCAAATTGATCTTTTTTAATTCCTCGAGCAGTATTAACATCTGCCCAATCACACCGAAATAAGATAACTTTCCATCTGCCATAGTAATCCAACTCAATAATGTCGGTAAGAAGTCCGTAATACTCCACATTACCCTCAACCAGATTACTATCCCTAGCACTAGCATAACTTGTAATTGAAGAATAACAACAACTCCACAATTTTGAGTTCTCCTCATTCTCTCGCGATACTTTGTATGAAATCTGTATCCATTGATGAGGAAGGCACTATATCTTTTTATTACTCTGTTCGGACCTTGGAAAGCCATTTAACTTCGTCATTGACGTCCTTCCCACTCCAAACCTATTGAATCGAAAGTAAATTAAATAATTAAAAATGTATTATGTAAAAACATTCTTATTTGATTAACTAAATTTCGCGATTATATGTAACTTATTAACTTAGTACATACCGTTTGACTTAACCATCATGAAAAGATTCTGTGAATAACTTATTAATCTCTCGATGTTGTAATCTTCGAGAGCGTGCCGAGATCTCAAAATTTGTTGTACTCACTATATTAAAACAAGTTTAATTGATTAGAAGATAAACAAATCAAAACGACGAATATGTAAGACAATTTTATAACTTACTTGCGCAACGGTTCAATTGAATCGTGGTTAAAAGTATATATCGATGTGCCTGTATCCACGATATATCATCTAATTCTACAATTTCAACTTTGCCGATTGGTTCTCCATAACTTTGAAATAAATAAGTTTCGGCCAAGTCATTATCATTGAGCCCAGCATTTCTACTTGGTCTATTCAATCGTGTTTCAGCATCTTCTAAATATCTAGAACAGAAAGTCATGCACTCTTCTGCCAAGTAGCCTTCAGCAATTGATCCTTCTGGATAACGCTTATTGCGACAATATGACTTCAATTTGCTTAAGAACCTAAACACGATATACAATATTTATCAAAAGCTGTAACTAAATGTATAGAGGTGAATGAATGAATACTTGAGAAATAAATTAGCACCTTTCTATAGGATACATCCATCGATAAAAAACCGGTCCACCAAGGATTGCTTCGTGAGGGAGATGGATTACCAAGTGCACCATAATAGTGAAGAAGGAAGGTGGAAAGATCTTCTCTAAATTGCATAAAGTCAAAGCCGCTCGATCCTGTACTTTCTCAAGTTCTTCGACATTCAAAACTTTGCCACAGATAGCTTTCATTATATTGGATAGTTCAATTATACAGGACGTTACATTTTTGACATACAGCACCGTAAAGCAATTGTGAGTAAATCTTGCATCAAGATGTGGTAATCATGTGATTTTAATGAATATAATCTTCTATCTTTGAAACTCACACATCGAGATATATTTGACGCATATGCATCTGGGACCTTTATATCCTTCAACACCATGCAGAAAACTTCTTTCTCTTTCTTTGACATTGAAAAAATAGAAGGCGGCAACCGATATTTCCCATTCGGAAGTACTTGAGGATGAAGATCACGCCGGATTCTCATGTCAACTAAATCAAGTCGGCTCTGAAGATTGTCTTTTGATTTTCCATCGACATTTAAAATTGTCCCAATTATGTTCTCGCAGACATTCTTCTCAATATGCATGACATCAAGATTGTGGCGTAAAATGTTGTGCTCCTAATAAGGCAACTCAAAAAAAATACTCCTTTTCTTCCACAACTCCGCCTCATTAGAATCATCCTCTTCGTCAGATTCATCATCAGAGTCATCCCTCGATCTTCTCATTGTTTGCGTGATAGGTGGTTGATTCATCTTCCCGTAACTAAAGTTGATATCTTTTAACATAAACAAGATTTCAGATCCAACGGTCTGCTCAGGAGCTCCTCTGTACTCTTCAGTACCGTCAAATAGAGTCCTCTAAAATCTAAATTTATGATTTTCATCTAACCACCGACGATGGCCCATGTAAGAGAACTTCTTCCCATTATACAACCACTTCGAACAAGTTTGCGCAGCACAACAAGGACAGGCATAACGTCCTTTAGTACTCCAACCCGATAAATTAGCATAAGCCGGGAAATCATTAATTGTCCACAATAAAGCTGCACGTAAATTAAAGTTCTCATTTCTCAATACATCATATGTCTCAACACCCGACCATAATTATTTTAACTCTTCAATAAGTGGCTGCAAATAGATGTCAATATCATTTCCGGGACCTTTCTCTCCAGGGATAATCATTGATAAAATAAATGAAGATTGCTTCATGCAAATCCATGGAGGAAAATTTTAAGGAACAAGCACTACAGGCCAAGTACTGTACGAAGTACTCATGATTTTAAATGGATTAAAGCCATCAGCTGCTAGCCCAAGCCTCACATTCCGAGGATCGCTTGCAAAGCTTGGAAATTTACTGTCAAATGATTTCCAAGCTAAAGAATCCGCAGGATGTCTTAATAATCCATCATCGGTCCGTTGATCATTATGCCACGTCATAGATTCGGCTGTCTTTGAGGACATGAAAAGCCTTTGAAGTCTTGGTATCAGGGGAAAATATCGCAAGACCTTGACTGGCTTCTTTCTTAACTGTGCCCCACCTTCATCCGTATTCACATCTTCTATATTACTATTCATCCAACGAGACTTACCGCAAACATGACAAGATTGTTGGTTTTTTTTATCACCCCAGTACAACATGCAGTCATTTGGGCAACTATGAATTTTATCATACCCAAGGCCCAAATCTTTTATTAGTCTCTTCATGTCTTGACAAGACTGGGGAATTTTTGCAAACGGAAACATCTCTCTTAGAAACTCTAGCAGCATTGTAAAAGAGTTTCCGGTCCACCCTCCCAAACATTTTAAATGAAATAGACGAATGCAGAAGGACAATTTCGAATATTTTGATCCCTCGTAAAGTTCTTCATTCATTTCATTAAGTAAATTGTAGAACTTAGCCGCTTCTTCATTTGGCTCCTCATTAGGTGCACTTCTTCCCGTTTCGCAAAAAACATTTCCACCAATATTACAATCCTCAGATATAATAAAGTCAGGTGGAAACGATTGCTCACCATGACTACGCATATTAAATGCATCCCGCAACATATCTTCCATGTCATCTTGTCTAACATACTGATGGTAATCAATATCAGGATAAGTCGAATTAATCGTTGAAGAAGTTCCACTAGATGTACACTCTCCATGGAAAATCCATTTTTATACCCCCGAATAAAGCCATCAACAATTAAATGTTCGTAGACAACTTCACGAAAATGCCAGTAGATGTTGCCACACTTCTTACACGGGCAAAGAATCATATTCTCTTGGCTTGCATTTTGAAATGCAAAATTTAGAAAAGTTTGTACTCTATTTTGATAGGCATTGCTTACCCTTGACAATTTCATCCAACTCCTATCCATTTTGTAGTTCTTGAAATCTAAAGTTGACAACATATTACAGTTACTTAAATGTTCTCAATTGATTTAAATCATATCATTATACTAAATATCAAGTCTCTAATGGGTATAAACTAATTTAGGCAAGTTGCAGGATTTTCGACTATAGATTTATGTATTATGTAAGTTAAGTAAATTTTGTAAACTAGTTATGTATGATATGATATATATTTAAGTATTATGTAAGTTATGTAATTTATGATATGATATATATTTATGTAAATTATATATTTATCTAAGTTATATAAGTTATGTAAGTTATGTAAATTATGATATAAAATATATTTAAGTATTATGTAAGTTATGTAAGTTATATATTTATCTAAGTTATATAAGTTATATAAGTTATGTATGTTATATAAGTTATGTAAGTTATATATGTTATATAAGTTATGTAAGTTATATAAGTTATATAAGTTATGTACGTTTTGTAAGTTATATAAATTATGATATCAAATATATTTATGTATTATGTAAGTTTTTTATTTCATGATGTGGAAAATCACATGGATAATACATATCAAGTATCAAGTATCTACAGGTAAGTAGCGGGATTAAATAATATTTAATTAAATAATATTTATAAAAATTATTTTAATTAAGTAATATACATGTCGTTCGTTTTATTTGACAAATCACATGTGCAGTTAAAATAGTCCACACTTAATTTAATTTATGTTTTACAAGTCATCTTTCTTAAGTACATATTAAAGCACTGTGTGGACATCCGTATTTAGCTTAAAAACTATGATTTAGTTTGAATAAAAAGTTTAACTTAAAAGGTAAAATGGACGATAATATTTGTGATAAAACGGAGAATTTTTAAGATTCATCATACGTGGCGTTGTTACACCTAGGGAGGATCCATTATATCTTACAGCTCGATATAAGGCAACCCATCAGGTTTCCAGCCTATATACTTTGAATCTTTAAAATATTTAAATATTAAAATCAAACATTATTAATATAAAAAAATAGTATATTGAATATAATAATATCAAAAAAGAATCGTAGTTTAATTTTTATAAGTAAATTGGAAATAAATTAAGGTTATATAAATATTCAATAGTAAATGAGCTCGATAGAACTTTTTTCAAGTCTTTTTGAATTTTTTAAGATTCATCATACGTGGCGTTGTTACACCTAGGGAGGATCCATTATATCTTGCAGCTCGATATAAGGCAACCCGTCAGGTTTCCAGCCTATATACTTTGAATCTTTAAAATATTTAAAACAAGGTTGGAGAGAAGGTCAGCTATTGTTGTAATTTTAATGGACAAGCAAGCTACACGGTAATAAAATTAATTCATACCTATTCATACTTAAGTTGAATCAAATAATAATTAAGTTGAACCAAATATTTAAAATTAACTTGGAAACAAAATAGTTCTACTCCAAACAGAACCAGCAATTAAATCTTTACAATATCGCAACCCCAAAATATTAATTTTTCCAAAATCATCATGATAAAACTATTATTGATTAGAATTTTGAAATAAAGCCTACCTTAATAAAACGTACTTGGTCTACTCCACTCTCACCAGCAAACAGAGGCTGGAGTCAAAAAAGTAATATTGTTAAGTAATTTAAAGTGAAAATGCATAGAAATAATGAAAAAAATTTAGCAACCAAACCTGTACGTACCTAGAACAAATGCCAATGGCTGTGGTGTATTTAGTTGCACCAAATATTAATTCAGGAGCTCGATAGTACCTAGAACAGACGTAAGATTATAAGAGTAGCACAAATATATTTCAGTTTAAGCAAATATAAAAACTTTATCTATATCAGTTTTGCAAGTGCCCACTTGTACCAGGATCAAAGACACTGCCAATGAAGCTGTACACCTCAGCAAAATCTGGCAAAACTGCACAGTAAACACATAAGTTGGATAGAAACATGAAAACAGACCAAAAGAACATCTAAAAAACCAAAATGGAATCACCATTATTATGTAAACATGAAAATGCACAGCTTTAAACAAACCAACTTTGCATGTGCAGAATCATACTGCACAAAACTCATAAACATTAACTTCTCCTAACCAGAATACCAACTTTATGTTTACAAAGGCCTTGATGAAAACTAACATAACTATCGTCCAACTAAATTTAAATTAAACTCTAGCTGAAAGGTTAAACCTGGTACACCCAAGTCCTAAACTCCTTTTGCGGTGATTACATTGTCAGAAACAAGATGGCATGAGGACAAAGGAATAAAGAGGATTAAAATGAGAAACACAAATAACTATCATTTGAATCGAACACTAAGGCACTTTCCTGTCTTAAAAGAATAAACAAATGCTGTGATATTTTTATTTTTCTGAATTCTGATACACATCACACATAACGTTGTACATAAGTTTCTGAATGTTTAAATCATTGTCATAATCTAAAGACTTAATGTCTTTTAAATTTTAATTAAGATTTATGATAATATATTAAATTAAACATAAATCTACGTCGTTAATATCAAATCCAACTCTTGCCGGCCCACAAAACAAGTCTCAAGAATATTACACCCTATTACCAAATTAATGATGTAAATGTACATTATTCGGACAAAAAACATCATATTTGATAGAAATATAATAAATTTTAGGTTAAATTCATAAAAACCATTTTAATGGGACCCTTGAAAAAATTATAATAATGAAATGCAATTGTTTAAGAAACATTGGATAATAATGATTTGAATTTGTTTAAGGGAATTAATCAAGTAGAGTGTTGAAGATTAAATAATGATGGTGGCTAGCTAAAGCTTGAAAGCTAAAGAGAAAACATAACATGTGAGAATGGGAATATACTTTTTCACTTTCTTCCTATTAGGTTGGAAAAGGAAGAAATTAAAGTCCAGTCTAAAAGTTTCCCACTCTTTTTTACCCTAAATTTAAAAAAAGTATCTTAAATGGGGTTATCAACATAAAAGTAAAAACATGTTGAAAGAAACATAAATGTTAGGGAAGACAATGTTTACCTTGATTGAATTGGAAATGTTTTCTTGAGGGTTTATTTGGAGATGCTTGGGATTGATCTCTAATAATGTCGAGAGACTTCCCTACTCATTGCATTTGAAGAACAGAAGTCTGTTTCTGGTTGACAAAACAATCAAATGAGTTCTAAAAATAAACAACATTTAATGGTACAAAATGCAATCCGACTCCTAGTATAGAGGCTTTCATGGTACTTTTACCAATTAACGGCATATGACAAGGTTGAGAGTAGCTTGTACATTTTGCTAACGACCCAACGGTTTCAAGAAATTAAGTTTACAAAGAACTAAAACTACTGGACGAAAAATTAAAATTTAAAACATACCGACAGTTTTTGGTACAACTTCGCCATACAATCCAATAACTATTCTACCTGTAAAACACAAATTACACAAAAAAGAAAATGTAAGCTAAAAAAAGGATAAGATTTCTTCTCATCACTTATCCTATCCTGTAGGAATAGGTGAAGGCGTTGTATCTACACGCTGGCCATCAATATCCACATCCAAGTATACTCTGTGAGTGATTTCATGCTCTTATTCTACAATCTTCTCTTCCTCCTAAGAAGCACAAAATACGAACTATTATTGCATTAATCTATCAAGATCGATAAACATTAAAGGAAATTGCAGCCTCGAGCTTGTCTCAACCAAGCACATTCAGTTATAAAGTTCAAATTTCGAACAAGCGAATGCTCAGATTATAAGAGTATTGCATCTTTCATGAAGGGTATCACAGAAACAAGCTTTAAACTAAGCCTATATTACTTAGATGTTAGTGTCAGATACAGGTACTTCTCTAACATAGATGTACTCAATTTTATTTTTTTTCTAGATTCTTTTCATGTATTTAAAAGGGTTCGAACATGAGTACTTGAAGTAAAACTAGGCTTATGATATGAATATATATATGTGTGTATGTATGTATAACATAAATATATTCATTTTTTTCTAATTTTTTCCATGTACTTAAGTACTTCAAGTAAACTAATACTTAAAGCAACATAAAACTAGACTATTCAATGCAATCTGAGATATACAATATCAAAAAATGAAAAAAAATCCAATAAATTCAAGAAAATTCCACACAGATCAACAAAATCAAATCAAAACGAAACACAACCAACCAAATTCATGAAACTAAAATTTAAATAAAAACCCAAATCTGTACTACAGTACCAAAAACAAGAAATAAACAAAAAAATCCAAATCAGATCCAAAGGGCAACATATTTACATATAATCCAAGAAATGGGTATATAAAAATGAACAAGAAAATTTTTAAAAAAACGCACCTGTTTTGCTCCTAAGAAAGCGAAAATGAGGAGAATTGAGAGAGAAATGAAGCATATGACCGTCGACGAGAGGAAAGGGAAAATCGTTAGGGATTTCGGGGATGGGGGGAACAGATTAAGGGAAAATCGTTAGGGATTAGAGATTTGGGGAAGGAAGACAAGATGGGGGAAATGACTTAGTAAAAAAATGAAATCAATTTCGGGTAAAGGGCATAAACCTCAGGAGAGAAAAAACGACGCCGTTTCAAATAAGGGAAATTTGTGGCGTTTTCAGCAACGCGCCGCTAATAAGACATTTTGCGGCGTTTTCAACAAAGCGCCACTAACACCTATTTTATTTACACTATAAAACGATGCCGTTCTAATACGCGTTGTGGCGTTTATTATAGAAATGCCGCTAAAGCCACTACTATTCAGAGGAAACGACGCCGTTTTACTCAAATGTATAATGAAATTTTGTGGCGTTTTTTATAAAAACGCCGCTATTTTCTATCTTTTGCGGCATTTTATGTATAAACGCCGCTAATACCTGAATATTTTATAGAAATTGATCAAAATTTAAAACTATATATTTAGAATTTCTTTTAAATTATATATAAACCCTAAAACCCTAACTATAGTTGAAACTTTAATTTTGATTTAATACACATTTTAAAATACATATTATGTATGCATATAAATTAATTAAATAAAAACATGATGCTATTTATAATTATATCAATAACGTGTAAATATTTTACAAGATCTAAATCAAATCACAGTTCATGTACACAATTGCACACTAAACCACTTTTCATATATATATTTATATATATTTAAAATAATATTTTATATATATTATCTTATATACATTTATCTTCTAAATTAAAATCCAAAATTATACTCTAAATTTGAAACCCTAAACTTGATACTCTAAAACCCTAAACCTTAGACCACAAACACAGAACCCCTAACCCCAAACTTTAAACCCCAAAACCATTCGGTAACCCCTAAACCAACCATAACTCCTAGACCATAAAGCCCAAACAGTAAAGTACTCTAAAAATTGTTAACCCTAAACCATAATAAACATATTTTGGGAATTCGTGTGGCCAATGTTAGTGTAGTACAAATTAAAACACATATATATATGTTTATATTCTTATATTAAATAATATGAGTACGTATATACAAAATAACATGAATCTTAGTAAAATCCAAATGTTCTTCAGTTAATTTCTAGCTAATAGTATCATTTCCTTAAACCCTAACCTAAACTTAATTTTTAACATATTTTATTTCAGACATTCTATTTAATCTAAATATATTTAAACAAAAAATAGATAATTAAAAATACACAATAGCATTATTATTTATACAAAGTTACATAACTTTAATAAAACAATTAATTCTCTATTGGAACACTCTAGTTATAATGTCCACTCTGTAAGATATTTCTATGTTATATAAGAAATTATACATAGTTCAACAAATGCTAATTCCACATTCAAAATCACCCTTTCTTAATAGCATCCCAGGTAAGAATCTGGAAAGGAAATTATCTCTTAAGAAGTTAATTAATAATTGTCCCATTGTAAACTTTAACCCTAACCTTTAAACCCTAAATCATAATCCTTAAACCCCGAATTCATCATAAACCTTCAAATACTAGTTAACTCCTAAACCTTAAACCATAGTTAACCATAATTAAACCTGCTTAAACCATAAACCTTAAACTATAATGATAATTAATTCAATATTTTAAATTCAATGCTATCTCTTTTACGATTATATAAGAAAATATTTAATATTTTGTATAATCATAAATTTTAATAATTATTATTTTAGGGGTTATAGATTAGTGTTTATGATTCTAGGGGTTATGAGATTTTTAGCGGCGTTTTACCGAAAGTGCCGCTAATGCTCTGGCTTTTAGTGGCGTTTTACCTAACGCGCCGCTAATGTTCTGGCTTTTAGCGGCGTTTTACTGAAAGCGCCGCTAATGCTCTGGCTTTTAGCGGCGTTTTACAGAAAGCGCCGCTAATGCTTTGGCTTTTAGCGGCGTTTTACAGAAAGCGCCGCTAATGCTCTGTTTTTAGCGGCGTTTTTTACTAAAATGCCGCTGTTGCTCTGTTTTTAGCGGCATTTTTTTAGAACGTCGCTATTGCTCTGAATTTTAAAATTTTGGCGGCGTTTTTTTAAAAAACGCCGCTAAAGCCCTATTTTCCTGTAGTGTATGATTTAGTTCATATATTAGTTTGATGGCGCTTTGTAAGGCTTGATTTTGATTATAATTTATTTGAATATGAATTGCTTGTAATTGCATTTGTAAATTTAAAAAAATAAAAATTTGGTGATTCTCTATACTGTTAATGTAAGAGTAAACAATAAAAATAGTCATTAATGTTTAATTAAATTTATATTTTTATTACTAAATTTTAATTTATTATAAAATAATTACTAATATTATCAATTTGTAATATTTTAATCATTATGTTGTTAGTAGGAGTGTGACGTAAATCACAAATTTCCATTAAACACTTACATCGCTTCTAGGTCACTGCCACATAATTGAAACAGTTTTTTAATTTTTTTTACTTTATTTTCTTTCTTATTCTTTTTTTTCTTTTCACTTCTCTCTCGAACTTTCTCTCTTTCTTTTCTCTTGTCTCTCTTCTCCTCCCTCCACAACCCTAGCCATGGCTATCAAACTTGCACTGAAGCTCCAATCAGAGGGCACCAATTTGAAGATTCCTTTCTTTTCTACTATTTCCTGGATTTGATGCTTTCAAAAATATCTCAAAAATCCCCATATCGACACCAAAGCTTTAAACTATTTCAGCTCTGATATCCGTTGTTGTCCATCAAATAATCTTTGATTTGTGATATGTGCCTCCTCTCACTGTTAACAACTTTTGACCGTTAGGCTTTGTTGACTTTGGTATTCTAGAGTTTTTTAGGGGTTTGATTAATTGTGTGGCTTAGGTTTGGTGGAGGGCTAGGGCGTTGATAGGAGGTCTAGATTGAATGAGAGGTTGTGAGGTTTGGTTTGGTTTGGTGTCTATTAGGGGTTAGAAGCTTGGTAGAAAATTAGAAAGTGACTATTGGTGTAGGTTGAGGATTGGTGGCAACAATTGTGATTGTGGTGAGGTGAGTGGTTGCTAGGTCTAATGGAGGTGGTAAGGAACTTGGTTTAATGGTGTTGAAGTTGAAGGTGAGGCAATTGAGTGGTGGTGATGGATGGGTGTGTTGGTTTAAAAGGTGGTGGTGATGGTGATCAGGTGAGGAGGGGTGCTCAATGATGGAGATAGTCTAGGTAAATGGTGAGTTGAGGTGAGGGATGTGAGGTATGTAGTAGAGATGGTGAAAATGGTGATGATGATGCTGAAATGGAGAGATGGGAAAGGAGGAGAAGAAAGAAAATAAAAAAAAAGTCTAAAAAAATATGTTTAAATCAAGTGACGAAAGTCACATCAATGTTTAATGGACCACGTGTAATTTCTGTCCCATTCTAATGTAAATTGAATAGTGATCAAAATATTACAAACGACTGTTTTGTAACAAATTAAAATTTAATGATCAAAATGTAAATTTAACCAAACATAAGTAATTATTTTGTAATTTACCTAAAGCAGATTAATACATCTATAAATCAAAGCCAATAATTGAATTCTTATAATTTAATTTGAAAATGAAAATAGAAAGAAAGAAAAAAATACATATGAGAGTATTTTCTCTAAACCTATTTAGCTACTGATAAAGGTCAGTTTGATATTTAAATAGATTTAGATAAAAATATTTAGATTAAAATTTGAATTTTGGCTTTAAAAAAAAAACCTTTCAAAGCATAAGCGAGACTCAAGTTTTAATATTCAAAATGTAAGTACAACTTAAATTTTTTTTCAAATTTATTATATATTGTTTTTTTTTTCATTTGTTCATGTATGATGTAATTTTTATTATATGAAAAGTTAAGCACATTACATTATAAAATAAATATAAAAATACATCAAGTAGTTTATATTTAAAAATTAATAAAAAGGGAAAAAAAATGATATGGTCGTAAAAGAAATGTGTATTAGATAACAATATAATAATTTTTAAAAATACAAAAATATAGAAAAATTTAAATGAGTTTATTCGCAATAAAAAAAATATGCCTCGGTCACTCAAAAGACTTTTTATAGTAAGAATATTAAACAAAAACATAAATACTAGTACTATGGTACGTCATTATGTGGGTGAAAGAAATAAAAAATAAAAATATTTAATCAATAGTTTTTTTTAAAAAATAATAATTATTGGTAAAATTAAAAATGTAAATAATTTTATTAATGAGATTTTGGTTTTGTTGGGAAAATGAGATTTTAAATTTTTAATTGTTCAAGGTTAAGTATAAAGAGAGGTTGTTTTTTTTTAATTTAAAATTTTTAATTATATATATAACCGTATTTATATATTACTTTTGTTATATGAATTTGGAGTTAATTTATGTAAACTTAATCAAACACTTTATTTATAGTATAAATATAGATTTTTGAGTTGACAATCGAGTTATTTTTTTAAATAACTTTTACTTTTTTTCTCAAGTTGGGATTAAGGTATAATTTATTATAATTTGATCATATTAGTGTTAGAGAAATCTATTTACACGGGTATAAAAATTTAAGTGGTTTTATACTTTTTCGTAAGTTGTTATATGATTAATGTTTTAACAATACAATCGTTATATTTTGTGCTCTATTCATGTAGACCATGCATATCAAATTTTACATAAGTTAAAAATTTATATATATTCATTTTAAATAAAAAATTTCAATCGTTAAATATATATTAATATAGACAATATTTTAGATTAACATGATA
Organism: Gossypium hirsutum; assembly: GCF_007990345.1. Lineage (NCBI taxonomy): Eukaryota > Viridiplantae > Streptophyta > Magnoliopsida > Malvales > Malvaceae > Gossypium > Gossypium hirsutum. Next base: position 36,948,274 of record NC_053428.1, read on the forward strand.
AAAATATTATATTGATTTAAAATTTTACATGTATAAAAAATATAAATATATTAATAAATTTAATAATTAAATTATTAAAATATTAACAGTATAAATGTGACAGGAAGGTATAAAACTACATAAGATTTACACTAGCATAAACGAATCTCTCTCCTAATATCAATGTAAATATACCTCCTTCCCCTTCTTCAAACTCCGATTCGTATTTTTCATAGAGATTTATCTGATCAACGATAGAACAAGATCCATTTTGCATCGTACTAAAACATGTCAAGAAAAAAAAACAGCATAAATATGTAAATCACTCAAAGATGTATATAATACTTCTTTTTAATGAATATATGATATTCAATTTAGTTTAAAGTTAAAACTTTAAAAATTACATAAATATAAAAATGTTTAATTTCTTACCCAAGTCTATTTAAGTCATGTTGGAGTAATCCTGACCATCCCCTTCACTATTCGAAAAACACTAAATAATAAAAATATATTTTAATATTAATATTTACATATTTTTATAATCAATAAAAATTTTGAAATAAATTAAAATATTTTATTGAGAAGCTGAGAAGAATATTAAAAGAAGGCAACACCCCCAACCTTTACACTTATCCTCCCTTTCACGTCTTTCTTTTCTTCTTTCTTAGTTTTCAATCTATTATTTTATTTTTAAAATCAAACCAGCAAAAGATTCATCTTTTTCCTTCCATGATGTCTACAGATCTTGAATTGTTCCAAGATTCATTGAAAATAAAATTACCCAAACTCAAAATTATTCAATCTTCTGATGAAAGTGGCACCGGAATTGAACAAGTAAACAAGAACGGAAACAACAGCGTGGAGTTCTGTGCGACACCAACCTCAGACGAAAACAAGATCCCACCAGTTTTGTCATGTCCAGCGGCACCTACAAAACCTAAGAGAACAGCTTCTGTTTCATGCAAAAGAAAGTTGTTTCAAAATTTCAACTTCTTCGAGATCGTTAACAGTGAAGAAGTTGATGCGTTTTTCAAAGCTGGTTTTCATGCTTCTTCCTCTAAAAAAAGGTGCCTATCATCATGTACATGAATATATATATACATATATATCAGCTTTAATTTCCTTTTACATTTGAATTGAAATTACATGCAGATCTGCCCTTATAGGATTAAAACTGTAATTTTTTTTTGTTGGGATTTGGATCCGATCTATAGTCCACACATGTTCAATCTATTTGAAATGTTCACGGATTTGATTTTATCAGATCAACGTATATCGATTTCGTAATTTTCTTTTCAAATTCCAACTTAAGAAGTATATTTTATGTTTTAAAACAATGGGTTTGGAGAAGGAAAGAGAAAGGAATATGAAAGAAAATGTTTTCTTCAGATAGGTAGATGAGAGGTTTAAGTTTGAAAAAGAAGCAAAAATTAAAATTTTAAAAAAAGAGATTAGCATTAAAAGCTCTTTGGATCAAATTATTATTATTTTTTTAATTTTTGGGACTATTTCTTGATTTCTACGACTTTTGGAATGTTTGACGTGTGGGAAAGTGACTGACATTCGAAAACGCTTTTTTTAATTTTGAGTTTCTCGAAGATGATTTTGTTCGACATAGTGCGGGGATCTGTAAAAAAGTGGAGAATGGTCTAAATGTGATAAGCCATACGTAACTATTTGGATTTTGCTTGGTAAAGTCGATCGGTCACTTTTGGAAATGACAGACGAATGGACAGCCACCAAATTCTAGAATCACACTTAATCTTCTTTTTGGTAAAAGTAAATAGACTATGTGCAAGATTGCGTTTTACTCAAAATAATAATAACAATAACACACCTACATTACATCCAATATATAGGTATAGATCCAGAAACAACTAAATAGTAATATGTTTTGTGTATCTTATAATAATATGGTATTTAAAAATTATAAAAAAATTATTTCATATAATTATTTTAAATTTTATAAAAATATAGAAAATTACTTAAAAATAAAGAGTTATAAGAAATTATTAAATTATTAAAAACTATTAGTAGTGCCAACTAGGGGTGAGTGTTTGATTGAATTGAGTGAAAAATTTTGAGTTCAAAAGTCCTATTTTATTATCTAACTCAATTTGAATTTTTTTTAATTGAGTCGAGTGAAATAAAATTCGAATCGAATTAAATTGAGTGAATTTTTTCGAGTTAAATTAAAAAAATTTAAACATGTCAAATAAAAATATTGTTACAGTATAACTAATTCTAGCACATAAATTTGAAACTATATATATTTGAAATTTTTCAAAGTAAAAAAAAAGATACTTGAGTAATAAAATTGAATCATTAATTAGCTCTCAATATTATTATTTTAGAAAATTTTTAAATTTTTAACTTTGTTTTATATATTTTTTAGAATTTTTAAAATTTTTTAAAAATATAAATTTTGAATTTTTTATAAATATTTTGAATTTTTAAAACTTATTTTGATTTTTTTTATAATTATTGTTGAGAGAGACCAATTTGTTTATTTTCAAAATTGACAGGGACCAAAAGGGTATTTACACCAATCTGTTATTCAAATTCTTCAAGTTATTCAAATTATGAAATTCAACTCGACTCGAACTCAAAACTCGAATCAAGTTGACTCGGATAATTCGAATAACTCGATCCAATTAACCCGAAATTTAATTTTTTTTCAATTTTTTAATCAAATTAAGTTTTGCTCACCCTTAGTGCCAACTGTAAATTGCCACTAAAGTAGTTTTATTACTTGCCTTATTTGGTTTGCCAATCAAATGAAAAAAAAAATCTTTGGACCTGATTATGTGTTGTTTTATTAAACATACTTTAGTCCATCTATGGAAGCCAATCTTCAATAATCTAAAGATTGGATTGGATTTGAGTGAATCAAATCAACCTTTAGAACATGGAGAATCGATGAAGACTATGTAGTTGTTTTGGAAATCAGATCTTCGATTGATTATACTGTGATTTTTGAGATTTTAATAGCTATTTTTAAAAGCTATTTTGTATTCATTTAGATTCTATGTTAGCAAGCCAAAATTAATATATGCTTGAAGCTTGTTTAGGTTATGTAACAAGAGTTGATTGAGTGAATTCTAATTTGTTCATTGAGGAATTGCTTTGTGAGAGAGCGCAAATTGTTATTGTAAACATTGTTAAGTGTTTACTGCACAAGTTCTCAAGGGAAGGGTTTTAAAGTGAGTGTTCTAGTCTTCAGGTAAAAATGTGAGATCTCTATACTTGGAGTGATATTGTGTGAACCACTTGTTGTATTCGTGATAAAAGATAGTGGAATTACTCACTGAGCTAGGCTTCATATGTAGGATCTAGTGTCCCTAGTGTAGTATATTTGTTTGTAAACTTGTAATTTTTTCGAATAGATTGGTTAATAAAAGAATTCATTGATTACATTAATATATATTTGTATAATTGTCCTCATGTAATTTTTGCACGCAAAGAAAAATAGATGTAAATGTTGCTCAATGATTGTCTAATGTTTAAACTATTACTAAGCGGTATTACGTAGTCAAATTATAATACCAAAAGACAACTTATATTAGTAGACAAACCTGTACATAGTTTAATTGGAAATGAACAAGCCAATTGAAAAACTAATATGCTATCTATCAAATCCAATTAGGGAGATGCTTTATATTGGACATCAGAGTGGATGACTCCTAGAAGATAGAGACAAATGTGACTGACTAGATTGATAGTATATCGGACAAGATCCAAGAAAAATAGATCCTAAATTCGTTTATGGATTTATTTATTTGTGATGTTTATAGTGTGACAAACCTAAATCTTGAGTGGATGATGGACTATGTATGCATGACTTGTATACTTTGATATAAGAAAAGCCTGAGCTCAAATAGATAAAAAAAAGGGGAAACCGGTGTGTTAGGTATACAACTTTTGCAATATGTAACGCTATTCACAATAGTGGAATTCATAGCTCGAAACATGAGTAAATGAAATCCTCTCATTAGCATTACATGGTTGATGAAAAGTAAACGTGACCATGGGTCATTTGTCTTTGTGATGAATGACTTGATTATTATTTAATAGTAATTGACTTTTCACGAAGGAAGATGTAATGGTTACATAAGATAAAATAGGATCATATTGGGAGAAGAAATATTGTCCCAAAGAGATTAAGTTTATTCTATGAGGGTAACACACTTATGATAAGGTCATTGGATGAACACTGATTGAGTTACTTTCGTAATGGTATGTCATTGGGGAGAGCCCAGTCATAATACTATAGTGGAATGGCTTTGTGACTAAATGAGTTTATAATTAATAGGCAAAAAGCTAGAACCTAATTATAAATCACTTCAGCCTCAATCGCATATGTCCAATTGGTCCCTCCGCTAGCTCATTGACACCAAAAAATGAACATAAATGAATAGAAAGGATGAAAATGGAGAAATGAAAAACATTTGGAATGATTATGGTTTTCTCCAAAATGAAAATAGAGAAATGAAATCATTTGAAAATGAATGTGGTGTTCTCCAAAATGAAAAATAAAAATGACCTTGAAATAAATTCATGTTTTTCGAATTAAATAAAGTTCGAAAATGGAAATAAATCATTTAGTCATAGTGAACTTTTGAATGTAGAAATATTAAATATATTTTCTCATAGATTCTTTTACAGTAAAGCCATTATGATTTTAACGGAATTAGAATTGGGTTGAGATGATTATTTAATTGGAAAAATATTAAGATGTTTATTTTGGGAAATAGAAAAATAAATATCGAGTTGGATCAAATTATAAAGTATTAGGTTAAGAGCCCAAGAAGTACTTGTAATCGAACCAAATATGAGAGAGGCCTAAAAGCCCCTTATGTTAATGAGAGGGACGACAAACCCTATTATTATTAAGTAGGGTTGCTACCACCTATACTTCTAGATAGATTAGGAGTTCGTTTTTCTAATTGAAATAAGTTTTTACAATTCAAAAGGGTTATACCTCCTCTTCCTATAAATAGATGGCACTAGTATGGCTATTTATACAACTCTAAGATATTGTTATTATGCCCAAAAGTAGAGAGAATTTATTCTCAACTATTAAATATATTTTTTGAAATAACAATTTTAGTCGGTTTCTATTTGAGAAGAGAATTTTTGTTTTCACATTTAAACAAAGAGAACTATTTCTAGTTCTGTGTTTTGATTCAAATTGTTTGAGCCTACACTCGAAACAGTTTGTAGTATAAGAATAGTGGAGAAGGTCATTTGGTTGAAAGCCGAGAATGACAAGGATCCATTTATCTGAAAAAACAAGTGTGTATTCGATTTAGGGTTTATTGCTATAAATATCATAAACCGACTTGTTTTTCAAAAATTTAATTTTTCACCATGCAAGAAAATTGATTTCAAACTGAATTTTTTCAACATCGTAGACGTAAGGAAACCGAACTACATAAAAAATCATTAGTGTCATTTATTATTTTGTTTGCATAGTTTCGCAATGTCATGTTGTAGAGATCACTGCAGTCTACCACTTCCGTTGCAGTTGTTGTGTTAAGCAAATAAGTAATGTAAGGTAGCAAGAATTGGTATTGGAGCAGACGCTAAAAGTATTTAATGGTGAATCTTGGTGTTGCTTTTTGCTAATAATTGAAGTTTTATTGATTACTCGTCCCCCTATGCTTGAGAATGACAATTATACCTACTGGAAGGTTAGAATGAAAGCTTACATTAAGTTTGTCGATGAAAAGGTATGGAGATCTGTTCTCATTGGCTGGCTGGCTCCTTCAATTAATACTGATATAGGAAAGGATCCTAAGCCTAATGTTCAATAGACTACTGAATAAGAAAGAGTTGCAAATGCTAACTCTAGGGCCTTGTATGCCATATTCTATGGCATTGACATGGAAGAGTTCAAATGGATTTCAAAGTGCATTATGGAAAAGGAAGCTTGGGAAATCCTCCAAACTTCTGATGAGGGAACTAATATTGTTAAGCAATCCAAAATGCAAATGTTGACCACAAAATTCGAGACCTTAAGAAGGAAAGATTTTAAGACAATTGATGAGTTTTATGCCAGGTTGTGTGACCTATCCAATTAGTCATTTGCTCTTAGTGAGGAGTGTTCTAACTCTAAATTGGTAAGGAATGTTTTAAGATCATTGCTTGAAAGATTTTCTAACAAAGTGACTGCCATTATGGAGGCTAAAGATCTAGAGAGCTTAAAAATTGATGAGTTAATAGGATCTTGTCAAACTTTTGAACTAAACAAAAAATGACTCCAAGAAGTTTAAGTTTAAGGGAGAAAGGAGCATTGCTATCCAAGTTGTTGATGAAGTGTCAACTCCAAATGTCTCTGCCATAGAAGAGTTGCAAGAGCAAATTGCTATATCTCCTCAAAACTTCAACAAGGCTTTTAAGAAGAAAGATAGGAGGTTCAAGAAGTTTGGGACATCAAAGAACACCCCTAAGAATAAGAGCAAAGGTGTTTTTGTCAAGGAGTAGAATGAAAAAGACAAGAAGAAAGGCATCCAATGCCATGAATGTCTTGGCTATGGACAAATCCAAATAGAGTATACTAACAATTTTAAGAAGAAAAAAAGGGTGCTGTGTGCATCATGGAGTGATAAAGGAATTTTTAGCAATTCAAATTTTGATGAGGATCAGCTGAACAATTTTATTACTTTTACTTCAAGTGTTTTGTTTGGTTCTGAGGGTGACATGTATAATAACTCTAATGAAGGTTTAGATAGAGAGTTCCTAAACACTCACAAGATTATGTTGAGTAAATGTGAACAAGTATATAAGTCGAACACTTAGTTGTTCCAAGAGAATGCTTAACTAAAGGATGAAAACATGATGGCAATCTAGCAAATTGAAGTTATGGAGTCTTTATTGACCGAGGAGCTTGAAAATCTTATCAATACCAAAAAGGAGTTGGCTGAAACTAAATTTGTCTTGGAGAAGTTTAATGCTGGGAGTAGTAAGTTAGATAAAATTCTATCCTTTAGTAAAAGAGAACCTAGAAGAGGTGGACTAGGTGACTAGGTTTTGTCAACAAAGGTAAAGGTGTTATGGAGAGTCCAACTATGTTTGTGAAAACATTTAGTCAAAGTACAGTTAGTGAATGCTCAACCAAGGCAGTTGTGGTTAAGACTAACAAGAAGTGACAATCAAGAAATTTGATGTTAAAAAAATAAGAAAAAAAAGTTTAAAATATAAATAAAAAGAAGTTAGAAAGGAGATTTAAATAAAAAATTGGAGGAAAATATTTTGACTCAGCTTAAATTATTTTAAACATTATCTATAACAACCTGTTTTTAGTGGTGTCAGAAATAGTAGTTTCAGGACCACAATTTCAATGAGTGAATTATTATTTTAATATTTATTTAATGTCTATAGGATTATATTACGGTAGTATTAAAGTTTTGTTAAGAAATTTTGAGGTTTAAATGGTTTATTAGGTAAAAAGGACTAAATCATAAAAAATGTAAAAGTTAAATTATATTTGTTAAAAGGGCTAAATGGCTATGGAAAGGAAAGCTAATAGGCTTATATGGTAATTATACCATGTTATATGTTAGTGGATATACATGGATAGGTTTTAATGAAATTTTGATAGTTCTTAAAGGTTAAATTTGTAATTGAATAATTAAAACCTAAACTAAATAAAACAAATTTGTTTCATCTTCCTCACTTAATCTCCACCAAAAATTGAAGAAAGAAATAGCCATTTTAAGGTTTGAAGGTTTGGCTAGCATAGGTGCTTGCATGGTATGTGATTTCTATCTCGTTTTTAATAATTTTTATGTTTTTGAGTTTGTTTAGCTTAATCTAGCTAGCCTAGGGGTTAATTTGCAAAATTTTTAAAGGTTGAGAGACTTTCCACAGATGTTTTTGAATGTCTTTTGAAGTTATCTGATAGATTATTAATCTTGTTTGTTAAAATAAACATGTTTTGTTAAGTGATTTTTGGTGAAAATGGCAATTAGGGATTAAATTGTTAAAAGTGTAAATCTATGAGTTTTCTTGTGAAACATTGGTAATAATAGGTTGTTTCAAGGTCCTTTGTAACATTGGTTAAATTGGATTTAGGTTAAAATGAGTAATATTCAAGTTATGAGTTTAAGGACTAAATTATGAAAAGTTAAAATGTTAGGGGTAATTTCATAATTTTTCATAAATATGAACTATGGATTAAATTGAATACTAGAAGTACTTAATTGATTGAAATTATCTCTTTAGATCAAGATAAACCACAATCGGACTGGAATCGAGGAAAAACTAAAGCTTCTGATTAATTCGACTCTACTACTACAACCCTAGTTATCGAGGTCAGTTCGTATGAACTATGATCATATTAATGTTAGTTAAATTTATTATTTCCCATGTTTTGTAATATAAATGAACTTAAAATTGTAAATGTATCGATGTACGGATAATTGACGGATAACAAATCCCGTTTGAACATTAGGAATTCTTAGGATACGAATGACATGTCATTAGGGATTTCATATTTCGGGTGCTAGTCTTGATTGTCCTACCGATAGCTAAGGTCCTACATTTGTTGCATAATCTCCACAGCTCGTGTGAGAAGCATCGTGTAGCTTACGTTTCAACCCGCTCGTCTGAGCATTATTGTAAAGGAAAGGTTATGATTATATTTAAAAAAGCACACTATTTGTAAGCATTCCCGAGTATCTAATGTAATTCTAGATGGTTCAAAGGGTAAGAAAAGGAAATGAAATGGTAAGTATGCAAATGGAATAAATCATAATCTTATGAAAACATTGATGAGTTAAATGATGTGTTTATATATGGAAATTTATTTATTCTAGATTACTTAAATCTATGTGTTTATGGTGATTTGGTATGTATATGCTTTTTATTAGGTGAACCTTAACACCTCACAATTTATGTTATTTTGGTCACTTTTAAGTGCTTGTATATAAAATCCTTGCTGGTTTATTGTGGTTGTCAAAACCATTTTTTTGAAAAAAAGCACGTCGACTTATTTAAAAACGAAAATGGATCGCCACCAATCATTTTTATTTAGGTGTGATCGGATCACCTAGAAATTTAGTCGTTAAAAAAATATTTTGATTTTATTTAAATCAAATGATTTTGGTCTACGAAAATTAAGAGAACGAATCCGGGAGTCGGTTACGTGAGAGGAAGGGTTAGCACCCTCGTCACGCCCAAAATTGGTACCTAATCAATTAATTAATGTCCTAATGTCGAAAATTGAAAAGATTTTTAAAATAAATTTTAAAATACGATCCCTTCTCATGAATGCTAATTTTAAAATGCCTAATTACATTGAAACGAGCATCAAAGACTTACTCGTCCCGAGATAGTAAGGTGTCACATCCAATAAGTTAGGATGCGACGTTTAAATCTTCAGGAGCAAGTTTTCCTTTAATCTTTATCGAAAGTTTGTGTATTTTGAAATCTAAAAGGATATTTGGCATTTTAGGTTTAACAAGAAAATCGAAACCCAGTAAGTTAGGGTACGATTTCTTGAATTCCTAAAATGCGAAATATTGCTTTACTTTGAATAAAAACGAATGTGACATTTAGCAATATACGTCTATTTTGTTTAAAAAATGGCTCATATTTGGATAAATACATTTGAGGTTAATGTGCAATATGATTTAAACGAAATGAAATAAAAGGGAATATGGAGCACAAAATAATAATACATGGATTGAATGCTAGGCCAATGAATGTCAACAACATTAACATATTAACAAATAATTTCCAGTGCACATAATGACAATATTCACATGATACATCATTTTAATACCAATATTAATAAACGAAGAAAACAAAACAGAACAAAATATAAGACAATTTGAAGTAAACAAGATAAAAGAATTTGAGATAAATGATACGTAAAACAAATAAAGAATATACAAAGAAATTTAAAATAAATAATATATAATACTTTAAAATAACATACAAAAGAGTTTAAAGGAACTAATGTGTAAAAAGAAATTTAAAACAACTAATATACCAAAACATATTAAAGATGAGAGATATACACAAAAAAAAAGTTTAAAATAAATAGTATATATAAAAAAATTGGATAATAGTTTAAAACACCTAATAGGTGAAAAACTTAAAATAAGTAATAATGAAACAATTTAAAATAAATAATATGAGGAAAAAAGATTTAAAATGAAAATTTATAAATTTACAAAAATAAACTGAAATCTAGAAGATTTAGGACTAAATTAGGACAAAAATGAAATTAAAAATAAAAACAATAATAAAAGAAATAAATTGGGACCAAAATGAAATAAAAATAAAAAAGCGGGCGAAATTTAAAGAAAAGAGCAAAATAGGACCAAAGTTAGGCACGCGGACGAAGGCGAGGACCGATTGGGGAATTATCCCTATCCTCAAAATGACACCGTTTCAGATGTCAGCCTCTTCAAAAGGTCTTAGGGCTAAATTGGAAACGAAATAAAATTAAAGGAAAAAAATTAAAAAGAAATAAAACAGGATTGGGCTAAGTTGAAAAAGCGGAGAGATCAACCACGTAAATAGCCCAATCTTAGAGAAAACACGCGGATCCTGAATGGAGCGGGTCGCCTCTATACGGTGTCTTTTTGGACGCTCAAGAGAAGGATTAAAACGGTGCCTTTTACTTGGGTATTTAAACCCAAAAATCTTAAAAAAATTCATTTCAGCTATCTTTTTAAAAAAAAATGGGAAAGGGGTTTTGGGGTTTCTCTGGGGTCTCCTTCTCTGGCGATAGGACCACCGTCCGTCCGTCGCCGACGACCACCACACATGACGGCTAGAGGTACAAAATCGATCCCTTTTCTACCCCTTTTTCTTCCCCGACCCAAATCCTGAATCCAAACACTCAAAAGAAGCCTCGCGAGCCAAAAGAACGCTAAGGGACCTCTCAGTTTTCGACCCTTCCGACCATCGAAAACGGGTAAAGTAGGTTGTATTTTTATTTCTATTTATGCATACAACATTTGAAAACCAACATGATATAAAAATCCCTATCTTATTTTCGATTGATGCTTTTGCATAAATCCGAATGAAAATAAAAAAAGGATTCAAGAATAAAAGCATGAAAAATTAGAGGAATCACCTCTTGAAATTTCCTTTATGTTTTTTTTATTGCTATGTGCACGTGTAAAAAATTTCTAGTTTTTGGGGCTTTTTATAGCCGATTACAAAATGCATTACTACTGTTTTGCTTTCTGTTTGCTACTATTGCTGTGTCATTTCTTTGTTGCTGTACACGCTATATTGCTTTGTTGCTGCTTTCCTCTTTTGTTTGTTTGCAGGCGCTGGGGAGGTCAACGTAGGGAGCAGGTAACCTTTTTCCTGTTTTAGTGATGTCAGATCCTCGAGACTAGAAGCCACGAAATGAGGTGCTGATGTGGCATTAGCGACGCATCCAGAACCCTAGGGTTTATTAGTTTAGCAATGGTGTTTAAATTTGGGCTAGTCGGGCCTTGTAACTTTGGGCTTGTATTTAGGTTAAGTTTTTTTTTTTTGTAAATGGACTGTTTAGTTTCATTATTCTTTGGGTTTTACTTGATTTAGTGGGTCGGGCGAATTTGGGCCTATACAGCTGCCCCTCTTTGCTCATTGTCGTGTAACGAGAATGAAGCAAAGACTATAACAAGGGCCAAATTTACTTGGTCTTGCAGAACCTTGACTCTTGATGCTTCTTTTCTTCATGTAGCTTTGTTTCGATCCATTGTATCCTCTGAGGTTTAAGAACTGTTGCTTCAATCTACTCCACTGTAAGTTCAAGAGGTTTAGACTCGTAGCTTCCATCTGCTCCGTCATGGCCTCGAGAAGATGGGGTCTATTATCTTCAATCTGCTCCACTGTAACTTTAGGGAGATGAGATTTGTTGTCTTTAGTCTGCTCCGCTGCAACTTCAAGGAGATAAGACTTGTGACTTCAACCTGTTCCACTGCAATTTTAGGGAGATAAGGTTTATGATTTCTACCTTCAATCTACTCCACTGCAACTTCAGGGAGATAAGATTCACTATCTTCAGTCTGCTCCATTGTAACACTTCAACTGGCTCCACTGCAACTTCAGGGAGACAAGGTTTGTCATTTGTAGCTTCAATCTACTCCACTGCAACTTCAGGGAGACAAGATTTTCTATCTTCAGTCTGCTCTACTGCAACTTCAGGGAGATAAGATTCTCTATCTTCAGTGTGCTCCACTGCTACTTCAGGGAGATAAGACTTGTAACTTCAACCTGCTCCACTGCAACTTCAGGGAGATAAGGTTTGTGATTTGTAGCTTCAATCTATTCCACTGCAACTTCAGGGAGGTGAGATTGGTGGCTTTAATTTACTTTACTGTAACTTCAGGAAGATAAGATTTTCCATAATTCATGGTTTCAATCGATCTTGCTCAATAGTGCTCTGAGGGACATGACCTGTAGAATCGATTTCTTGAGCCTACGCTTATGCCAAATGATTAGGATGTCTTGATCGGAATGGATCAAATGCTCCTAATTAGATGTGTATGAATGATGTTTGTATGAATGCAAAAATGTCATTTTTTTAATGCTTAATTTGATATTACTCGATGTTCATCAAGGTTTTATTATTGACGCATTACTCTATCCTTTTTCTTCAGCTGGTATCTTTGGCAGAAAACCCGAAGAAATAACTACAATTTGGCCCATTCTTTCCCTAATGTTTCCAACCTTTATATTTGGGTTAGTTTTAATTAATTGGTCCCGTTTCAAGACCTTTTACTATTTAAAAGTGTTTCAGAGTAATATGCAGAACTCCTTTTTTGAATATCATTAATCCATTAATCATCATTTCAATGAAAAATGCTTGAAAAAGATTATCGCAATGGGCAAGATGGAATTTTATTGAAGGCAAAGCTCGAAATGAATAAAATAATCAAGACAGTAAATTTTACTAAGATAAAAAATGGATAAAATAAAAATAGGTGCCACATATATCGTAGCATGAGCTTATCTGCACAGAACTTCTTGAAGACCCTTTTGAACTTGATATGTGTTTAGAAGACCAAGAGTACTTTGTTGATGCCCCAAGATGTCACATCCCTCCTTCTTGTTAATTAAGAGAAGACAAGACTACCACATACCTTATCTTCAATCTAAATTTGAATTGCCCATTCTTGGGTTTTCAACTCAAAAACCCCTTTGGTCTTAAAGCGCCCTTTTGCGGGTTTTCGCCTTGGCCTCTCCCCTCTTTTTTTTTTGGGTCTCAAAGCGCCCTTTTCAGGTTTTTGCCTTGGCCTCTCCCTCTTTAGGTGAAATACTTCTTGACAAAATCTGAATTCACAGGATTGGGTAAGTTTTTACCATCCATTTCGGCTAGAATCAATACTCCTCCAAAAAAGGCTTTCTTCACCACATAAGGTCCTTCCCAATTTGGCATCCATTTCCCTCTGTAATCTTTCTGTATGGGAAGGATCTTTTTCAAAACCAGGTCCTCCTCATTGAATTCTCTAGGGCGCACCTTCTTGTTATAAGCCCGCATCATTCGCTTTTGGTACATTTGACTATGGTGAATAGCTTTCAACCTCTTTTCTTCAATTAAGTTCAGCTGATCGTACCGTGATTGGATCCATTCTACTTCATCTAACTTTAGTTCTGACAGCACTCGTAAAGAAGGAATTTCAACCTCAATAAGTAGGACCGCCTCCATTCCATAAACCAAAGAGAAAGATGTCACCCCGGTAGAGGTTCTGACTGACGTTCGGTAGGCGTAGAGGGTGAATGGTAACTTCTCATGCCAATCTTTATAAGTCTCAGTCATTTTTCCTACGATCTTCTTGATATTCTTATTGGCTGCTTCATGGTGACGAGTTATGGTCTTTGATCTTGAATTGGCTACAAACCTCCGCTATCGTGTTGTTGTTCAAGTGCAGCGCATTGTCTAATATGATCCTCTCAGGTATCCCATATCGACATATGATCTCTTTCTTTAAGAACTTGCTGACAGTCGATTTTGTGACGTTGGCATAAGAAGTGGCCTCTACCTAATTGGTGAAGTAATTGATGACTACAAAGATGAATTGGTGCCCATTAGATGCTTTTGGCAAGATCGGCCCAATGACATCCATGCCCCACATAGAAAAAGGCCATGGAGAAGTCATGACATGAAGAGGTGAAGACAGTATATGAATCTTATCTCCATAAATTTGGCATTTATGGAACTTCTTGGCATAGTTGATGCAATCCCCCTCCATAGTGGACCCATAATGTCCGAATATCATGATTTGTCTGGCCATTGTGAAACTGTTAGCATGTGTTCCGCAGACACCCTCATGGACCTCTTCCAAGATTTGCTGAGCCTCGACAGCATCCACACATCTTAAGAGCACCTGATCTTTTCTTCTTTTATATAGGATCTCTCCATTTAAGACATAGTCACTAGCTAGCCTTCTCAATGTCCTTTTATCATTCTCTGTCGCTTGGTTTGGGTATTCACGATTCCTCACATATCGTAATATATCTTGATACCAAGGGTGATCGTCATTTTCTTCCTCTTCTTCGATGTTGTAACAATGAGCCGGAGTCTCATAGATACTCATCTCGATAGGCTTCATATCCTCTTGTTTATTTACTTTGATCATAGAAGCTAAAGTTTCCAAGGCGTCAGCCATCTGGTTTTCATCTCGTGGAAGGTAGCAAAACATGATATCGTCAAACTCCTCAATTAACTCCAGAACCAGCCTTCGGTAATTGATTAACTTTGGGTCTCTTGTCTCCTATTCACCTTTAAGCTAATAGATCACTAATGCAGAATCCCCATATACTTCTAGCGCCTTGATTTTGTGTTCAATGGCTACACGGATACCCATGATGCATGCTTCGTACTCTGCCATGTTATTCATGCAATCAAAATCCAATTTACTAGTAAAGGGATAATGATCTCCATTTGGGGATACTAGAATTGCCCTGATTCCGTTACCCATAGCATTTGAGGCTCCATCAAAATTTAGTCTTTAAGGATGATCTTCTTGAGAGTCTTCTTCAGTGGTTGCAACATACATTAGATCTTCATTCGAGAAATCAAAGCTCAAAGGTTCATAATATTCTAGAGCTCTACTGGCTAAAAAATATGCTATTTCACTCCCTTTTATAGCCTTCTGGTTTACGTAGACTATGTCAAACTCAGAAAGCAAAATTTTCCAACGATCCATTCTTCCATTCAAAGCATTTGACTCCATCATGTACTTCAGAGGGTCTAGTTTTGAGATGAGCCAAGTTGTGTGGTATAGCATGTACTGTCTCAATCTAGGGTTATCTAAATTAAAGCACAACATAATTTCTAGATCAGCGAATATCTTGTCTCACATTCAGTGAATTTCTTGCTGAGATAATATATTGCTTTCTCTTTTCTTCTTGACTCGTCATGTTGGCCTAACACAAATCCCATGGAGTTTTCGAACACTGCCAAATACAGTATCAATGACTTATTTGGGCAATGTGGCATTAGTACTGGGGCATTGGACAGGTAATGTTTGACCTTATCAAAAGTTCTCTGGCACTCCTCATCCCATACACCTGGGTTGTGTTTCCTAAGGAGACGGAATATTGGGTCAGATTTCTCCGTTAGTTGTGAAATGAACCGGGCGATGTAATTTAGTCTTTCTAGGAAACCTCGAACTTCTTTTTAAGTGCGTGGTGGAGGTAATTCTTGTATGGACTTGACTTTATCTGGGTCGATCTCAATCCCCTTTTCATTGACTACGAATCCTAACAGCTTTCTTGACCTGGCTCCGAAGGTACATTTTGCGGGATTGAGCTTTAGCTAGAACTTTCTTAATCTTAAAAACAGCTTCCTCAAGACTTGTACGTGCTCTTTTTTTGTTCTGGATTTCACAATCATATCGTCGACGTAAACTTCGATCTCCCTATGCATCATATCATGCAATAGAGTTTCCATGACTCTCTGATATGTTGCTCCTGCTTTTTTCAGTCCGAATGGCATCACCTTATAACAAAACGTTCCCCACATGGTCACGAATGTGGTCTTTTCCATATCTTCAGGATGCATCTTTATCTGGTTGTATCTCGAGAAGCCATCCATGAAGGAGAAAAGTGAGTAACCTACCGTGTTATCCACTAATGTATCAATGTGAGGCAACGGGAAATTGTCTTTTGGGCTGGCTTTGTTCAAATCTCGATAGTCCACACACATTCGTACTTTCCCGTCTTTCTTAAGAATGGGGACTATATTGGCTACTCATTCTAGGTACTTAACCACTTGTAAGAAGTCAGCATCGAATTGCTTCTTTACCTCTTCTTTTATCTTTAACAGAACATCGGGTCTCATCCTTCGGAGTTTTTATTGAACTAACTTGCACTTTTCCTTTATAGGGAGTCGGTGTACCACGATATCAATATTCAACCCAGGCATGTCTTGATATGACCATGCGAAGACATCCTTGAATTCTTATAGTAACTCAATGAGGTCGCGCTTTGTCTCTGCGGCGATACAGACTCCAATCTTCACCTTTTTTCCCTCTCCTAAGCTCACAATCTCCACTGACTTCGTGGGAGGTAGGATTTGTTTCTCTCATTGTTCTACCATCCTTAACAAGTCGGGAGATAGATTACAGTTTTGGTCATCTTCAAAGTCTTGAGAATCCTCTGTACACGTATCTTGCTCAAAAGGAGACTCTGAGTCAGTAGCAGCATTACTCATATCATTGATATCTAGAGACCTGTTGTAGGGATGAAAAAAGTCCAAAGAACAAAAGAATCTAAGAATATTTATTGGTGGTATGATTATGAATGAAATGGAAAGAATAAAAGAATATTTGCTCAAGATGATACGCAAAGATGCATTTTTATTGAAATAACGATATTGGATAAGAGCCTATTTCACAAAAGGATTCTTATTGCCCCTAGGCTTAGAGCAATAAGCTTGTTTTGAACATTGCTCTGAATTAATTTTAAAAGTTATAGGGATCTCCTCCGTGGTCTAATTGTTCAAAATGCTCCCAGGCACGTATGGGCAAATGCCTAATTGATCCTTTTCTCTCGTTTTTTCCTCGGATAAGGCGTTAATGCTCAAATTTTCCAATATTTCTTTGGCAGACCCCTTCCTTGTCGATCTTCCTTCAGAGTAAATAGTCCCTCAAGGCACGAATGTTCTGGATATATGAGGAAAGGTCATTGGCTCCCATTTGACCTCTTCCCCGCTAAGACGCGCTCTTCTCCTTTCCTATTTCTTCCCTTGCTCATTTTTCTTTTACTTTGCATTTGGCTTGCATACTAAGGCAAAGCAGTCACGTTTGTCCATGAGCATGGGTGCCACGACCCTTCCTTGTAGGCTTCTTCCAAGCCTCCTCCTGGGCAAAGCTCCTTTCCCAACCGTCAGTTGTAGGCCAATCTTTGTAGTTTTAGAGATTTTGGGCGTCGGGACCTTATTTTCTTCGAAAATGAAGGTCACATTTACAAATTCTAACGACCGAAAAGAACAATCTATGGCTTCATCATTTGTCCCCACATATGGTGCGTTGCTGGTAACGGACGCAATGATATCCTTTTCTGCGTTTATGGTCACCAATCGGCCTTCCATTATAAATTTGAGCTTTTGATGTAACAATGACGGTACTGCCCCTACTGAGTGCATCCATGGCCTTCCCAATAAGCAACTGTAAGAGGGTTTGATGTCCACCACCAAGAAATCTACCTCGTACGTGCTTGGACGAATTAAAAGGGGTATTTCAATCCTCCCCATTACTTTTCTTTCGGTGCCGTCAAATGCCCTCATTACATTTTGGCATGTCTTCATATGGGAACTATCCACTGGCAACCTATTTAGTGTGGATAGAGGTAGGACATTTAGTGTCGATCCATTATTGATAAATACCCCCGGCAATGTGTACCTTTTGCAACAGGTGGTGATATGTAGGGCCTTTATGGATCCCATACCTCCCGGTGGTATTTCGTCATCATTAAAGAAAATAAAATTGTCTGTGCTGATGTTGTTGACTAGACGATCAAGCTTGTTGACTGAGATATCATCCGCAACATATGTTTCATTAAATACTTTCATTAACGCGCTCCTATGTGTCTCCGAGCTCAAGAGTAAGGCTAGCACTGAGATACGAGTTAGCTACTTATGTAGCTGTCCTACAACACTGTATTCACTGTGCTTTAAGAGTTTCAAGAATTCTCTAGCCTCTTTCTCAGTCACTGGCTCATTAATTGGCGATTCGAGCCTGATCGTCTTCTCTTTCCTTTGCTCGACTATTGGGGTCTTTTCTTTGAAAATTTCGGTTCTTATACCCGTAAGATCATAACGTCTCCCACTGCGTGTATAGAAACCTTCATCTTGGCTCTCCCCTGAAATATTAGCCAGATTCTCTTCCCTCGGGATTGTCACATTGCAGTCATAGTTCCAGGGAACCCTTTTGCTATCCTTGTAGTGAAAGGATACGGGTTTCTGAATTATACCTCGGCGCCATTTGTATTCCTGCTTTATTTTTCCTAGTCGCATTCCTCATTGCACTCTTGAATGTCATGGATCTTATCGGCATGAAACACGCAGTATTTTCTTGCTTCTCTGGGCCTTTCCCCTGAATGTTGTGCGATCAGACCTCTGTCGATCATTTGTTTCCAGACCCAACTCAATGGGGTGTTTACTTTTGCCACTTCAGCCTTGATTCTTTTGCTTCCACTCTCTACTATTGCGTTTACCCCTTTATTAGCATGATTGGGCAACGTATTTCCTGCTATGTTGGGTCTTGGTGGGTCACCAAACTTTACGATACCCATTTTGATAAGTTTTTCTACCAACTTTTTGAACGCGATACAGTTCTCAATTGAGTGCCCCGTTACCCCTGCGTGGTACTCACATCAGGCATTTCTGTCATACCATTTTGGGAACAGGGGTTGCATAGACTTCAAGTAGAAAGGTGACACCAATGAGCATCGAATAAGCTTTGGTACAACTCCCTGTATGACATCAGGATAGGCGTGAACTAGATTTTTTTCGTGTTAGGCCTTGGGTTGGAATCTTGTCTTGCGAAGCCCAGATGGCTAGTAGTTACTGCCCTCGGTTGGCTCACGGTGACTGGCTTGGAATAACTCTTATTGTATACGCTCGTGTTGTTCACCTCATTTTCTTTCCTTCTTGGGGCTGATTTCTTGGAACTTTCCCCTGTTTCAATCTTCCCATACCTTATCGCATTTTCTATCATTTCTCCTGACATTTCTATGTCTGAAAAGCTCTTAGTAGTGCTTCCCAGCATGTGGTTGATGAATGGAGCCTTCAGAGCATTGATAAAGAGCATAGTCGTTTCTTTCTCCAAAAGAGGTAGTTAGACTTGCGTTGCCACCTCTCTCCATCTTTGGGCTTACTGCCTAAAGCTCTCATTTTGTTTCTTCTCCATATTTTGTAATGTGATTCAGTCGGGGGCTATGTCCATCACATGGCCGTATTGCTTCATGAAAGCTTGTGCCAAGTCTTTCCATGAATGGATTTGAGCACGGCTTAGTTGGTTATACCATTTGGCCGCAGACCCGACCAAACTGTCTTGGAAGTAGTGGATCAATAGTTGATCGTTGAGAACGTACCCTACCATCCTTCGACAGAACATGGTGATATGAGCTTCTGGACAGCTAGTTCCATTGTATTTTTCAAAATTTGGGGTTTTGAACATAGGAGGGAGTATTAAATCTGGGACCAAACATAGGTCCTTGGCGTCTATTCCGCAATGGTAATCAGCGTTCTCCATTGCTCTGAGTTTTTCTTCCAGCCATCAGTATCAATCATCTAGTTGTTTTGGCAGTTCCACTCTTGTTTTCTTCACCTCTGCTACATTATCGAGATCAGGAACAACGGGATTGGTTGGGTTATCCCTAGGATTAAAACCCGAGCCTGTTTGATAGTTCATCGGTGCTGAAGTATCGGTTTGGTGCTGTTGAGGCCTGATAGTAACGGGTACCCCTCGTGGGTACACTTTTGGTGGTGTTTGGAAGTTGATTGGAGTAAAGTCTAGGGGACAGATAGGATCCTCATTTTTGTTCGCAGTACTCTTCCCTTTTTCACGTTCTTTGACCAGCAACTGCGCCAATTGGCTCATCATATTATTTTGGGACTCTTGCATTTGTTCCTTCATATCTTGTTGTATTTTAGCTAACTGCTCTTGCATCTTGACTTGCAATTGCTCTTGCATATCCCTTTGCATTTGTTCTAGTCTTTCTAATCTCTGATCTATCTCTTTAGTTTTGTAACGGGTATTGTAGCGGTATTTGGTTGGTTGAATCTTTTTGGTTTCTAGGTTAACTGAAATAATTTGGTTTAATTAGGGTGTTTTTGTGAAATTTAATGCATATGATGAAATGTAATGTAAATGAATGAAATGAATGCAAAAAGAGGCATTGATTCTAATTCAATTTCATTAGAACAACTTTACTAGAAGAAAAATTTCTTCACATAGAGCGAATGATTACATATACGACTTTACCCTGATGCCCAAAGCCTTAACCTTCTTAAGAAGCCAAGCTAGGTCTCAGCCTCGATCTGATTATGATTCGTACTTTAAGCTTAATACATCGGCCTGAACTGCCAAGGTTTGCAAATGATCGGCTACCTCCCGAACTTGAGCAACAGCTTCGCCCATGACATAATCCCTGTTTCTAATCTGGTTTTGAGAGCGATGAAGTTTTTCTTTGCAATGTTCATTGTTTGCCTGAAGGAGTTCCACTCGAATTTTGCTATCTTGTAATGTAGTCTCGAGTTCCTCGATTTTCCCTTTCAACTCCTCAATTTTGCCTAGACTGGCCTTCAATTCAATTACGGAGTTACGACTACGATGCTAATGTAGTGATTTTTCCAATTCGGCCACCCAAGCTCGTAACCTCTCTTTTTCGCTTTGGCTTTCTAACAAACTCTTTTTCAAAACATCCTCCCGCACTCGAACATCTTAAAACTTCTTCTCCCAATAATCGACTCTAGTCTTTTCTTCTTTAATTTCTTGACGCCACTGCTCCGACGTTTTACCCAAACCTGCGGTTATTATTGACATACGCAGCTTCTTGTAATCAATTTTCAGACTATCCAAATCTTTCTCAACTTTGTTCTTTCCTTTCCTCAATTTCTCGGCCTCTATCTTGTGGATATCGACGTCTAATCCTAATTTCATCTTCTCCTCTTCTAACTGCTCTATCTTCTTTCCCAATTCTGAGTTCTTTTCTCAAAGTCTTGCTTGATGATCTCTAACTCAGATGGGATGACTCGTAAATGCTCTTCTATCGATCGAGTGTTCCATTGATCTAGCCTAAGGATGTTGTCGTTCACTCTCCTACCCCACCACCATTCATACTCGGGGGTCATCATCGGGCTCGTGGTGAATCCTTTCATTCTTTAGGTTTGGTTCCAATCATCTGATATCTCACGAACCTTCTTCTTATAATTCTTGTATTTATAAGAGAACTCACATTGAGCTAACCCTTGTGTCGCCAGTATAAATTGCCTTAATCGATACTGCCTCAACACAAGTAGTGGAGCAAATCCAACGGCTCTTCATATTCCAGCTAGAGGGACCTAGTCAAAATCGCTACACCAATATAATATTTCGTCAGGGATCAACCATGGAGCCCTCCATTCAACATCTTCGCCTTGCAAACTCTGGAGAATAGCTATCCATTTTTCTTCTGAGATGTCGTCTCACCTCGGTGTAGCCACTAATTCTTTTAATGGGAAATAGTCATTGGAGAAAATTCGACAGGAGACCTTTTCTATTTTCCAAAAGTGGCTGTGGAACCAAGCCAACAATAACTGCGCACATCCTACGAATCTTCCTTCGCCCGTCCTCCGACATGCGTTCAAGGATCTGAAGGTTTCTGCTAGGATTGCCGGGACGGGTATGGTCCCTTTATCAAGTTGATCGAATAAATCTGAGATGACTTCATCAACATCTCCTAATACCTTGGGAAAGACGATCAAATCATAGAGGCTCAAGGCGAAAACGTCAACCCTCTTCTTCATATCCGAGTGTGCCAGGATCAACTCCCTCAAATTCCTCCAAAAAATACATTTACTATCCCCTTTCTGCTTGATTCGGGCTACAACCCATTGTTCCCTCATCCCCGTGATATTCATCAATTTCTTCAAAAAGTGCGGGATGTTAACAGGTCTTGAATAGGCCCTGTCGACTTAAATCTTCGGGCAATTAAGTAAAGCCATATATTCCTCTATAGTAGGTACCAAATCAACTCTCCCAAAAGTGAAACAACTGTAGGCAGGGTTCCAAAATTGGGCGAGAGCTCGGAATAAACGTTTGTCTATTTTTACATCGAGTAAATAGGGCAAGTCTCCATAATTATGATAAAATAACTATTTGATCTCGTCGTTCCAACCATTCCATATCTCTTTTAATTCTCGCAAGTCATTCTGAGCCACACTGATACGAGTAAAATCCCATAATTTCGACTCGTATCCCTCAGTTAAACTATCACCTTTCTCTTGCTGCGTCTTTTCAGACCATATTCGGACGGCCACATTTTCTTCCACTCTATCAAGAAATCCTTTTTTCATGCTAAGCTTTTCTATCTAGTAACCGAAACGTGAATCAACACCTTTTTATAATGTAATGCCATGCAATAAAAAGAAAACACAACGAGTCCATATTATATACAATAATAATAGAACTCAAAGTAAGCAGGAAATAGTTATACACCTATTTGGGTAACCGCTAGGGTTTGGTGTAGTTCTACCTAAGGTGGGTTCCTACGGCTTACTATATGCGGTTTGGTTCTAAAGTAAAGGTACCTAAACCAGTAGATTCCTCGATCCTCACCTATTATAGGCTCATATAGACCGAGTTCATTTCAGGGGAATACATTTCACTATGGCTGCACGGAGATGAAAATCTTACGAAGACATAGGTACGAATGTATCCCGAAAGCGATCCACTATTCTACACGGAGGTGAAAACCTCACGAAGGTATAGTTTCTCACTCCCACTTAAGAGGTGTGACCACAACAGTCATCCAATGCAATGTGCTAGAGTATATGCATAAAAAAAAACTCAAAGCAATAAAGAAAATAGGAATAAAATGATGAAAACCGTAAGAAAAATGGATGAAATGCAATGAAGGGATCGTAAGTCTAAAACAAATTTTCAATTTATGACAAAGGACAAAAATTAATCAATTTATGGCTCGACTCTCAAATTCCCCAGTGGAGTTGCCAAGCTGTCGAAACCATTTTTTTTTGAAAAAAGCGGTCAACTTATTTAAAAATGGAAATGGAGTCGCCATCAATCCTTTTTATTTAGGTGTGATCGGATCACCTAGAAATTTAGTCGTTAAAAAAATATTTCGATTTTATTTAAAACAAATGATTTTGGTCTATGTAAATTAAGAGAACGAATCCGGGAGTCGGTTACGTGAGAGGAAGGGTTAGCACCCTCGTCACGCCCAAAATTAGTACCTAATCAATTAATTAATGTCCTAATGTCGAAAGTTGAAAATATTTTTAAAACAAATTTTAAAATACGATCCCTTCTCATGAATGCTAATTTTAAAATGCCTAATTACATTGAAACGAGCATCAAAGACTTACTCATCCTGAGATAGTAAAATGTCACATCTAGTAAGTTAGGACGCGACGTTTAAATCTTCGGGACCAAGTTTGTCTTTAATCTTTATCGAAAGTTTGTGTGTTTTGAAATCTAAAAGGATATTTGGAATTTTAGGTTTAACAAGAAAATCGAAATCCAGTAAGTTAGGGTACGATTTCTTGAATTCCCGAAACGCGAAATATTGCCTTGCTTTGAATAAAACGAATGCGACATTTAGCAATATGCGTTTATTTTGTTTAAAAAACGGCCCATATTTGGATAAATACATTTGAGGTTAATGTGGGATATGATTTAAACGAAATGAAATAAAAGGGAATACAGAGCACAAAATAATAATACATGGATTGAATGCTAGGCCAATGAATGTCAACAACATGAATATATTAACAAATAATTTCTAGTGCACATAATGACAATATTCACACGATACATCATTTTAATACCAATATTAGTAAATGAAGAAAACGAAACAGAACAAAATATAAGACAATTTGAAGTAAACAAGATAAAATAATTTGAGACAAATGATATGCAAAACAAATAAAGAATATACAAAGCAATTTAAAATAAATAATATATAATACTTTAAAATAACATACAAAAGAGTTTAAAGTAACTAATGTGTAAAAAGAAATTTAAAACAACTAATATACCAAAACAACTTAAAGATGAGAGATATACACAAAAAAATAATAAAAAAATAAAAAAATAAAAGTTTAAAATAAATAGTATATATAAAAAATTGGATAATAGTTTAAAACACCTAATAGGTGAAAAACTTAAAATAAGTAATAATGAAACAATTTAAAATAAATAATATGAGGAAAAAAAGATTTAAAATGAAAAATTAATAAATTTGGGAAAATAAATTGAAACTAGCAGATTTAGGACTAAATTAGGACAAAAATGAAATTAAAAATAAAAACTATAATAAAATAAATAAATAAGGACCAAAATGAAATAAAAATAAAAAAGGGGGGCAAAATTTAAAGAAAAGAGCGAAACAGGACCAAAGTTAGGCGTGCGGACGAAGGCAAGGACCGATTGGGGAATTATCCCTATCCTCAAAACGACACCGTTTCAGATGTCAGCCTCTTCAAAAGGTCTTAAGGCTAAATTGGAAACAAAATAAAATTAAAGGAAAAAAATTAAAAAGAAATAAAACAGGATTGGACTAAGTTGAAAAAGGTTGAAAAAGTGGAGGGATCAACCGCGTAAATAGCCCAATCTTAGAGAAAACACGCGGATCCTGAATGGAGCAGGTCGGGCCACGCGGGTCGCCTCTATACTGTGTCGTTTTGGACGCTCAAGAGAAAGATTAAAACGACGCCGTTTTACTTGGGTATTTAAACCCAAAAATCTAAAAAAAATTTATTTCAGCTATGTCTTTTTAGAAAAATGGGAAATGGGTTTTGGGGTTTCTCTAGGGTCTCCTTCTCCAGTGATCGGACCACCGTCTGTCCGTCACTGACGACCACCGCACACAGCAGCCGGAGGTACAAAAATAACCTCTTTTTGAACCGTTTTGCTTCCCCGACCCAAATCCTAAGTCCAAACACTCAAAAAAAGCCCCGCAAGCCAAAAGAACGCGAAGGGACCTCTCGGTTTTTGACCCTTTCTACCACCGAAAATGGGTAAAGTAGGTTGTATTTTTATTTCTATTTACGCATAAAACATTTGAAAACCAACAAGATATGAAAATCCCTATCTTATTTTCGATTGATGCTTTTGTATATATCTAAATGAAAATAAAAAAAAGGATTCAAGAATAAAAGCATGAAAAATTAGAGGAATCACCTCTTGAAATTTCCTTTCTGTTTTTTTTATTGCTACGTGCGCGTGTAAAAAATTTCTAGTTTTTGGGGCTTTTTATAGCCAATTACAAAATGCATTACTACTATTTTGCTTTCTGTTTGCTACTGTTGCCGTGTCATTTCTTTGTTGCTGTGCACGCTATTTTGCTTTGTTTCTGCTTTCCTCTTTTGTTGGTTTGCAAACGCTAGGGAGGTCAACAGAGGGAGCAGGTAACCTTCTTGCTGTTTTGGTGAAATGACAGCAGAGGGATGTCAGATCCTCGAGATAAGAAGCCTCGAGACGAGGTGCTGACATGGCGTTAGCGGCGCATCCAAAACCCTAGGGTTTCTTAGTTTAGCTGATGGTGTTTAAATTTGGGCCAGTCGGGCCTTGTAACTTTGGGCTTGTATTTGGGTTAAGTTTTTTTTTTGTAAACGGACTGTTTAGTTTCATTATTCTTTGGGTTTTACTTGATTTAGTGGGCCGGGCGAATTTGGGCCTATACAGTGGTGATATGCAAATGGTCATATGTGATGCTATTTGGTAGTTAGGAGACTAGG
Source organism: Gossypium hirsutum (assembly GCF_007990345.1). Lineage (NCBI taxonomy): Eukaryota > Viridiplantae > Streptophyta > Magnoliopsida > Malvales > Malvaceae > Gossypium > Gossypium hirsutum. The sequence continues at coordinate 36,974,174 of NC_053428.1, forward strand.
TTTCTTTGCTTAAAATATGGAAATGTTGAATTGTTTTGGTAAATGATGTTTTGATATAATTGTGGTGCGTTTGAATGACATATTGGTTAGATGAATTAAGATGTTTGAAATGACATGTTTATGTGTTTGAATGATGTTTAAATCCCTTGAATGCGTGCTCAAATGAAATGGTTAATTGAGTTTGATTTGGCACGTAAATGGCTTGATTTTAAGTTAATTTTTGTGATCATACGGCCTAGGACACGGGCTGTCACATGGATGTGTGACATACACGGTCTGGCGACATGGCCGTATGTCATTTGAGAATTTCTTAGTGTTTCAACTCAGTGAGTTACACGGCTCAGCACACGACCTGGCACATGGCCGTATGTGGCAACTCAGAGAGTTACATGGCTGTGTAACCCTACTCAGTGAGTTACATGGGTGAGGACATGAGCTGGGACATGGCTGTGTGTCCTTTTGTTCGAATGTTACACGGCCTGGGCTATGACACACGGCCTTGTAACCCTTATTTTCTAATTTTGCAACTTTTTCTTAAAACTTTTTTTTTGTTTCAAATTAGTCCCAGATTGCTTCTAAGCTATTTTTAGGGCCCCGGGGCTAGATTAAAGGACAAAATGCATATGTTTGATATGTTTTGAATGAGATTAGTTTATTTAAATGCTATGATGATAAAAAATTTTGATTGATTGATGCTTAATTTATCTTAAATCCAAATTAAATTATTAAGCACAAGCTTTGAAACCAAAAGGGATTTAGTAAACTTGGAATTGGAGTTTCAAACCAAACACTTAAAACCGTCCAATTTCCAAAGTAAACAACAGTCTCTATGCCGAATGTCCATGCATGGAAACATAAAAGCTAATTTGAAATTTGAAATCCCATGCTACAATACACTTTATAAATTTATTTACAAACCAACTGAACCAAATCAAATTCACTTTTTAGAAAAATTATTTCAAATCAAACCAGAACAACACACTCTGAGATTCTCTGATTCAATGAGTCCGAGACCTAACCACGTGGTTTACCTGAAAAGAGAAAACTAAGGGAGTGAGCTACAAACATTCAGTGTGATTCTAAAACAAACATAAATAAGCGGTGTCAAATAAACATACTAACACACAGAAATCTCAAATAATTCATGATATCCATACACATCAAATAAGCGAATCAGTACACAAATATCAAAATCAGACGTATAAGCAATACACATTTGAATGACTAAACAAATGCAATGTAATCCCACCTATCCAATTGCTCACACCATCTCCACCCATCCAAACACACTAAAAGGGTTTACTAAAACCCTTCCATCCTCTACTGGTGTGTCGTTGAATGCACCAAATATATCCTATCCCTAAATAATGAAAAAAAATAATATAAGGGGAGTAGGGTTAAATCCTTAAGGACTAGATCGCTACAACTTATTGCTTCTCGAAATCCTAGGCACAGTCATGTTGAAAAAAAACGTCTAACCTAGGAAAATAAAATAAATAAAATTAGGAATATGGATGAGTAGAAATTAAATAAATTAAAATTGCAATTGTAAAAAGAAACAAATTTGAAAAGATGGGGTTTTTCGATTGAAGGATTTCAGCTTCCAGTTATGTTGATCCTCTTTTGGTTCAATCATAGGCTTTTAGGTGATCCTTCTCATGACCGAATAAGCCAGTTATAGTGGAAGAGGACGCCTATGACCAACAGCTCCACCTAGGTTATAGTCTTACTATCTAGAGGAACCTGACTCTAGCCAACCATTACTTTTGTGGGATTGTCTTACACCAGATCATTATTTCTCAATGGCAAATTCCATGCCATTTCGTCTCTTGGGCTCGACAACCTCTGACTTAATAAGTTAGTGAACTAACTATACAACCTTCCCAAAACATACAAATCGACCGCCTTTGCACAAGATGAAAAGATTACTTCTGAAAATACATGGACGGAAGCGTCAGTCCCGTAATGCGGAGAAATAATGAATACTCGTTGAGAAAGGTTAAGTGTAGGTTCTAAGTCTTATGAATTCCTTTTTAGGAATCTTGATAACCTTTAGGTAGACGAGTTTAGTTACTCATGCTTTTTGAGAATAAAAACACAAGTTTAATAAAATGGAATTTTATTGGAAAGAAAAAGAAACAAAAGGCTAAGAGCCTTAAGGGGAAGGAGTTTTTTACAGAAGTGATGGGTGAGTATTCATGTCACTCCATCCCCTATTTGTAGTACATGAAAAACCATAGTTGGTTTCTATTTAGACTCTAGATAATAATGTTTTAAGAGATATAATTTGAAATTAAATTTAAACAATATAATAATCCTAACAATAATCATAAAAATAAAATTGAAATTTGAACAAAGTTTTATGTCCATAAATATATCTCTTATTTGAAAATTTTCCCCAAATCTTCCACACTTTGTATTTTTGGCACCACTTCTTCCCTATTTTGCATCCTAATCCGTTTTGTCTTTAAATTCACTCTTTTTGACCACAGATTTTCTTTTTGCCTTCAATTTAGTCCTTACAAGATGAAAAAAACCATAAACAACCCAAATTAGTAATATCATACTCAAAATATATATGTAATTAACACATCAAAGTATGTCATTTTAGAGTATTATCATCTACATACCAGTTTTTGGGTTATGGTAGACCCATCCAACCAAATCACAGATTGAGGTGGTCATAAGCCACTTAAATGTGAAGCAGTCAATCTGTTAATCACTATTGCGATTTTATCGCCAAATTATAATAATATAGTTAAACTGCCAAATTAAACTTCCTTCACTTCATATTTAGATCCCAACCATATGCGAATGCAGATAATAGAATCAATATGGATATACAGAATCAAACACAACCATATTCAGTTTCCATATTCAATAATCACATTTGTAGTTAGTTCAGTTTTGCAAAATCAGATTCAGACATGCTCGTACTCATTTTCCAGTATTTCATAAGATACATATAATCACAATAATTTAGCAAAATTAATAACGTACGCAATTGTTGATTCACATTCAAACCATTTCATAAGTCAAACATTTTTGTAGCAAAATCACATTAACAGTTTGTAGGAATGTCACAATTAAATCGTAATGATACATATACATAACACATTCAAGTGATAAAACGCCCCTACACAAACCTTCTACAAACAAAAAAAATAGTGTCTCAAACACTCACACAGAGGCTTAAATGAGTTAAGGATCACTCAAGGACTAAAAATGTGGAAAAACTGCGAAAATAGAACCACATGATTGTGCGGCTAGGTAGTGTGGGAAGGTCCAGACCATGTGACCGGGTACACGGCCATGTACGTGAGAGACACGCCCGTGTGGTTGTGGTATACGGCCGTGTGAGTAGACCATGTAACTCGCTGACCTTGTGTGGAAAAATACACAATTTAGAAGCAGGGAAGACACGGTCGTATGGCTAGAAAACATGCCTATGTAATTGAGACACACAGTCGTGTGGCTAAAAGACACACTCATGTGGCCAGCTCATGTGACTTACTTCAAGTCGTGTGACAAGACAAATACCTCAGTTTCTAAAACAACACACGACCGTGTGTTGCACACGCTTGTGTGGTCCAAAAGCACCCTTAAATCTGCTACAAAAAAAATGAAAATTCACAAAAATAGGTGCCCTCAATTACATAGTTTAATAAAACACACCTAAAAGATTATTCCAAGCACCAAAGTCCGATAGAAACGTCTCTAACCTATTAATCTAAAAACTCAGTTTCACAACAACTAACCCTCTGAGAACTTCGACCGAAATCAAATATAAAAGAACCAAAGAACCAATGTAATACTCAACAAAACAACACTTGCACTTACCTGATTTACTACTTGATTAAATGGAAATCAATAAGACAAACAAAACCTTGTTGAACGAAACATACGGTGAAGCAATCGAGATTTGCAAAACAAATGAAAGTAATTGAGAACAAGGCAGAATTGGAAAAGAAAATAATGAAAAAGGAAACTAAGTAGCAAAAGGGTCTAAAACAAAAATCTAGAATTGAAAAAAAAATAGAAACTAGCCTGGGGGGAATGGAGGAACGTGAGAGGAGTTTTAGGGATTTCCCTTTTTAAAAAAATAAATTAAATATAAAATAATATAAACAAATCAATAATTAACAAAATCCTATCAGGCTTTCCAGCATTGAAACAAAAAGGATTTCCCCAATGCTCACATTAGAGCTCAAACACAAAACTTAAAGGTAAACTAACAAACTCCTTACCACCAAAGCAACAGGCTTATTCTATTTTTAAAACATGAAAACTAACTTAAAGGTCCAACCAAACCTCTGGATAACCAACAGACTTCAATACTTCTAACCCCAATTCTCGGGGTGTTACAATTTTAACCAACGTTTTATGATGACATTTATTATTTTAGTGTTATTACACAAATTGTTTGATACACATTGTTTTTATATATTCATAATGTTGTTGATTGAATTTGTGTTATAAATCAACTCGATGATAGTACCATGATTTTCACTAACATACTACATGTTTCCTATTTTTACTTTTTTTTTACTACCTAGCCTTTGAAGTTTTAGTGAAATGCAAACCTTAACTTCAAAATCCTACATTTTGAGTTACGGTTGTATTTTTTTCTTTTTTACTACGACAAATTGGTAGTTAACTTTTTTAGTACTTTTTGACTTGACATATCGTTTGGTACCTAAGTTTAACACTTTTTTTCAATGCTGTACCTATATTTGATGAAAGTTATATGGTTTAGTACCTAAAGGTAACGATATTAACTTTTTAGTGTCTAATTTGAGTTTTAGGGTTGATTTGATAAAAGTTAATTGCTAATATTATTAGGTTTAAATTTTTCATGTTTTTGTTAATAGAATAAAATTAATATTAATTGTGAATTTGTTTAATTTTACATTTAATTTGTTAAATTCAAATGTATATAATTTGATTCCAATTTTGGAGTCGATTTGATAAAAGTTAATTGTTAATCATATATATATATTATAAGTTCTAAGACCTAAAGCTGATATGGACAACTTACTTACACATGGATAATTATTATTTTAAAAATTTTAAATAAATAAAATTTAAAATCTAAGTAAAATTTGAAAGGATTAAATAAATTTTGAAAATTTTATGTAAACTTTTTAGGTAAGAAAATGAAAATAAATAAAATTATCATAAAACAAATAATATCATCGTAAATATAAATATATTTAATTATCATAAATATAAATATTATTTATGTTAATATTTACATTTTTTATCATTATATTTTTTTTAAAATATCATTATCATTATATCATATAATACATATTATTTAATTTGAATTTAAATATAAGATAAATAAAAATGTATAATTTTAATTTTAAAGATTCTAAAAAAATTTATATAAATCTCCACAATTATTACAAAAAACCATTTTATAGAATAACATTTTAATTTCGTATTTTAACATATATATATTTATATATTCTTACTTTCATTTTATATGTTATCAATTCTTTTAAAATCTCTATTATTAAATAAAAATTAAACTCTATTTTAATTAATATAAAAAATTAACTCGCAAACTAATAATATATATAACTTTGTTGAGGTTTATTATTAGTTAGCAATTAAGTTCTTTTTTTATTCATGTATTATATCGACCGATTGGTATAATCATACATGCTGTTTCCAATCGAGATTTTTTTTTATTAAATTATAAATAGATTAAACAAAGAACAAGAAGAGACGCCGAGCTTTATTATTATCATCACATTTTATTTTTTATTTATTTATTGTCTGTGTGGTTTAAATTTAAAGTAAATTATAAAAATAGTAACTTTTGTTTGTTTTAGATTATATTTTAGTTTTTTATATTCGAAATGTTAGGTTTTAGTTATATATATTATCGTTTTGTTACGAAGTGGTCACTCAACTGTTAAGTTCCGTTACCTCCTTAACGGTGGTCCTACATGACAGTCTAAATGGATTTTAAATGCCAACTTGAATGTCCTACTTAGTAGTCCAAATTAAATTTATTTAATTAAAAACCTATTTTCATCCCAGCAACTGGACATCAAAGTTGATATTTAAAACTCATTTAGACTGCCACGTAGGACTACCATTAGGGAGGTAATAGAGTTTAACGGTAGAGTGACTACTTCGTAACAAAAACGATAACATAAGTGACTAAAATATAACGTTTCAAATATAACAGACTAAAATGTAATATAAGGCAAACAAAAGTAAATATTTTTATAGTTTACCCTTAAATTTACAGGCACTTGAGTAATTAGCTTTTTAATTCGTTGGTAAATGGTAATACAAATAAGAAATGGGATCGAATGAATTTTTATTCTATATTTACGGTTATATATGGTTAATTCAGTATGATTGTTTTCATGGAACATCTTCGGCCTTGGGAGGGGGAAGAAGCAGAAATTGATAATGGTGAACGAGATAAGAACAGGTGTGGTGTTTATACGAGAAACCAAAAGTTGTATTGACAGACTCTAGCCTGATGATAACTTTGAATGGACTGGGCAAGAAATAGAAGGTGCAGCGAGGGAATTATTGGTTTTGTGGGATGAAAATAGCTTTTTGAAGGGGCTGGTGATTTGCACTGAAAGATTTGTTTTGATAAAGGGAGATCGCTAGTGGAAGACTTTAGCTGTCGCATGCTAGATGTTAGCTTCGACAAATGATCGTGGTTCTCTCGTATCGTACTCAACAAAGCCAACCCCCCCCCCCAACCACAATTTACTTGCAATATTCTGGAATGTTTTCGGACACCACACATGGATCGGTATAGATAACAAGATATCCAAGACCAGCGGCTGCCCACCGTCGAATGTTTAGACCATCTTTCTAGCTTAAAAACCCATTGCTCCAAGATTGTGCTTTGTTCCTTTAACACCTTCTCATCCTTCTCTTCGTTCTCACAAATCAAAAGCATGTTCACTCCAGATAATCTCATTAATGTAAAGTCATGACGCTCATCCTCATTGATCATCTTAGCGAGTTCCTCTATCTTCCAGTATTCCTTACCCTCTGCCACAATGCAACTTTGCAAGACGTTCCACATGTTCTCGTTAATCACCCTTACTATTACCATTTCGCAATTTGTGTCCATACATCCGTACTTCCCCCTATCCCCGTCAATCCTATCACATTCCGTGTGAACTTCAGTCCTCTACATATTTCCCATGCTTCCGTGTCCCTTCTCTGACTTCTCGGTGTACCTTTCGTCCGCCAATAGCCTCTTCTTGTTCCATATTTGGCTTTCGACACCCTAAGTCTGCTTTCCAACTTTCTGAACCTATTTAATCTATTCAACTCCCTTATTGCATCTTGTAGATAAGCAAAACGTACAAACCCAAACCTCCTCCCATCACTACCACTTCGATGGAATGAAGGCATCAATAACCTTCCCATGGCAACTAAACATTGTAAATAAGCCCTTCCAATGCATCTTCTCAGGGAGATTTTGAAAAAAGAAGGGTGAAGCATCCTTTCCGCCGTGTCTCATCTTCTCCTGATTTCGGTTAATCTTCTCCTCTACCTTATTTGTTCATTCTTTGACACCTGGTTTAGTGCAATTAACTATAATTTAAGTTGATACTTTTAAAGTAATATATTGTTGCGGTATTTTATAAAACTGTTTGCAGAATAACACTATATTTCTTTCAAAGTTGATAAAAATACTATTGAAGGAAAATTGATATTGTGTACATAAAAAAAAAATTACAACATACCGCATGTAGACACTCAATTTTGCCCGGCCAATTTTAGTATTTAAAATAATAAACTCAAAAAAAAAAACAAAGTCCAAGTCCAGTACAAAATTACAAATATAATTTGGCCCGATCACAATGACCCATTACTTGAAAAGATTTAAGGTCCATCTACAAGCTTGACTTATATGGAAATATAAATCTTTAAGGATATGCAATCTTAGATATGATATAATCTTAGATATGATATGATATGATATGATATGATATGCAATCTTGAAGATATGATTTTGTAATCTTGGAGATTTAATTTGTAGATATCCTTTAATCTTAACCGTTGATGTAATTGATCTGTACTGTTGGATTTGGGGAGGCTCAACTATAAATAAAGGCCTCTCCCTTCATTGTAAATCACTTGAGTTTTGGGAAGCAATAAGAATTCTTGAAAGCATTCACTCAAATTTCTCTCCCTCTTGCGTTCTTACTCTATGTGGTTTGTTCTTATTTTATTCTTCGTCTATCTTAGGTTTTCAACCTTTTTTTTATTTTAATTTCTTCATTTTTCAAATATGTATATTTATTCCTATCTTTTATACATTTGATTATGTATTTTATATATTATAATATTTAATCTTTTTATATAGTTTATTTTCAAATACATATTTTCTATGCATATATATATTATATTATCATTTCATGTATTTTGAACTATTGCATTATATTTTTATAATTTGTAAATGTTCTATTTATTCATTTTTTTGTGTAAGTCATTTATCTTATTTGTGCATAGTTTCATTTTTTTATATGCTATGTTTAATTATTTCCTTTATGTGCTATTTTATGATATATATTGTTGTATAATTTTTGCATGTATTATGTTTTTTTTTAGTTTACTCATGTTTTTATTTGTTTATTATCTTATATTTACCCTAGTATGATTTTTTTCATTAAACGTATGTTCATGTTATTTAGTTTTGTCATAATGATATTATTTATGTTTGTATGGAAATGTTAGAATATTTTGTACATCTATGCTTCATGATGCATTAATATGTCATCCTAAAACGTCATTTAAAAATAATATTCCAAGGTTTTTTTAAAAAAAAATTAAACGGCAATGCTTGATGTTTGGAAACTTCGAGAAAGGTAGTGCCCTAACTTACTGGGTTGCGACTTTTCTCGTTGAATTCGAATAGTCAAGCACCCTTCTAAGTGATTTTGAGTTTTCAAAACTTAAACAATTATTTCGAGATTTCAAAACATAGTGTCCTAACTTATTGGATATGGCGTTTTGTTGTTTCGAGATAGAAATTTTCGAAAGACGAGCTTAGTTTCGAAGGTTTTAAAATGTTGCGTCCTAACTTACTGGATGTGATGTTTTGATTCGTTTGAAATAAGTGAGCCTTAATTTTCAAAATTGAGACATTTTAATTAAAAGAGGTTTGCATCTTAAAACTTTCAAATTTCCGACATTAAATACACTTGATAATCAATTAGGTACCAATTTTTGGGCGTTACGAGGGTGCTAACCCTTCCTCGTACGCAACTGACTCCCGAATCCGTTTTCTCGACTTTCGTAGACCAAAATTAATGTTTTAAAACAAAACATTTTATAAGGTGATCCAATCACACCTAAAAAGATTGGTGGCAACTCCCGTTTTCATTTTTCTTAAAGTCGATTCCCATTTTCCAAAACTCGATTTAAAAATGGTATCGACAGCTTGGCGACTCCGCTGGGGACTCCATAAGAGAGTCAAGCCGTGTAATTGATTATCTCTTGTCTTAATGTCGGAAATTAAAATTTTAAAATCTAATCCTCTTTGCATTACATGTGTTTGTATTATTGCATGTGTTGCTATATTCTGATGCGCATTGCGTTTGCATGACCGTTGTGGTCACACCCTTAAGTGGGAGTGAGAAACTACGCCTTCGTGAGGTTTTCGCCTCCGTGCAGGATAGTGGATCACTTTCGGGATACATCCGTACCTATGGTTTCGTGAGATTTTCATCTCCGTGTAGCCATAGGGAAATGTATTCCCCTGAACTGAACTCGATTCAAATGAGCCTATAATGGGTAAGAATCGAGGAATCTGCTGGTTCAGGTACCTCAAACTTTAGAACCAACCTCATATAGAAAAACCGTAAGAGCCCAACTTGGTTAGAGTTAAACTTTAGATATTACCTTTATAAATTATCGTTGAGATTTATTGATATCATGTGATACTAACTATTTCTTTTCGTTTATTCGCATGTCATTTTGCATTTACAAAGGTATCAATTCACGGTCAGTTTCTAAGTTAGGATGTTTTATTATGGAGAACGGACTTCTTGATAGAGTGGAGGGCAACGCTAACGTCCATAGATGGTCTGAGCAAACTCAACTAGAAAAGGGGGACAGTATAACTATGGGATATGTGTCGGAGCTATCAGATTATACTCGTATTAGTGTCACACAGAATAATCTCCAAGACCTTAAGGAAATTTTGGATCAGTGGGGCAATGAAACCAAACAGTTATTCTACGATAGTTACAGAGACTTACCTTACTTGCTCGATGTTTAGGTAAATGAGCACTTGTTCCGAGCCCTTGTTCAGTTTTGGAACCTAGCCTACAGTTGTTTCACTTTTGGGGAAGTAGACTTGGTACCTACCGTGGAGGAGTACACTGCCTTACTTCGTTGTCCCAGGTTTCAGAGTGATAGGATCTATTCTCGAGCTACTTGTGTCCCTACCTTTTGGAAGAAATTAGTGACTATTACGGGGATGAGCGAGCAGTGGATCACGACCATAATTAAAGAGAAGGGTGAGTGCAAGTGCATTTCGTGGGATGCTTTAAAAGATCTGATTTTGACACACCCCGATGAGACGAAGAAGGTAGATGTTTTTGCCTTAAGTTTGTATGGAACGATGGTTTTCCCTAGGGCTTTGGGATATGTGGACGAGGCAACCACAGATCTTTTTCATCGACTCAGTAAAAAGGTCACTTTCGTCCCTACGATTTTGGCGGAGATATTCAGGTCCTTAGGTGCATGTAGGAGGGCTGGTGCAGGCAGGTTTGTTGGTTGTGCTCAGTTACTTTTAGCTTGGTTCTACAGTCACTTCCGATTGATAGATAGGGTGGTTTGTCGAGTCTTCTTCGAGGATTACTCCCCGTTGAAGGACATAGCAGCTTCAACTAGGAGAGTTGATGTTCCTGAAAAAAATTGGATAGCGCTACTTCAGAACCTGCAGTCAAAAGATGTGAAGTGGAGGGCTCCATGGATGATTCTAGTGAGATTCTTTACCGATGTGGCAGTTTTGATTGGGTTCCTTTATTGGGAATTTGAGGTGCCATTGGTTATGCCCCTTTGCTTGTGTTGAGGCAACATTGATTGAGACGGTTCATACTGGCAACTTACGGTTTGGTTCAGAGTGAGTTCATGTATAGAGGAGCTGACTACAAGAGGAAGGTCAGTGAGATCTCTAGTGCTTGGAACAAGACTTATCGATTAAAGGGAGTAGTTATTAGCCCTGCTACGACTTCGGAGTACATCGAGTGGAGAGGTAGAAGGATTAATGATAACATCCCTAAGCCAAGCGTGGAAAGAGCTCGACCGATAGAGGAATATTTGCAAGTGATGCCCTCGGAGTTAGAAATTATGAAGCAAGAGTTCGAGAGAAAGAACTTAGAGCTCGAGAAAAGGATAGCAAAGCTTGAAGAAGAAAAGATGTACTTGAGCTTAGGCGTCGACGTTCAAAAGATGGAGGTTGAGAAAGAGAGGAAAGAAAAGAGGAAGATCGAGATGATTTGAAAGAGCATTACAAAAAGGCACAAGTATCCTTGAGGAGAGCGAGAATAGGGGGGACTTCGGATCAGTTGTAGAAAGAGGTCCAAGAGGAAAAAGCTAAAGCCGAGTATTGGGAGAGGAAGTTCCAAGAGATGCAGTCACAGAATTTGGCATTAGAGGAAGAAAATAAAGGGTTGGAGACCAAGGTAACTGAGCTTGGAAGATCCATTCGTTGGCATCGAAATCATGATCCTACGGTCGAGTTAAAGGAGCTAAAAAGTAAGATGGAAGATTTGGAAGTGGCATTGCATGATGGTAAACTTCGGATTGAGCAGCTCGAGGCGTGAGAAGATTATTTAAAAGGAGAGTTTCATCAGTCTAGAGGACAGGTTAGAGAAAGGGATCACGTCATCGGTGAAGCCATAGCCCAGATTCGAGAGGTTGCCGAATATGTGCAAGATTTGGCAATACAAGCTAATGTATTGAGTCTAATGTACGGATCGTCGTCGGTTATAGGACGAGAGTTAGCCTTTTTATTAGATAGAGTTAAAACTTTGGGCATTAGGGCGAAAGCGTATTTGTAATCAATTTATATGTAAAGATATTCTTTTTCTAAATAAAGTTTTCTAAATGAGATTGAATCGAGATCGATACCTTTTGCATTTATTTGCATCTTATAGCATTTCATTGCATCATTTGCATTCAAAATTATAAAAAGACCCTAATTAGTTAAAGTTATTAAAAAGAGAAAGAAAAAGAAAGAGAGAGAAGAGGGTGACGGCTGAGTGAAAAAGAAGTTGAATGGGAATTAACGACGTTCCTTTACATATCCCCGACTTTTGTGTCAGGAGAGATAGCTTACCAGGAGAAGGGGGTGTTTGGAAATGAAAATTATCCCATCAATGTCATACATGAGGAAGGGACTGAACAAAGAAACCTTGAGGGCATTCGCCCTTATGAACTGGGAAGTTCTTTAAACAATTGGACTGCAGAAGAACTTCCTGTAATCTTTAGGAATTTTACGGAGTAATATTCAGAACACTCTTGTTGCTCTAAAGCCTAGGAGTAATGAGATTTCTTTTGAGAAGTGGGCTCATGTTCAGACATTTTTATTTTCAATAAAACATACTTTTATTATTTATCCGAGTAAATATTCTTTCATTCTGATTCTTTTGACCTTTGACATTCTTTATAAATTTTCATTTCATGCAAATAGTCATTCTTGAACTCCATGTATATTCTTTTGTGTGCCTATCATAGATCCCTAGATATCAATGACACGGGCAATGATACTACAGATTCAGAGTTCCTTTTGAGTGAGATATATGTTTAGAGGAATCTCAGTACTTTGAAGGTGACAAAAATTGTGTCTTGTTTCTGAATTTGTTGAAAATGGCTTTTACCCCATGAAGTGGTGGTAGGAAATACAGCTTTAGAGGAAGGAAAGATTGCGGAATTGGAATTAGCTGAGGAGACAAAACAAGACCTTGTTGAGACTATTATGGGAATTGAAAAATGTGGTCCAAAGATGCATGCAGGAGGATTTGCAATTGCCAGGATAAACATGAGGTTTTGGGGCACTGTTGGTCCACTATGGAAAGGGATCGCATCAGTTGTACAATGAATGCCAAATTTAAAGGAGTCAAGACTTATGGGGCATATATGGTATGGGCCCGAGCTAGTCAAAAGTTTCAAGTTGTCAATGACTCATCTTTGTGGACGTCAACTACTCCATTAAGAGGGGAGATAGCTTCATATGCCAATATTACAAAGTCAAAAGTCATCCATTTCCAAAAAAAAAAATTATATATAACTGCACAATGCCAAAAGTTTGCAGTCTTTTCAAAGATAATGCGCCATACCATAGTACAATAAAGGTTACCAAAAGAAAAAAAAAGAAGAAAAAACAAATTACAGAAGATGACCGAGACTGGTAAAAATTGGCATAAGAAACTACCGCCTACTCTCTATGCTTACATTGGGGCAAAGACCTTCAATTCCAGTTGTTTCAAAGGTTCCAACCATCATCCTTGGAATGGGTGCATTGTTTTCCTAAGCAGTCTGATGTGCCGTCAATAGCTGCAATGGTTAGCTCCAGGCGGTGGCCATTGATTTCCAACTATGGGGCATCAGGCCATACACAGTCTCTGAAGCTTAAAATGATAGATTCTTTCTTCAAAACCAGTTTCTGACAAAGTGGATGATGGTATCATGAAGGAAGCTCTCTTAGACTTCTATACAAGTTCAGGGAAGAGGAAACCTGATCAAATCATCATTTTTAGGGATGGGGTTAGCGAGTTTTAATTCAATCAAGTTTTGATCAAGTTATTGAGGCTTGCAAGTTTCTTGACGAGAAGTGGAACCCTAAAGATTGTGGTTATTGTTGTACGAAAAACCATCATACCAAGTTTTTTCAGCAGGGATCTCCTGACAATGTGCTACATGGTACTGTCTTTGACAACAAAGTATGCCATCCAAAGAACAATGATTTTTACCTTGGTACCCATGCTGGAATGATTGGAATCACGAGGCAGACCCACTATCATGTTCTCTTAGACCAGGCTGGGTTTTTGGCTGATGATCTACAAGAATTTGTTCATTCTCTATCCTATATGTATCACCACAGCCATATTTTTTGTGGATCTTATTTGCTACGCTCATCTGGTAGCTTCACAGTTTGGGGCAATTTATGAAGATTAGGGATGCTTCAGAAACATCATCGAGTCATGGTGGGATGTATGCTCCTGGAGTAATCTCTGTACCTCAGCTTTCCAGGTTGAAGGATAAAGTCAGAAACTTCATTCTTATCTGCTGAGAATCATTGAACCATCTTTTTGTAGAGTTTGACAAACAACAGCCAGGACTGCTACTGGGGCAATCCCTTTCTCATGGGTTTATGAATCAAGATTTTTCCTCCAAGCTTTGATGGAGTCAAGAATTGAATACCTCTAGTAAACTTAACTTGAAAGTATTCATCCTAAGCAAATGTACCAAGAATGGATGACACAGACTTATGAAAAGAAGGTTCATCCAAAAGAATTTCATAAAGGAAACCTTGTGCTGAAAGAGATCCTTTCCATGCAAAAAGATGCCGAATTGGGAAGGGCCATATGTTGCAAAGAGGGCTTTCTCTAGAGGTACACTGATTTTGACAAGAAATGGATAGGAAGAATTTATTTGCTCTAGTGAATTCAGACTTGGTCAAGGAATACTTTGTCTGAAGGAGAAGGGAAGCCAAGGTGAAAACCCGCAAAGGGCACTTTAGGACTTCTATTTCAAAAAAAAGAAAAAAAAAGAAAAATAAAAAAATAATAATAAAAATAAAAAAGAGAAAAAAGAAAAATGGAGAGGCCAAGGTGAAAACCCGCAAAGGGCGCATTGAGACCAAAGGGGTTTTGAGTTGAAAACCCGAAAGGGCAGCTCAAATTTGGAAAGTCATGCAGTGACCTTGCTATACCAGATTCGAAGAGAAGTGAAGTATATCGAGGCATCAACGAATTACTTTGGATCTTTTAAACACATGTTGAACTCAATAAAGTCTTCATGGAGCTGGTGTATAGACGCTCAAGTAGCGATATCTGGGGCATCTGATTTCTGTCCTATTTACTATCTTTGGATTCTTTTTCTTTGCAAAGATATGTTCTTAAGTCAATCTTTTTGTATTCCTTCCAATAATTTGTCCGAATCTAATTATCCTCAGGATTAATTTATTTGTCTCCCATTATTCAGAAAGCATGTTACATTGAAATAATGATAGATGAACTAAAATATCTTTACAAATGAAGTTTTGCATATTACTCTGGAAATTTCTAGATAATACAAGAAACTAAAACAAGACAATTGTTTAAGGAATTCCCATATGTGAGGGTCGGATGTACTCGGGGAAACTGAAATTTCTTCTTCAGTCTAAATGATGATTGAACAAATCAAACGATTCGATCCTAGGAGAGGATCATCTTACAGACATTTTCAGCGGGTCATAGCATTTGAAGAATGGTTCAAACCCACAAGTTGAGTTGGAATGAGACTTCGAGAGAAGTAAGGATAAACTTTGATGAAGGAATGAGTGATCTGAAATAGGAATCATTTTCATAACATTTTGCATTATAACATGTCTAATTAGGAGAATTTGACTCACTTCGATCATAGCATCCTAATTATTAGGCATGAACTCATATGCATTCTATAGGTTATGTCTTTTATGGGAAAATGTAGATCAAAGAAACAAGATTTGGCATCCCTATGTTTATAGGGAACAGATCGAAGATAGCAGATCTGACATTCCTGTGCTTACAGTGAAGCAGATCGATTTCAGCATGGCATCCCTGTGTTTATAGGGAACAAGTCGAAGATAGCAGATTTGGCATCCCTGTATTTATAGGGAACAAATCGAAGATAACAGATCTGACACTCCTGTGCTTACAGTGAAGCAGATCGAGGATTTCAGCATGGCATCCCTGTGTTTATAGGGAACAAGTTGAAGATAGAATATTTGGCATCCCTGTGTTTATAGGAAACAGATCGAAGATAGCAGATTTGACACTCCTGTGCTTACAGCGAAGCAGATCGAGGATTTCAGCATGGCATCCCTGTGTTTATAGGGAACAAGTTGAAGATAGCAGACTTCAGTATTGTCAGAGAGCAGATCGAAGATACCAGATTTGGCATCTCTGTATTGGCGGAGAGCAGATCGAAGACATAGCTGATTTGGCTTTCACGTGTTTACGTTGAAGCAAATCTAAGATGATTTGGCATCTCTGTATTGTCAGAGAACAAATCGAAGTCTGGCATCTCCACTTCGACGGAAGGCAGACACATAGCAGATCCAACCTTCAGATGTTTATACTGAAGCAGATCCAAGATGGTTTGGCATCCTTGTGCTTACAAGGAGCAAATCGAAGACATAGCTGATTTGGCTTTCACGTGCTTACGTTAAAGCAAATATAAGATGATTTGGCATCTCTGTATTGTCAGGGAACAAATCGAAGAAGCAGATTTGGCGTCTTTGTGTTCGACAGAGAGCAGATCGAAGATATCAACATGACAGTCATGAGTTTACAAGGAGCAGATTGAAGAAGCAAATTTAGCGTCTCTGTATTAGACAGGGAGCAGATCGAAGATAACAGATTTGGCGTCTCTGTATTAGATGGGGAACAGATCAAAGATAGCAGATATCGCCTTCCTGAGTTGTAGTGAAGCAGATTGAAGCCATCAAGAGGCCATTTAAAGAAGATCAAGGATCAAGAACTCAAGACTCGGCGAGCCCGGGAAAAATTGGTCCTTTTATAGTCTTTGCTCTATTCCTGTTACACTGCAATGAGCAAAGAGGGGCAGCTGTAGACACTCAATTTTGCCCGGCCCATTTCAATATTTAAAATAATAAACCCCAAAAAAATAAAAATAAAACAAAGTCCAAGTCCAGTACAAAATTACAAAGATAATTTGGCCCGATCAGAATGGTCCATTACTTGAAAAGATTTAAGGTCCATCTACAAGCTTGACTTATATGGAAATATAATCTTTAAAGATATGCAATCTTAGATATGATATAATCTTAGATATGATATGATATGATATGCAATCTTGAAGATACGATTTTGTAATCTGGGAGATTTAATTTGTAGATATCCTTTAATCTTAACCGTTGATGTAATTGATCTGTACCGTTGGATTTGGGGAGGCTCAACTATAAATAGAGGCCTCTCCCTTCATTGTAAATCACTTGAGTTTTGGGAAGCAATAAGAATTCTTGAAAGCATTCACTCAAATTACTCTCCCTCTTGCGTTCTTACTCTCTGTGGTTTGTTCTTATTTTATTCTTCGTCTATATTAGTTTTTCAACCTTTTTTTATTTTAATTTCTTCATTTTTAAAATATGTATATTTATTCCTATCTTTTATACATTTGATTATGTATTTTATATATTATAATATTTAATCTTTTTATATAGTTTATTTTCAAATATATATTTTCTATGCATATATATATATATTATATTATCATTTCATGTATTTTGAACTATTGCATTATATTTTTATAATTTGTAAATGTTCTATTTATTCATTTTTTTGTGTATGTCATTTATCTTATTTGTGCATAGTTTCATTTTTTTATATGCTATGTTTAATTATTTCTTTTATGTGCTATTTTATGATATATATTGTTGTATAATTTTTGCATGTATTATGTTTTTTTTAGTTTACTCATGTTTTTACTTGTTTATTATCTTATATTTACCCTAGTATGAATTTTTTCATTAAACGTATGTTCATGTTATTTAGTTTTGTCATAATGATATTATTTATGTTTGTATGGAAATGTTAGAATATTTTGTACATCTATGCTTCATGATGCATTAATATGTCATCCTAAAACGTCATTTAAAAATAATATTCCAAGGTTTTTTTTTTAAAAATTAAAAGGCAATGCTTGATGTTTGGAAACTTCGAGAAAGGTAGTGCCCTAACTTACCGGGTTGCGACTTTTCTCGTTGAATTCGAATAGTCAAGCACCCTTCTAAGTGATTTTGAGTTTTCAAAACTTAAGCAATTATTTCGAGATTTCAAAACATAGTGTCCTAAGTTACTGGATATGGCGTTTTGTTGTTTCGAGATAGAAATTTTCAAAAGACGAGCTTAGTTTTGAAGGTTTTAAAATGTTGCATCCTAACTTACTGGATGTGATGTTTTGATTGTTTGAAATAAGTGAGCCTTAATTTTCAAAATTGAGACATTCTAATTAAAAGATGTTTGCATATTAAAACTTTCAAATTTCCGACAATAAAGACACTTAATAATCAATTAGGTACCAATTTTTTGGCGTTACGAGGGTGCTAACCCTTCCTCGTACGTAACCGACTCCCGAATCTGTTTTCTCGACTGTCGTAGACCAAAATTAATGTTTTAAAACAAAACATTTTATAAGGTGATCCAATCACACCTAAAAAGATTGGTGGCGATTCCCATTTTCGTTTTTCTTAAAGTCAATTCCCATTTTTCAAAACTCGATTTAGAAATGGTCTCGACACCGCATAATTCAATATTTTTTTCCGTAGAAAAATATAGAGCAAAGTAGCTATTATAAGGTAAAAAAAATACTAACAGGCAACTTTGGACATAGTAGCAATAAGTAATTCTAGAACCGAGGCCGGGGGTTCTTCAAACAATTGCAAGCTGTTGTAATTTAAGTTGACAATTTTAACTATATGATCAGTAACTTTATTGTGTTCCCTAGAAATATGTTGAATTCGCACTTTCCAGTTGTGGCATAAGAGTTGCTGGATCAGACACAAGTCCAGCATCTTCCTATTTGCAGCACCTTCAACAAGGAGTTTTTCAACTGACAAAGCATTATTACATTCCAACTCCAGCTGCCTAAAACTAGTCTCCCATGCTATGATGAGTCCTTCTATAATAAAAAAACAAGATAAAATTGTTGCGACTTTTCTATAATAATCAACACAAAATGAAAAACAGCGTCGGCCAATCCTCCGAAATACTATATCATAGTGACAATATTATAGTGATTTATTAAGTATGGAATGATTTTAAAATTTAAAAACTAAAATAATTAATATAATATTGGTTACCCTAAATTCAAATGTGAATGTAAATAAAATTTTAATGCAAATAAATGCAATATCAAAATAATTAATATAACTAAAAAAATGAAACATTTTAGAATTCTATGTAACACCCTAAACCCGGCCTAGACATCTAGGCTAAGTCCGTGAGTTACATCATCCATTCTAAAGATCACATTACCATAACGCAACCAAAGTAAACCAATAGTCACACAATATTCAACACGACAATAATTTAAAGACATAGTCTTCCTAAATTCATAACATCATAAGAGAAATATTCCTACTAATAATAACTTTGCTAGGAACAATATTTAATATCGGACCAAGCTTCCGTGACACCGACCCGATCAAGTCTAATTACCACCTGAAATTTAACCAATAATAGGATGAGTTATGAACTCATAGCGTAAAAATGAAAGTAATGCAACAATGGTAGCTTATAGCGAATTTCCAGTTCAGAGATTTGGTTCAACACAGAAGCGTGTTCGTTCTAAGTTCAAAGCAGAGATTTTACATATGTATATATGTATTATTCCAGTTTAGAAATAGTTCAAATCAGATTCGAATGCAATGTCCCTATTCCATCCGCTACACACCAACTTCAGTCATCCTAACACACCATTATGGACATTTAGTGCCTATCCATCCCTGCACAACTTTAAAGTGTTCAATGACACTTTTATAGAAATGCAACTTAGCTGCTAGTTTAATAAGTGACAAGAGCCAAAATCAAAATGATACTTATTGTGGCATAGCCACGATTTCAATACAGACTCCCTTCTTCTTCACAATCTCCCACCACATGTTAATACAAAATGCAGTAGTCCATATCACATATTCAGTCATTCTAATACATTACATAATTAATAAAGCAGTTCGATAATAGAGTAGTATTACAGTGCACATTTAAGTACATGACTCACAAACTAGTGTTATATAAGCAAATTCAGTTATTCGTATATTGAGGAAACCAAACCAAAGTTTAGCAACCTTCTCGGCCTCAAAAATAGTTCTCAGATCCAATATCCTGCCACACGGCCTGGGCACATGCCTATGTGCCTTAGCCGTGTGGATTTTAAGCACAAGCAGTGAGTCATACGGACTAGGCACATGCTCGTGTCATTGGCCGTGTGGTTTTATACTATGAACAGCGAGTTACACGGCCTGGGCACAAGCCCATGTCCCTGGCCGTGTGGTTTTATTCAATGAACAGTGAGTTACACAGCCTGGGCACACGCTCGTGTCCTTGGCCGTGTGGTTTTATACAATGAACAGTGAGTTCCACGGCCCGGACACACGCCCGTGTCCTTGGCCGTGTGAACCCTGCAGCAGAATGGCCATACATGGCCTAATCACACGCTCATATGGCCACCCGTGTGGTCTTAATTCAATAAACAGTGAGTTAGAAGACCGTTCACACGGCCTGCCACACACCCGTGTGGCGCACACGGCTTAGTCACATGCTCGTGTGCCTGGCTGTGTGGCGTTGACAGCCACCATTTTTGGCGATTCGAAACTTGAAAAGTAGAGTTTTCGATACGCGCCTGATCTGGTTTTGACGGAGAAACGAT
The DNA here is from genome assembly GCF_007990345.1 of Gossypium hirsutum. NCBI lineage: Eukaryota > Viridiplantae > Streptophyta > Magnoliopsida > Malvales > Malvaceae > Gossypium > Gossypium hirsutum. The sequence goes on from NC_053428.1 coordinate 36,994,814, forward strand.
GCGGAGACTACCTGGAACCTAATTATTCAATCCACAAACAATTACATCATTAATTCCAATGTTCAGCAAAAATCACTTATCATTAACATACATTGAAAGGTCCGACACCATTCTATTCCAATTCACACACTCACCTCGTACGAAACAGGAGGAATCAGCCTAACACGGCGGATTACTGTCTTTGGCAACACGCTTACCTAAACAATGTAGTAAATTGAGCTTTTAACAGAAAATTGACTAAATGAGTAAAGTCTTATTTTGACAGAAAATGTTAACAGAACGAAAGCATAACGACAGGAAGTTACAATAGAACTTATGCTGAATTGGTCTTATAGGCAACTAAGCTTTACAACCACACAAGATCCATTGCAGGAAGAAGAGAAAAGAAATGAAATTTGAGATGAAGGAGTAAAAAATTAAAGAATTAGGAGGTAAAGAAAAATAATAATAACTTTTCCTTAGACTACTTAAACTAACCACCACCCTTCTCAATATTTGCAAAAAATATATTCCTAACGGGTATGATGGAATTCGAACTCGAAACTAGAAAAAATACAGACAGATGCTTAACCAGTTAACCAGTTAACCAGCAGGCTCATTCTTGTCATCCTTTCCCATAGGATTGAACTCAAACAGGTAGTGCATGCTTATGGGTTGATTCTAAAACAACAAAACTTTTAATGATGCGACTCGAAATCTAGACCTTAAACTCAATCGTAGAACACAGAACCATAGATACAAAAATTAATTATTGTCGGTTTTCACAAACAAGTTCTTAAAATTTTGGAGCATTACATTCTATGAATTAAGTTAGAACTCAAATGTTTCCATATTTAGTTGTGTTGCTTCTTTTGTATTTTATATATCATTAGATTTATCTTAAGTTTTAGAATTTTGAATTTAGGGTTTTTTATAGCTTTGATTAGATTTTAATTTGGAAAATGAGATTTAGAATTTAAAAATCAATTTTAAGATTAAATTTTAGCTAAAACTTTAGATTTTAAAATCATTAGATTTAATCTCATAAATTATTAGTTTTCTTATGTTTCAAAAATCTTTTTTTTTTGCAACAAAATACTGATATTCATTAAAAAACAAGGCTCGAGGCAGCTGAAACAAAATAAAGCAGCAGAAGAATGAAAAGATAGAAAAAAAAAGAATTCCAACCAGTACACAAAGTACATAGGAAAGAAACAAAACCACTAATGCATTAAACTTGGCCCTCACCAAAAACGAAAAGTCACTAGAAAATATTAGCCAAAAAATTCAACATACCCAGAGTAGATCCACAGTTTAGCCGAACATGGGAGAGAAAAACTTTCAAACCCATCCACGGAGATTCAACAGAACCTTCTCCATCTTCAAAGCAAACAAAACCGTCTCAACATCTTTTGATCCAAGCTATCCAATCCTCAACCATCACTTTCCCCACTGAATCTAGCGGTTCATGAACCCAGAAACAAGGGAGTTGTCGTCGACGGCCTACCATCGCCAAAGTATGTGTCGCGTTATTGAATGATCTCGATACAAAAAGGTAAGAAACCTTCTCGGAACGTCTTTCAAGAAAATGAATACTGTGGATAATCGGTCTAAGGAGAGATGTATCCTCCCTTTTTTAGTTGAGTTTTTTTTATTATCGACAGAGAATCCCCTTCCAACAGTAGCCTCCTGAAGCCCATTTCAACCGCAAAAAGCATAGTTCTTTCACACGCCCGAGCGTCAACAACAAAAGCATCGACCAAATCTACAAAGGGGTAAGTACACGCACCCATAAAATGCCCTTAATTATTTCTTGCTAAAACAACTGCAAAAGAAGTTCTAGTTTCTCTTTGGAATGAAGCATCAAAATTCAATTTAATAAAACCAATACCAGGGGGACGCCATAAATGTTTCATCATAGAAGTAGAAAAAGATTTCAGATTCACTTAACACAAAGAGAGTTCTTGATAATAACCTCAGATAAAACCCAGGAGATCCTGGATGGAAAACTTTAGTCCTTCATGACCAATTTATTTATTCTATGCAATAACACCCATAAAGAGATAATTAGAACTTGTCTATTACTAACATCTGCCACAAGAAAAGTGTTGACTAATCGATTTTTTTGATTTGAGGTATTCTCACTCGGAGTAATCCTGATGTTGAGAGAGACCCATAATTGCTGTAGAACACCAAAATTCCACATCAAGTGGTCTGAATCCTCCAGAGCTTCTTTACAGAGAGGGCAAACGACATCAACATACAATCTTCTTTGAAAAAGATTTGTAGAATGAGGCAGGAATATGTAAAGCCCAAAGTAATTTGTAGAAATCTCTGTATTTATCAGCTGTGAAAGAATTGTAGTCATAATTCTGTAATTGATCTGTAATTAAAGTACGATACCCACTCTTCACGGAGTACTCTCTAGTAGCCTTATGTTTCCAGACCTGTAACACCCTTATCTCGTATCCGTCACCAAACTAGGGTTAAGAGGCATTACTATACATTTCAAAACATTATAAGATTAATTCCCAAACATCATCCACATTTCAAAGCATCATGGTCAAACATAAACACAGAGTCCCTTTCTTAGGTCAATGAGACCTTAAACATGCTTTAGGAAGGGGTCGGGACTAAACCGAGTACATACAAAATTTTTTGAAACTAAACAAATTTTTTAAGTCACAAAGGTCACACACCCATGTGTCTAGGCCATGGCAAAGCAGGGCATACATACTGACTTGTCCCACACAGCCAGAGACATGTCTGTGTGCCTTGGCTGTGGTCGAAACTGACTTAGGTCACACGGCTAGCCACACGCTTGTGTGTCTAGGCCGTGCTCGAGACTGACTTTAAGTTGTAGGACTACCCCAAGGGGCACACGACTGTGTAACAGGACCGTGTGTCACACACGGCTGAGACACACACCTATGTGGACAAAAATAGGCTATTTGAAAAGCCAAATTGCCACCCTTAAGGGTCATCCCTACAAGTCCAAAATCAAACCACAAATGCATCATAATTTCAACCAACTTTAATCACAAAACATACATCCTTCATGTCATCCAATCACCAAACAATATCATCCTTATTATCTAAACTAAAACATACCAAACTCATTCATTCATACATGTCATTATCCCAATTTTTCACATCCATATTTCATATCAAAACCATACCATTTCCATAACTAATTCACATAACTAACTTACCAAATTGACCATTTCTCACTAGGCCATTTATGTACATCAAAACATATCATTTCTTAACACAACTTATATACAAAAAACCAAACCAAATAGCAACTTTAATCTGCCATATCACATGGCATAATATACACTTCACAAATCATATTCAAAATCCTTCTAGCCTATACATGCCATACTTCACTATTCATATTTTCAAAAGGTACCAAAATAGAGTTTGATGGTTTGGTAATGATCCTCAACGATCCCCGAGCTTCCAGTCGCTTTGATATCTATAGAACAATGCAAACACACACAAAGTAAGCTTTCAAAAGCTTAGTGTAATAGCACAAATTCGCCCGGGCCTTAAACTAAAATAAAAAATAAAAAAATAAAAAAAAACAAAGTCCAATTCCAGTACAAAATTACAAACATATAATTTGGCCCAATCAGAATGGCCCATTACTTGAAAAGATTGAAGGTCCATCTATGAGCTTAACTTATATGGAAATATAATCTTTAAGGATATGCAATCTTAGATATGATATGCAATCTTGAAGATATGATCTTGTAATCTTGGAGATTTAATTTGTATATATCCTTTAATCTTAACCGTTGATGTAATTGATCTGTACCGTTGGATTTGGGGAGGCTCAACTATAAATAGAGGCCTCTCCCTTCATTGTAAATCACTTGAGTTTTGGGAAGCAATAAGAATTCTTGAGAGCATTCACTCAAATTTCTCTCCCTCTTGCGTTTTTACTCTCTGTGGTTTCTTCTTATTTTATTCTTCATCTATCTTAGTTTTTCAACCTTTTTTTATTTTAATTTCTTCATTTTTCAAATATGTATATTTATTCCTATCTTTTATACATTTGATTATGTATTTTATATATTATAATATTTAACCTTTTTATATAGTTTTCAAATATATATTTTCTATGCATGTATATATATTATATTATTATTTCATGTATTTTGAACTATTGCATTATATTTTTATAATTTGTAAATGTTCTATTTATTCATTTTTTTAGTGTATGTCATTTATCTCATTTGTGCATAGTTTCATTTTTTTTATATGCTATGTTTAATTATTTCTTTTATGTGCTATTTTATGATATATATTGTTGTATAATTTTTGCATGTATTATGTTTTTCTTTTAGTTTACTCATGTTTTTATTTGTTTATTATCTTATATTTACCTTAGTATGATTTTTTTTATTAAACGTATGTTCATGTTATTTAGTTTTGTCTTAATGATATTATTTATGTTTCTATGGAAATGTTAGAATATTTTGTACATCTATGCTTCATGATGCATTAATATGTCATCCTAAAATGTCATATAAAATAATATTCCAAGGTTTTTTTAAAAAAGGTAATGCTTGATGTTTGGAAACTTCGAGAAAGGTAGTGCCCTAACTTACTGGGTTGCGACTTTTCTCTTTGAATTCAAATAGTGAAGCACCATTCTAAGTGATTTTAAGTTTTCAAAACTTAAACAATTATTTCGAGATTTCAAAACATAGTGTCCTAAGTTACTGGATATGGCGTTTTGTTGTTTCGAGATAGAAATTTTCGAAAGACGAGCTTAGTTTCAAAGGTTTTAAAATGTTGCGTCCTAACTTACTGGATGTGATGTTTTGACTCGTTTAAAATAAGTGAGCCTTAATTTTTAAAATTGAGACATTCTAATTAAAAGAGGTTTGCAACTTAAAACATTCAAATTTCCGACATTAAAGACTCTTGATAATCAATTGGGTACAAATTTTTGGGCGTTACGAGGGTGCTAACCCTTCCTTGTACGTAACCGACTCCCGAATCCGTTTCTCGACTTTCGTAGACCAAAATTAATGTTTTAAAATAAAACATTTTATAAGGTGATCCAATCACACCTAAAAAGATTCGTGGCAACTCCCATTTTCGTTTTTCTTAAAGTCGATTCTCATTTTCCAAAGCTCGATTTAAAAATGGTTTCAATAGCTTGGCGACTCTGCTGGGAAATAATAAGAGAGTCAAGCCATATAATTGATTACCTTTTGTCTTAATGTCGAAAATTTGAAAAATTTTAAAATTCAATCCTCTTTGCATTACATGTGTTTGTATTATTGCATATGTTATATATTCTGATACACATTGCATTTGCATGACCGTTGTGGTCACACCCTTAAGTGGGAGTGAGAAACTACGCCTTCGTGAGGTTTTCGCCTTCGTGCAGGATAGTGGATCACTTTCGGGATACATCCGTACCTATGGTTTCATGAGATTTTCATCTCCGTGTAGCCATAGGGAAATGTATTCCCCTGAACTGAACTCGATTCAAATGAGCCTATAATGGGTGAGGATCGAGGAATCTGCTGGTTCGGGTACCTCAAACTTTAGAAACAAACCACATATAGAAAAATTGTAAGAGCTCAATATAGATAGAATTATACTTAGGTTATTTTTGTGTTTATTAATATCATACGATACTGACTGTTTTCTTTCTTTTGTGCATGTCATTTTGCATTTAAAAGGTATCGATTCACGGTCAGTTTCTAAGTTAGAAAGTTTTATTATGGAGAACGGACTTCTTGATAGAATGGAGGGCAACGCTAACGTCCATAAATTGTCAAAAGAAACGCTGAAGGATACACATCAGAATTATGGGGTTACACTTGCATCAGCGTGGCGCAAAATAATCTCCAAGATTTAAGGAAATATGGGATCAATGGAGTAATGAAGCCAAGCAGTTGTTCTACAATAGTTAAGGGGACTTGCAGTATTTGCTTGACAGGAGGATAGATGAGCAATTCAAAGTGAGTGTGGGAGTATTGATGAACACTTCTACCATTATAGCATTTCTCTTTCATATGAAGACGGTTGCCATGTGGATGGTAAGGGTATTGGAAGGAAAGTGATTGATAGAGTGCATGAGACCTACAAAAATGAGTTGGATGGAAAGAATTTTGCCTATGATGGTAAAAAGCTCGTTTACTATAAGACCGCTACCAAACAACAAGCTTGAGTTTACTATTGTACTTATCAGAAATAATGGAAATGCAAGCCCCGATGGCCTGGATAGCTCAAGTAAGCGTGAAAGAAAGCGATTAAAGAAGACTGTATCATACAAAAACCTTTAGAGATTAGCTATGCTGCGAAGGCATCGAGGCAGGATGCTCTGCGTGGGTAGAAATCTGAAAGCTCTCAAGAAACATTGAGGATATAGGTTATTATTTTAAGGTAGCACACTGCAGAACGGGATACCTACTTGTTCGCTAATCTATCTCAAAATAATCAGAACAACTTCACAGGTATTGGAGGAGGTGCCCTTAGCTTCACGAATTACCCCACAGGTGAGGTTGTAGCTCAAACTCAGGAGGCAGCTGATTATTTACAGACATTGGTGGCACAGGCTGATATATTGAGCACCAATATGAGCTACAATCTGATCGTGGCCAAGAGTTTGTTTTGTTGTTAAAACTTTAGGCATTAGGGCTAAAGCGTATTTGTAATCCATTTATATGTAAATATATATTTTTTCTAAATAAAGTTTTCTAAATGAGATTGAATCGTGATCGATACCTTTTGCATTCATTTGCATCTTATAGCATTTCATTGCATCATTTGAATTCAAAATTATAAAAAGACCCTAATTAGTTAAAGTTATTAAAAAGAGAAAGAAAAAAAGAGAGAGAAAAGAGGGTCACGGCTGAGTGAAAAAGAAGTTGAATGGGAATTAACGACATTCCCTTACATATCCCCGACTTTTGTGTCAGGAGGGATAGCTTACCCAAAGAAGGGGGTGTTTGGAAATGAAAATCATCCCATCAATGTCATACATGAGGAAGGGACTGAACAAAGAAACCTTGAGGGCATTCGCCCTTACGAACTGGGAAGTTCTTTAAACAATTGGACTGCAGAAGAACTTCCTGTAATCTTTAGGAATTTTACGGAGTAATATTCAGAACACTCTTGTTGCTCTAAAGCCTAGGAGTAATGAGATTTCTTTTGAGAAGTGGGCTCATGTTCAAACATTTTTATTTTCAATAAAACATACTTTTATTATTTACCAGAGTAAATATTCTTTCATTCTGATTCTTTTGACCTTTAATATTCTTTATAAATTTCAATGCATTCATAACATGTAAATAGTCATTCTTGAATTCATTTATTCCTTGTATATTCTTTTGTGTGCCTATCATAGATCCCTAGATATCAATGACACGGGCAACGATACTATAGATTCAGAGTTTATTTTAACTACGATATGTGTTTAGAGGAATCTCAGTACTTTAAAGGTGACAGAAATTATGACTTGTTTCTGAATTTGTTGAAAATGGTTTTTACCCCATGAAGTGGTGGTAGGAAATACAACCTTAGAGGAAGGAAAGATTGCGAAATTGGAATTAGCTGAGGAGACAAAACAAGACCTTGTTGAGACTATTATGGGAATTCAAAAATGTGGTCCAAAGACGCATGCAGGAGGATTTGCAATTGCCAGGATAAACATGAGGTTTTGGGGCACTGATTGGTCCATCATGGAAAGGGATCGCATCAGTTGTACAATGAATGCCAAATTTAAAGGGGTCAAAACTTATGGGGCATGTATGTTATAGGCCCGAGCCCGTCAAAAGTTTCAAACTGATAACGGTTCATCTTTGTGGTTGTTGACTGCTCCGTTAAGAGGGTGGAGATACCTTCATATGCCAATATTACAAAGTCAATAGTCATCGAGTTTCAAAAAAAAAGAAGAAGGAAAAAAGGATCATATCCAACTGCACAATGTCAAAGGTTTGCAGTTTGTTCAAAGAGTAGGCGCCATGCCACAATACATCAAAGGTTGCCAAAAGAAAGAAAGAAAAATCAACAAAAGTAACAGAAGATGACCGAGACTTGGTAAAAATTGGCATAAAAAGCTACTACCTACTTTCTATGTTTATGCTGGGGCAAACGGCTTCAAGGATCCCAACTATCATCCTTAGAATGAATGCAGCGCATGGATCTCCTAGGGAGTCTGATATGCTGTCAATAGCTGCATGTAATAGTTATCGATTTCCTGCTATAGAGCATCAGACTATACACAGTCTTTGAAGCTTGAAATGATATATTCTCTCTTCAAACCAGTTTCTGACAAAGTAGATCATGAGAGAAACTCTCTTAGACTTCTATACAAGTTCAAAGAAGAGGAAGCCTGATCAAGTCATGGAGATAGCGAGTCTCAGTTCAGTCAAATGATGAACAAATGATTTGATCAAGTTATCGAGACTTCAGGGATCTCCTGACAATGTGCTACATGGTACTGTCATTGACAACAAAGTATGCCATCCAAAGAACAATGATTTTTACCTTGATACCCATGCCGGAATGATTGGAATCACGAGGCAGACCCACTATCATGTTCTCTTAGACCAGGCTGGGTTTTCGGCTAATGATCTGCAATAGTTTGTTCATTCTCTATCCTATATGTATCAAATGAGCACCACAGCCATATTTGTTGTGGCTCCTATTTGCTACGCTCATTTGGCAGCTTCACAGTTGGGGGCAATTTATGAAGATTAGAGATGCTTCAGAAACATCATCGAGTCATGGTGGGAAGTATGTTCCGGGAGTAATCCCTGTACCTCAGCTTTCCAGGTTGAAAGACAAAGTCAGCAACTTCATTCTTGTCTGTTGAGAATCATTGAACCATCTTTTTGTAGGGTTTGACAAACAACAACCAGGACTACTGCTGGGGCAATCCCTTTCTCATGGGTTTATGAATCAAGATTTTTCCTCCAAGCTTTGATGGAGTCAAGAATTGAATACCTCTAGTGAATTTAACTTGAAAGTATTCATCCTAAGCAAATGTACCAAGAATGGATGACACAGACTTATAACAAAGAAGGTTCATCTAAAAGAATTTCATAAAGGAAACCTTGTGCTGAAAGAGATCCTTCCCATGCAAAAGGATGCTGAATTGGGAAGGGCCATATGTTGCGAAGAGGGCTTTCTCTAGAGGTGCACTAATTTTGACAAGAAATGGATAGGAAGAATTTATCTGATCCAGTAAATTCGGACTCGGTCAAGGAGTACTTTATCTGAATGAGAAGGGAAGCTTAGGTGAAAACCCGCAAAAGGCACTTTGGGACTTCTATTTCAAAACAAAAAAAAAAGAAAAATGAGAAAAAAAAGAAAAATGAGAAAAATGAAAAAAAAATGGAGAGGCCAAGGTGAAAACCCGCAAAGGGCGCCTTAAGACTAAAGGGGTTTTGAGTTGAAAACTCGAAAGGGCAGCTCAAATTTTGAAGAGCACACAATAATCTTGCTATATCTGATTCAACGAAGAGTCAAGTGCGTTGCATATCGGGGCATCCACAAAGTACTTTGGATCTTTTAAACACATGTTGAATTCAAGAAAGTCTTCATGGAGCTGGCATATAAATACTCAAGCGGCGATATCTAGGGCATCTAACTTTTGTCCTGTTTGTTATCTTTAGATTCTTTTTCTTCTCAAAGATAGGCTTTCAGATTAATTTCCTTTGTATTTTTGACAATTTTTTCTAAATCTAATTATCCTCAGGATCAATTTATTTGTTTCCCATTATTCATAAGCATGTTGCATTGAAATAATGATAGATGAACTAAATTTCTTCACAAACGAAGTTTTGCATATTACTCTGGAAATTTCTAGATAATACAAGAAACTGAAACAAGATAATTGTTTAAGGAATTCCCATATGTATGGGTTGGAGATACTCGAGAGATTTTCTTATTCAGTCCAAAAGGTGGCTGGACATTTTAAGCAATATTGATCTTAAGAAAGGATCATTTCATAAACATCTTCAGTGGGTCGTAACATTCGGGGAATGGTACGGTAAACCAAATTGATGGAGAAGATTCGAGGCATACGAGCATAGTATGATTGATATGTCGAGAAGAACGAGGTGGAAAGCTCGATAGATGAATGAGTGATGACGTCTGAAATAGGAGTTATTTTCATAAACATTTTGCATCATAATATGCCTAATTAGGAGCATTTGACTCATTTCGATCATGGCATCTTAATTATTTGGCATAAGCATAAATTCCAGGAAATCAATTCTACAGGTGGATTCCCCAGTGGGCAATGTAGCAAGGTTGATTGAAAATTACAAAATTTAGCGCCTTAATTCCCTAAGCAGTAGGGTAACAGGTTAAATTTGCAGATCTTATCTCCCAAAACAGTAGTGGAACAGATCGAAGACTCGCCTTAATCCCCTAAGCAGTAGGGTAACAGGTTAAATTTGCAGATCTTATCTCCCTAAGTAGTAGTGGAGCAGATCGAAGACTCGCCTTAATCCCCTAAGTAGTAGGGTAACAGGTTAAATTTGCAGATCATATCTCCTTAAGCAGTAGTGGAACAGATCGAAGACTCACCTTAATCCCCTAAGCAGTAGGGTAACAGGTTAAATTTGCAAATCTTATCTCCCTAAGCAGTAGTGGAGTAGATCGAAGACTCGCCTCAATCCCCTAAGCAGTAGGGTAACAAGTTAAATTTGCAGATCTTATCTCCCTAAGCAGTAGTCGAGTAGATCGAAGACTCGCCTTAATCCCCTAAGCGGTAGGGTAACAGGTTAAATTTGCAGATCTTATCTCCCTAAGCAGTAGTGGAGTAGATCGAAGACTCGCCTTAATCCCCTAAGCAGTAGGGTAACAGGTTCGCAGATCTTATCTCCCTAAGCAGTAACAGAGCAGATCGACGACGACTTGCCTTAATCCCCTAAGCAGTAGGGTAATAGGTTAAATTTGTAGATCTTATCTCCCTAAGCAGTAGTGGAGCAGATCGAAGACTCGCCTTAATCCCCTAAGCAGTACGGTAATAGGTTAAATTTGCAGATCTTATCCCTAAGCAGGAGCGGAGCAGATCAAAGACGATGCACCTTAACCCCCTAAGCAGTAGGGTCCAAGATGATTTGGTATCTCTGCAATGACAGGGAACAAGTCGAAGATAGCAGATCGGGCGTCTCTATATTCGACGGAGAGCAAATCGAAGACATGGCAGATTTGGCTTTCGGATGTTCTCACACCAAAGCAGATCCAAGATAACAGATCTGGCATCTCCATTTCGACTGAGAGCAGATACATAGCAGATCTAACCTTCATATGATTTTACTAAAGCAGATCCAAGATGATTTGGCATCTTTGTGTTCATAAGGAGCAAATCGAAGATATAGCAGATTTGGCTTTTACGTGTTTACGATGAAGCAGAGCTAAGATGATTTGGCATCTCTATATTGACAGAAAACAAAACGAAGAAGCAGATTTGGCATCTCTATGTTCGACAGAGAGCAGATCGAAGATATCAACATGACAGTCTTGAGTTTGCAATGAGCAGATTGAGGACCATGATCCGATGAGGCCAGGCAAATTTGGTCTTTCTATGAGTCTTTGCTCGATTCCTGTTACACAGCAATGAGCAAAGAGGGCCAGCTGTAATAGCCCAAATTCGCCCGGGCCTTAAACTAAAATAAAAAATAAAAAAAAAACAAAGTCCAAGCCCAGTACAAAATTACAAACATATAATTTGGCCCAATCGGAATGGCCCATTACTTGAAAAGATTGAAGGTCCATCTATGAGCTTGACTCATATGGAAATATAATCTTTAAGGATATGCAATCTTAGATATGATACAATCTTAGATATGATATGCAATCTTAGATATGATATGCAATCTTGAAGATATGATCTTGTAATCTTAGAGATTTAATTTGTAGATATCCTTTAATCTTAATCGTTGATGTAATTGATCTGTACCGTTGGATTTGGGGAGGCTCAACTATAAATAGAGACCTCTCCCTTCATTGTAAATCACTTGAGTTTTGGGAAGCAATAAGAATTCTTGAGAGCATTCACTCAAATTTCTCTCCATCTTGCGTTCTTACTCTCTGTGGTTTGTTCTTATTTTATTCTTCGTTTATCTTAGTTTTTCAACCTTTTTTTATTTTAATTTCTTCATTTTTCAAATATGTATATTTATTCCTATCTTTTATATATTTGATTATGTATTTTATATATTATAATATTTAACCTTTTTATATAGTTTTCAAATATATATTTTCTATGCATGTATATATATTATATTATTATTTCATGTATTTTGAACTATTGCATTATATTTTTATAATTTGTAAATGTTCTATTTATTCATTTTTTTAGTGTATGTCATTTATCTCATTTGTGCATAGTTTCATTTTTTTATATGCTATGTTTAATTATTTCTTTTATGTGCTATTTTATGATATATATTATTGTATAATTTTTGCATGTATTATGTTTTTCTTTTATTTTACTCATGTTTTTATTTGTTTATTATCTTATATTTACCCTAGTATGATTTTTTTATTAAACGTATGTTCATGTTATTTAGTTTTGTCATAATGATATTATTTATGTTTCTATGGAAATGTTAGAATATTTTGTACATCTATGCTTCATGATGCATTAATATGTCATCCTAAAACGTCATTTAAAATAGTATTCCAAGGTTTTTTTTTAAAAAAAAATAAAAGGCAATGCTTGATGTTTGGAAACTTCGAGAATGGTAGTGCCCTAACTTACTGGGTTGCGACTTTTCTACTTGAATTCGAATAGTGAAGCACCCTTCTAAGTGATTTTGAGTTTTCAAAACTTAAACAATTATTTCGAGATTTCAAAACATAGTGTCTTAACTTACTGGATATGGCGTTTTGTTGGTTCGAGATAGAAATTTTCGAAAGACGAGCTTAGTTTCGAAGGTTTTAAAATGTTGCGTCCTAACTTACTGGATGTGATGTTTTGACTCGTTTAAAATAAGTGAGTCTTAATTTTTAAAATTGAGACATTCTAATTAAAAGAGGTTTGCATCTTAAAACTTTCAAATTTCCGACATTAAAGACACTTAATAATCAATTAGGTACCAATTTTTGGGGGTTACGAGGGTGCTAACCCTTCATCGTACTTAAACGACTCCCGAATCTATTTTCTCGACTTTCGTAGACCAAAATTAATGTTTTAAAACAAAACGTTTTATAAGGTGATCCAATCACACCTAAAAAGATTGGTGGCGACTCCCGTTTTCATTTTTCCTAAAGTCGATTCTCATTTTCCAAAGCTCGATTTAAAAATGGGTTCGACACTTAGTTAGCCATATACAAATAAACTTATCACATATCACAATTCAAAACCAATTCATTCATGTAGTTCATAGCAAAATACAATCATATATCCATATGTCTCATATAGATCCTTTGATCATAATTCTTTTACATATATCATATGTCCACAATATACATATACTTACCTTTCATTCTCAAACGTGATATACCTTTCGAACGTACCTGAATTGAATACACATTCACATAGCTATTCATTTCTCAAAATGCTCGTTGAATCGTACGGAATTAAATAAGATACATGGATAGCTCAGAAAACTCGTACAATGCCAATGTCTCAGACATGGTCTTACATGTAATTAAATGTTGATGCCACTGTCCTAGACAGGGTCTTACATGAAATCATATACGATGCCGATGTCCTAGACATGGTCTTACACGTAAATCTCAAATCGATACGAATGTTCTAGACGTGGTCTTACACGAAATCACATATCGGAATCCTATGTCATGACATATGTATCCTAACTATTCCTATGGTTCATACAGGGCTTTCAGACGTCGTCACATTATCGAAACTTTCTCGGATTTCACAGATTCATCTTCCATATTCATCCATCACAATTCAAACACATATAAGCATAAATTAATCAACTCAAATACATTTATTTGTATATCAACTTATCTCGTATATATGGAAATGAACGGATTTAACAGACTACTCGACCACTTTTGACTTTCCCCGGTCTAATTCCATTTTCTTTGGTTCTTGATATATACACAATCAAATTTAACTCTTTTATTCACCAAATCATTCAATTCAATCTATTTACACATATTTAGGGAATTTTACAAATTGACCCTTATATTTTCACATTTTAACACTTTAGTCCTTAATTTACAAAATCACAAAATATGCATAATTTCATTACACACATGCCTACCCAAATTTTCCTCTAGCCCATATAAGCCCATATATTTCATTTGTTTCAAATTTTAGCCCCTCAATTTCTCATTTTCACAAATTAACCCAAAATACTCAATTTCATAAAAAATTCAACTACAAAATATGTTAACCCAACACATATCTTTCATTTTCCATCAACTAACATCACAAAGCTTATAATTTCATCAATGGCTTAACTCAAATTCATCATCAAATTCAAAAATTGAGGCATGGTCTTGATAGATTACTAAGAAATAATCACAAAAAACATAGAAATTATTGAAAACGAATCAATAATCATACCTCAATCTTCAAAGATTAGTGCCGAACCCTAAAGACCCTTTTTCTTTTCTTTTTCCTTTGTATTTTCGGCAAAGATGAACACGAATGACTAATTTCATGCATTTGTTTTATTAATTATAACCTAATTAATCAATTTCCATTTTTAACCTTATTATTATCATTAATATTCCACTAACTAATGTCCAACCATGTCATTTCATAAATTCAATAGTCCATTTACAACATAAGGACCTCACATTTAAAGAGACATATCAATTCGACACTTATCAAATGGCACACAACTCTTCCATTTTCTGCAAGTTAGTCCTTTTTGCAAATTAAGCACACAATTGATTGAATTTTCATATGAAAATTTCACACATGCTTAACCACATACTGTAAACACGGAAAATAATATTAAAATATTTTTCTAACTCAAATTTGTGGTCCCAAAACCACTATTCTGACTAGGGTCTAAACCAGACTGTTACAAGACCAATGTGTAGTGCGATCTATGACAAGCAAGCGAAATGCACTTGGTCTTCATCAAACAATCTACAAATCACCTCCTTATTCCAGGTATTTGTTTCAGTATCAATTGATTGGTTCACTGTGATCCAGGAAGTATTAATCTTTTGGACTGATAGCCTATTATTTCCATGACTAGGCACCATGGATCATTCCAAATGTTCACACAATCCCCATCACCAATGTGCCAAACCATGCCATTAGCAATCAAATCTCGAGCACTGCATATACTCCTCCAGGTAAGTAAAGGGTAAGATCCCACCTTAGCTGATAAAATATCTGTTAAAGGAAAATAATGGGCTTTCAAAACCTTCGCTAAGAGGCAATTGGGCTGAGAAAAAATACGCCATACTTGTTTTGCTAATAAGGCTTGATTAATTAAAAACAAGTCTCGAAAGCCCATCCCACCAACACACTTGGGTTTACATAATACGTTCTAATTGCTCTAATGAATCCCTTTTGCTGTTTTGTTATAAGACCACCAAAACTTGTTTAAAAGAACCTCTAACTTGCGATATAGCATTTTTGGTAAAGCAAAACACTGCATAACATAGATAGGAATGACTTGTAAAACCGATTTAATAAAAACTTCCTTACCTCTCATCAAAAGATAACTCAAGCTCCATCCATCAATTATTTTCCTAAACCAATCAACAAAATGAGAAAAAGTCCACTTCTTCTTCTTTCCAATCATCATAGGTAAGCCCAAGTTCTTCTCTGGGTTTGTAGCAACCCGAATGCCTAAAATAGCAGTCACTGTCTCCCTTACATTAGGTTCCACATTAGCACCAAAATAGATAAGAGATTTATCAAAGTTCACCCTTTGACCTAATACCTGTTCATATTCCAAAATAAGGTTTCGATGTGTATAAGCTCCCTCTTCTGATGCATCTCCAAAAAGTATACAGTCGTCTGCAAAAAAGAGGTGGTTAATCGAGAATTTTTCTCTACCAATAAGAGTACCCCGCATTAGATCTTTCTTTTTATCTTCATGAAGCAGTGTACAAAAACCCTCTGTATAAAGCAAAAAGAGATAAAGGCTAAGCGGATCCTCTTATCTCAAACCTCTATAAGGAGAAAACCACTTACTCGTATCCCCATTGAATCCTACCGTATAAGAGACGGAACACACACACCTCATAATTAGAACAACCCAGTCAGTATGAAAACCCAAACGACTCATCATTCCAGCCAAAGAATCCCACTCGATGCAATCATACGCTTCACTCATATCGAGTTTAAGCGCAAAGTTCCCTTTTCGACCTCTTTTTTTCATTTTAAGAGAATATAAAACCTCATAAGTGATTAACACATTATCTAAATTATGTCTTCCTGGGATAAAAGCCCCCTAAGCTTCATTAACACACACTCCCAAAATTGCACTCATGCGTTCCACCAAAACTTTCGCAATAATTTTGTAGATCACATTACAATGGCTTATAGGTCTGAATTGTGTGAGATTTTTTGGTTTCTCAACTTTAGGGATCAAAACGCTATGGGTTTTATTTATTTCCCCCATTTTAGTTTCGCCTTTCAAGATTGATAAACAGTAACTAGAGATTTTAGGACCAACAATATGCCAATACCTTTTGTAAAATATTGCTGGAAAACCATCAATTCCTAGAGCCTTCAAGGATGTCATTGACTCGATAGCACGCGTAATATCGTCCTCCGTGAAAGGATTAAGCAACTTATCATTCATACTAGTAGTAATCCGCTACACCACCAACCCAAACAAACGTTCGTCATTACCTATATCAGAAGCTTAAAATAAATTATCAAAATACTTCGAGGCAAGTTGAAGCATTTCCTCATTCATTAAAACCCAACAACCCTCCTCCCTTTCCAACCCCGTCATCCTGCTACAGTGAAAGCATTGAACAAAAAATTTATGAAAATAACTAGTATTCTGATCCCTATTTTACAACCAGTTGACACGGGCTCGTTGTTCCTAGAATACCTCCTCTTTAAAGCCTACTTGGACCTCAGTAATTTTGGCTAAGACTTCATCAGATGGAGCCTTGCCATATAGTTCATGTAGACACTCTTCAAGAACCAAATGAGTTTCCTTTTGCTCCCTACTTCTTAATTGACTCCAATGTTGAAAACACTACCCCATATTCATAAGTTTGATTGGGACATTTCCAGATAAATCATCCCAATTCCGTTTCACCTCATCCTTAAAAGCATGTTCCCAACACCATTTAGCCTCGAAACGAAAATTCCTAGATTTGAATCGTTGATCTTCTCTGTACAATCCGATCATGTCCAAAAGAATCGGACAATGATCCCAAAAAGAATAACTCAAGTGCTCCAATTGGTAACAAGGAAAAAGAGACATCCATTCAAAAGACGCTGCTCCCCTATTAAGCCTTTCCTAGATATTAATTGACAAAAATCAACCACGCTCCCACATGAACCACCTACCAATAAATCTCAAATCATTAAGCCCACAGTCATCCAGCATATTTCGAAAATCAGACGTTTGGCATTTTGATCTAAGCTGGCCACCCTTCTTTTCAAAAGAATTCATAATCTTATTGAAATCTCTTACCATAAGCCAAGAGATCGTTTGATCATGTCCCAAATGTCGAAGCAACTCCCAAGACTTATTTCTACTCTTTTCATTGGGATTCCCATAAAACACCGTTGGATGCCAAAATCCTCCACAATCATTATCATGAATCTCAACGTCAATATGATAAGAAGAATAGCTCTTAAGCCGAATCAACGAATTCCCTTTCCAACCTAAAGATAGACCACCTTTAGATCCAAGTGCACCAATGTCAATACCGTTTTCAAAACCACACTTCAGTCACACCAATTCTATCTTTTTTGAACTTAATTTTGTTTCCATAAGAAACAAAATCTAGGGATTAATGGCTTTCAGTTTATTTTTGAGCATACTAACGGTCCGTGGTCTCCCCAAACCACGAACGTTCCAGCTTAGAAGCTTCATTACGATCATCTGCTTTGCCCAGCAGAGCTAGCTGTTAAAACGAGTGAGTCTCCTTCAAAATTATTCCTCATAAAATTATTTGAAACTCCTACTAAACTTTGTCATTTCTTTCCTTCCAAAGACAATAAAGGATCATTTTCCTCAGTCAACACCAAATCCATGGGCCTACTAGCGTTATGAACCCTATTTAATTATTGCTACCCATTTTATGCCAACTGTTATCCCCTTTAGAAGAAATCATTTGACCAAATTCCATAGAGACAAGATTGAGATTAAATGGTTGTTTCTCCATCTTCCCCCTTAAATTATGCCTAGTATCGTGCTCCCCCTCTGAATTTTGGTTCTTAAGCTCTCTTTCCATAACCACCTTATTGCACTTAGAATCGTCTATTTCTTGGAGCCACCTACTCACTGTAGTATTTCGATGGCGCCCCGCTGCACGTAACTAAATGTCCCATCCGAAAACTATTTTTGAAGGATCAATTCAGGTTCAAAACAGGTAGAAACTCTCCCCATAACCCAACTTACCACAAATGAAGCAGAATAAACTCAGCTTCCCATACTGAAAACGAGCTCTCTTTTCCAATCTGAATCTTCTTTTTCCTTTTTAATTGGAGAGACACATCCAACCGAACTCGAATGCGCATGAATTTATTAATCCCCATAGTCGGAATGGAAGTATCATACTCAAGAAACTATCCCAAAAAATCCCCAAACTGCTTTGCCATTGTTTCCGTCATCAACCCTGGAGGCAAATCATGTATTTGGACCCAAACTCAGTTAAAATAACGGAACTATAAGTGAGTCTTCCCCCCTCTGGATTTTATGTAGAATAAGCAGATGGTTGTTGAAAAACCATGGTGTACCAGAAAGCACCCATTGCACATCCACTTCATGAAAAAGCTGAAAAAAGATCATTTTGTCGCCGAAATCCGAAATGCAGATCCCCCAAATGGGATGCCAAATATTAGCCATAGTATTGCGTAAGGAAGGGTAGTGAACAACACTATCTGTCAAACGTCGACCCACTAAACAAAATTGATTCTGATCCACCATGTAGCCTCCTCATGAAACGCCTCCTCCTTTTCATCAAGTAAATTCAGATTGGCCAAACCCTCTTCCATCACTCATGAACGAAAGACTCCAACCCCAAAAAAGAGAAAACAAAAACGACAACCAGGAAAGATCAAAAACAAAAACAAAAACAAAACACCCCGTGTCAAAAGACAAACAAAATCACCATGTCAAAAGACAGACTATGTTTCAGAATTTTCAATTACTTAAGATGAGGTTTTAATACTTTAGCATGTTAAGTTTATTTTAGCTAAGAATTTTAGACCTTAAATTAAGAATTAATTGTAGCATCTACGCCTATAAACTTTAAATGTATAGGATTATCTTTGGATGGACGTTATAGAAGTGCTATAATCTTTTCTATATATAATTGCATTCTCGAACCAATATTTTGGTAACAACACCGAATTTTAATTTTTAAAATTTTTCTTAAATTAATATTAGAATTAGCCTTCAAATTTTAAACGATAAATGATTATCCGACCTACCGATTTTAGATTTTAGATTTTTGTTAAATTCTCATCTATCAGATTATAACAAATAATACATTAATCACACATCAAATATGGAAAAGAATATTTTCGAGTACAGTACTTGGTCAAAACTTCTACTACATTCAACAACTGAAAATTTGGGGCGTCGATTGAGTATAATATCTCGGAGTTAGCTCCATTTTTTAAAAAAAATAAAAATAATTCAAGTGGATTGACTATAGATGAGCATATGAATTTTTTTAGACACATTTAAAACTAGATTGATACAGATATTAAATCAACGTGCAGATTGAACCATCTATATACATTATTTAAAATAAAAGTAAATATAAATATATAATTTTTTTTAAAACTTTCTTCTGATATAACTATGAATTAATTAGTCCGAGAGTCAAAATTTACATAAACTTTTTCAAGGTATGTAAAATAAATTATTAAAACATAAAAATTCAGAGTAAATATCTTTGTTATTACAAGTATTTTCCACCCGCTTACGCAGGGTCGAAAAGTATTTTTGTAATTTATTTATTGGAGCTTAATTTTGTTCGAGTTTGCGATAGTATTAAGGTAATGTTTCATTAATTAATTTCGATGTTTTAAAATTTAAAACTTAAGGATTGAAAAAATATAATTTAAAATTTTCGGCAATTGGATAAACATATATAATTTGACAAATATTTAATGAATTATTCTAGTTTCTACCTCTTTTTTCACTTTAATCCTTAATTTCTTTTTTATACAAGTCAAGACTTTTTTTAAAAAAAAAGAGGAGATTTTTCAGTGACCAAAATGAAAGCGGGCTAAAAGTAGGATGACCAAAATGAAAGTGTAAAAATGATTTGGTGTGTACAGTTAGTTGCTATTAAGGATTTAATGCTTAAGTGATTAAAATAAAAATGCCCTAAAAATTAGATGATGAAATTGCAGGAATTTTTTTAGATGACCAAAATGAAAACACTTTAAAAATTGAGTGACTAACTAAATAATTTATCATTTTTTTAACTATTTGCAAATCTTGTTTTGTTAGAAAATATTTAAGAATTATTGAATTACCTTTTTCATCCTATCTTCAACTATTTATTTCAACACTTTAACTTGATTCTTTTGTCATTATTCCAACTATGATTAACTAGAGAGATCAACTTTATTAAAAATTTAAGGTTTATTGTCAAAATAATCCTTAAGAAAGTACTAAAAAATTAATTAAGCCATTATATTAAATTTGCACTCAATTAAGCCTATATCGTTAACTAAATATCGTTAACTAAAATAAATAATTAAGCACCACTGTTAATAGTTTCTATTATGGATCATATTGACTATTAAAATAAATTGTCGAACTAATCAAATAGTGACATGTGGCAACTTATGATTTGATATAATATTTTTCCATAAAAATATTAAAAAATATAAATAAGCAAAAAAACAAGTAAAATTTCTAAAAAATATTCAATATTAAAAATACTAAAATTGATGAAAAATAAAATATTATAAATATTATAAAAATATAAATAAATTCTAATAAATTATAAAAATTATAAAATTAATAAAACATATTTAAAACACTTAAAATGTTAAAAAATATAAAAAATCATAAAAAAATTATAAAAAAATGTTAAAAATATTAAAATTGATATAAATTTATAAAAAAATATTAAAAAATCATAAAAACTTGAACTGGATCGAGTTAATCTATCACACGGGTGAACCACACGGGCGTGTGTGATTCTGGGCCAAGCCGTGTGATCCACACGGCCAAGGCCAACTTGGGCCGTGTGGGCCCACACGAGCAGGCCACATGGGCATGTGAGCCCATTTTTTGAATACTCTGTAAGGTTGCTCAGGTCGCCTAAGTCGACTGGGACCTACTATAGGGTCGGTAAGAGTTACTTTGACCTCTGATTGCGCAATCTAACTATGTGATATATGTGTTTTAGGATGTTACTCTTATCATGTATACTGATTTGAATGTATGATCTGTTAAATTGCATATTAGCATGTCATACTTTTATGTTGCATTGCATCGGGGTTGGGTTGGTATTATTTGGAGGAAGTATTCTGAAAGGCTTTTAAGCCTGATATCTGGCAGCTCCGCTGCAATTATCTGATTATGTGCCGCATTTCGGTACAGTATGGTATGTAGGGATAGGTGGGTTAATTTTATCCCGACATGGTGTGTAGGGTTGGACGGAGTTGGTGTGTAAAGGCTGGTGGGTAGGACTCTGTTATTCTGTTTTGTTCTGCATGGTATATCTAAGATGGGCTAAGGCCCTATTTTGTATCTGATTCCGTATCTAAATGGGCTAAGGCTCACACTGATTCTGTAATGGGTTGATGCCTGAACTGTTTTTATAAATGACTGATTTCAGATGTTATGTTATGTGTATGATTTTTGTGGGGATTACACACTGAGTTGCGAAAACTCACTCTTTTCTGTTTAATCTATATAGGTAATCCCCAGACTTGATGGATCGGTGCAGCAGAGGGCTCAATTGTGACCACCACGACCGAACTGCTTGTTTACCATTTTTGCGGTTACATCGCTTAATTCTTGTTGGTATTTTATATATAATGGAATTTTGGACTGTTTGGTTTTAATTTGGGATTTTGAATTGTTGATTATGGATTTATAAACTGCAACGCAACAAAGTACAATTTCCTAAAATAAACTAAGATTTTTTGTAAATAAAAACGGTTTCAAAAATTATTGGGTTTCCAAAGCTTCCGTGTAAAAGAATTGTCTTAAAGCAAATAAATTAGTCCACGTCTTCCCGAACTAAGCAAAAGATATTCACTAGAATGGTTTTAAGGTCAATCCGTTTTCAGAAACACTCTCATTTGACATCGCCAGATTCGGCCATATTATCCAGGCCGGGTCTGGGACGTTACAAATTTTCTGACAAATAGGCGTATATTCAGATGCGAACATATGCACAAGTCAAAATCCCAACTCGCCAAACAAACTCCACTTTGTCCATCTAGCACACCATATAAGGGATATGGTAGGCCCGTCCACGTTGCACACCACATAGAACCATAATAGGTTCTTCCACCCAACACACCACAACGTGGAACTATGCCACTTGAGTAACTGTATACAGCTGAGTTGATGTACACATAGGATAGTGTGGTAAACCGCTTACAAAAGTATCATAGTTAAAACTGATAACTCTATCTTCCATCTCTTTATAACCAAATCCCAAATTTTTTGTGCTATGCAACAAGGCACACATTATGCAGACAACATACAAAAATGAACATTAACATTTCTAATTGAATAGATTAAGATTTGATTACGCTTGTATTCTAATATTCAGTTATGACAATAATAATGAACTCATACTTATTCATCACACAAACAAGCAATAAAATTAAAGCCATAAACGTACACATATACACGAACCAAACTAAACGAGTCCCAAACACATTTACCGAGGCTTGAACGAGGTTCAAATTATACAGAAACATAAAACAGACAGTTTATGATTCAAAAAAAAAAATTTTGTGAAATAGGGCCACATAGCCGTGTGCCCTGGTAGTGTGGAAGTGCCCAGGCTGTGTGGGTGTCTACACACCCATGTGAGGGCCACACACGCCAGTGTGAGCAGCCCGCCTAATTCACTGTCCAAAAATGCCAAAAATAAAGAGCAGAGGAGACACGGCTATGTGGAGATCTCACGTGTCTGTGTGGAGATCTCATGCGCCCATGTGGGACACATGCCAGTGTGGCTAGGTCGTGTTGCACCAAAATTAGCCCCACAACCCTAATTTTCAATTTCACATGGCCGCGTTTTTGATGTTGAGACAATTCCCAACACTTGGTAACCCAGAATTATGCCAAAACATACAGAATCCCATGCAATTCAGTAACAATATGATACTTAAAATAATCAATTTCATAAAATATAAGACATTATCGAATTTCACTGTAATTCGATACCAAAGTTAAACCATTTCAGAATACACACCTTAGAACGCGATATCAGACAGCACCTCTGATAAATGAAATGGACAAGGACAATCTCCTTTGACAGAATGATAAGTAACTTACGTAAAACAGAAGAAACAAAAACAAACACAATTAAAATGGGAAAGAACAGAAAAAAAAAGATAAGCAAATGAAGAAAAAGAATAACAATCATATTGAAGAACGTGAACTTATTTCTACTTTAAAGTAAACTTCCCATTTAAAAAAATAAAATAAAACAACATAAAACAAATAAATATCAAAAACCCTCATAGGGATTCGAACACGAGACCTAGAGACATACTAACACACAACTAACCACCAGACCAGTAGGCCCATTCTTACATTAAAACACAAAACTGAACCCAAACATTCAACCCACTCACTACCCTTAACCACAACCCTTAAAACTTGTAACCCCATATTTTGAGATATTACGACTTACCCCTCCTTAAGGAAATTTTTTCCTCGAAATTTCCAACTAACAGAACAATCGTCTAACACAAAACTTACCACTATGCTCCTGCTGCACACTCTGACCTGGAAATAGTACCATATCATACTAAACCTTAAAATTTTACATACATGCCCAGAACACTTAACCACTGAACCAGATCAATTCACTTTTCTATTTCACACACAAACACAATGCCATATTCAGAAAGTCAAATCATTCACAAACAATAGCACACAAAGTCAACAATGCCACACAACCATACCTGACTCAATGTTGTCGAGGACAGTCCCTAATCTGATGCCCCGTGGACCCGCATCTGTGACACACTCCTAAATATTTCCAATAATCGCCCGAATGACGCTTCTTACAATGCCCACAAATTGACACACTCGTGCCACTACTAGAACCTCCTACATTACACTTACTAACATTTTGCTGATACCTGACAAGCTTCGCAAATCGAAGCTCCAACCTCGAAGGACTACGATATATTTTCTTCCCATAATCCTTACATCTACCTCAAACCATTTCTCTAGTTCCCTCTAAACTAGCCTCGAAGACTTTCTCCAGAACTTCTCTCACTACTCGAGTCAATGCCTCAGTACTAACCTCTAGGTTATAGCTACTCGTAAATGACTGAACTACATTGACTTCCAACTCCTGAACGGACACAAGTCCAAGAGAAGCTGACGACTCCTCGAGAGTCTCACTAGACTGACCCTCACTATCTTGCTTATCACTAGAATCCATATCGAACTTTGAACTAACCTCAAGAATCTACAATACAAAAACTGAAGACAAAGAATTATTAAACGTTACAGTTCTAATCTTACAGTACTAATCTTTACAATCCAAAAGTTTCGCACGGGCCAGCACCAGAGTATCAGACATTCCACTTTCTAAAAAACTTTTTTGAAACACTGTGGTACAATTTTTCAAATTTTTTTACAAACACATGCGCACACGAATATGTAAAAACACAGGCCGAGTTTTTGTAAGCCTGGCTCTGATACCACCAAAATGTAATGCCCTAAAACCTGGCCTAGAGGTTTAGACCAAATCTCAGAGGTTACATTAATCACCAAAGTGATTGGAAACAAAAACTTTAATTTAAACCAAGAAAACCATTTTGTTCATTATTGTAACACCCATTTCCCGTATCCAATGCTGGAACAGGGTTCGAGGCGTTACCAGACCAAAACATAAATATTTCCGCAAAACAGGGCCATAAAATTTCATTCAATTCAAAACCATTCATACACAAGCATGTTGCCCCTTATACTAGCCCACGAGGCCTAAATTATGGATTGAAAGTGAATCAAGACTAAACCGAGAACTTTTGGAATTTTGTGGCACTTAGAAAAATTTCTTGTTTTGGAGAATCACATGCCCGTGTGGATAGGCCGTGTGGTCACACACGCCCGTATGGCTTGGTAACCCAGAATTATGCCAAAACATACGAATATTGTATTGCATGAGGTTTTGATGGAGAAAATGACATTCACCTTATGAAAAATGTTAGAAACCCTCTAGCGACTAAGTCACTTGCTAACCAATTAATGCCAAAACAGCGATCGTACACATTCCGCATTCTGCATGAACAAATGTGACCAGCTTAGATATCACATTAGTTAATTTATTACTCTTTTGAATTATTTAAAGAATGTTGAGGTTCAGATTGATGATGGAGATCAGACTATCCTATTATTATGCTTTTTACCCCTTTCATACAAGTCTTTCAAGGAGAGCCTGATTTACGACAGAGATGATCTCTCATTCGAGGATGTGAATGATCATCTGTTGAGCAAGGACAAACTTGACAATGAGTTTGGTTTGGATAACAAGTCAGATAGGCAAGCCTCAGTTTTGGTAGCATCAAGGAAGTGGGACAAATAATGTCGCTATTGTAAGAACTTAGGTCACGTCAAGGTAGATCGTTACAAACTATGAAATAAAAGGGCTACTGAGAGAATGAGAAAGATTTTGTTGGTGCTAATTTGGCCAATGACAATGGTGCTGATTTCTTGTTAGTGTCAACAAGTGAAAGCTCTGAGCTTACATCTGAATGGATTTTGGATTCAGGGTGTTCTTTCCACATATGTGCTAACATAGATTGGTTCACATACAATTCAGTTAAGAGTGGAGTTGTGTACATGGGGAATGACTCACTTAGTAAAGTAATCAGTGTTGGTACTATTTAGATCAAGATGCACGATGGGATAATTAGGACATTGTCAAATGTCAGGCATATGATTAACTTAAAGAAAAATCTCATCTCCTTTGGAAATTTGGACCAGAAGGGTTGTAAAATTAACATCGAGTCAAGCGTCATTAAAGTATCTCGTGGGGCTTTCATTTTGATGAAAGGTAAAAATATTGACAGTCTTTATGTTCTAGAAGGATCAACGATGACCCGTAAAATAGGACGTCCATCGTCTGTTAAGGAGTCGAAGTTGACTCATTTGAAGTGGAGACAACTTGGCCATAGGAGGGAAAAAAGTATAACTGTTTCGTTTAAGAGAGGTTCTTTTTTGGGTGTAAGTTTTGAAAAGGTAGGGCACTATGTTCGTGGAAATCAGACTCGGGTCAATTTTGATTTGGCAATGGACAAGTCGAAGACTAGAAGTCTTCCAGCTTCTAAGCACAAATTCGACTTAGTTAATATCTTGCATAGTTCGAAATAAGCCCGTGGCGGACATTGTCAAAGAAGGCATTGTGAAAATACGAGTCAAGATGGAGATTTGTGGAGTTATGCCTCATATTTTTCTGATTTTCTTCTCCCAATTAAACTCTATTTTTAGTTTCCCACTTAAACATTGATTAGTGTAGGTTATTTTAATACTAGTTTTCCACTTAAGCTCTGATTAGTGTTGGTTATTTTAATATTATTTGACCTACAAAATTAGCCTATAAATAGGCTCTTTTTCACCCTAGAAAGGTAACCCATTATACATTAGGTATTAGTTTTTACAAGTTTTTAGAGAATTTTGTGTTTACATTTTGAGGGTTATTATTTCGGGTTTTGGAGTTTAGTTTTATATTTATATTTTGTACTCTTCGTTTTTTTCATTTTAGTGAAATTATCTTTGCAAGTGGTTTTTTATCCTATTCAAAAGAGGTTTTTCATGTAAAATATTTATGTTCAATATTTTCAATTTTTTCGTTATTTTACTTATTCGTTGTTTAATTGGGTTTATCCCAATATATATATTCTCATACTCTTATTCTAATCAAGGTGAGTAGCATCGAATGACTCTTTCACAACCCAAAAGAATTGAGTTTGTAAATAACATTTTAGTGATGAATTACAATCACATTAAATTCAATAATGACAGTGGTAGCATTTATAAGAGAAGGATTAAGTAGTGCAAACCCTGTTGCCGTCCTGAATCGTCCTCTTCCTCCAGCCACCGCAAGCTTAGGATGTGTTCTTGAAAACATGCTTATAGTGCTGCGTTATGCTTACGAGTTGTAAACCCAAAATCATAGTACGTCATCGAGGTTCTTGGATTTATTCTGGCTAGAAGCCTAAGCCCAAAGTATTTCCAGCTTCCTTTTTTTTTTGTCAATTTTTCAACTATTTTAATGTTTATTAACCCATAACATCCAATTTAATAAAAATTGAAATAATAATATACATCAATTTCAAATTTTATATTCAATTATAACATAGAATATACGTTCTTCAGTATTACTCAGAATTTTGTATTTAATTCACATGTTTCCATTACAAAATAAAAATCTAAATAAAAAAACTTATTATTTTATTAAAATTAAAATAAAATCTAAATAAAAATCTAAATAAACAAAATCACATATTTTTACAAACCTAATAATAGTCTTTCATGACTATTTTTTTTATCTGAAGAAATTTCAATAACTTAAATTCTCATAAAAATATTCGTCCAAACAAAAAGATTTTTAGTTTTAAAAGACTTAATTACATCACACATCCTAACTATTACTTTCATTCATAATTGGACTCCAAACTTTAAAATATTCTAATTACATTACTGTTGAAAAATGTAATTTTTGAAAAATTTGAGGCATATTCTCGATTAGTAAATGTGGAGAGTTATATCATAAAATTATGGTTTTATATTCTACTCCATGAGACCTTTACAATGATATATCATATGCTCAAAATAGTTGAGTGATGAATGAGAAATTGATGCTCAAAGTAAGCTACTTGTGAATATTTGTTGAGGAAAGTGCTCAAAATGGTTAAGTGATGAATAAGAAATTGATGCTCAAAGTAAGCCACTTGTGAATATTTGTTGAGGAAAAGAAAAACTTAGATCCCACACTGGTTAAATACCAAGTGTGAAATATGTATATATACGAGAACCCACTTAAGGGTTATTGAATGACTAAGCTTGAAATCTTGCCTCGTGCGAATCCAAATCCGTTTGGGTTAGGGGCGCACCTGCTCGACGTGGATATTCCAACCCAATATGTATTTTATTTTTCTTAGCAGATATTATACAGAATCTATATTAAAAGGAAAAATATCTCTTTTCATTTTATTTCAATCCGATTGATTTTCAATTTGAATTGATTTTATTCAAATTGATTTAAAGCCTCCTTTAATGGAAAGATTTGTATCTTTATTCATGGAAATTTCCAAAATTCCTCCATATTAAATGCCCATAAAAGCCTAAAGAATACTGCAGAATACTTCACACAGAGACACATAACGAATTTTTCACTCTAAAAAATATTTTATTTTTCCTCTCCAAATTTTCAAGCGTTTCGATGATAGAAGAAGGCAAGGTTTGTAACACCACTGATGGAAACAGTAGTTTGAGACCACCAAATCCAACGAGTAAGCTCGTAAATTTTATCATTTAGTAATTACGAGTTAAATGTGATTTTAGAAAGATTTTTGAATTGGTAATTTAAGTTTATAATGAATTATTAGGTTCGAGTAATAAAATTTTAGGTCAAGTGGTTTTAGAAAATGAGGTGTCGAGATCTCGTTTCTATAAACCGAGCTGTAAATATTTATATAAATATTTATGGAGTGTCATTAAGGTAGTATTAAAGCTTTGTTAGAAAATTTTAATATTTTGATAGTTAATTACTTAAAAAAGACTAAATTAAAAAATGCAAAACCTGCTAATTGTAGGAAATAAGTGATTAAATAGCTTGATAAATAAATAAGGGAGGACTTAAGAAGCAATTAAGCCTAAAACAAAGTGATGAGCCGGCATAAGTAAGGAAATTAATAAAATATAGCCATTTAATGGCAACAATAGTAAATAAAGCAAAATTAAATTTACAAATTGAAAATTTAAAGATTTCTAGACATTTCACCTTCAATTTCTCTGCCAAAAACGCCATAGGAGAGTCCCATTAAGCTAGTTCTTATATTTTTGCTTCAAGTAATTTCAATTCTTGCTCTTTTCTTGAAATTTTTATATTTTTTAGACTTTTACAATTATGTCCAACTAGCTATTTCATTAGTTTTTTATTTTATTGAAAATTTTGAAAGTTACCATTGATGAATATTGAATATTTTTAATGAAATAACATGGATTTAGAGCTTTAATTTTGTTGTAGGATGATTTTACATAGTAATTTTGATAGATATTGATTTTAGGATCAAATTGTGAAAAAGTTAAATATTAGGGTTTGGTATTAAATTTATGTTTATCAAGGGCTGTATGATAGCCTAGAATATTTAGATTAATTTTCAATTGAGAAAAATTAGTTCATTTGATAGACTAATTAATAAGGGATTACATTGTAAAAGTTGTAAAAGCTAGGGTAATTGTGTAATTTCAAAAATTGAGGGGTATTAA
This sequence comes from Gossypium hirsutum, assembly GCF_007990345.1. Lineage (NCBI taxonomy): Eukaryota > Viridiplantae > Streptophyta > Magnoliopsida > Malvales > Malvaceae > Gossypium > Gossypium hirsutum. The sequence continues at coordinate 37,024,585 of NC_053428.1, forward strand.
GTGTGAAGTGAATTGGAACTAAAATATATGCTAATGAATAAATAATTTTATATTTTAGATCAAGAGCCCGTAGATACTCGTGAAAAAAGGAAATTAGCAGAATTATCCTTAAACTTCTACAAATTTTATAATTTAACCCAGGTAAGTTCGTACAGTTAAACTTTAATATTTATACTGATTTGATGAACAATATTATATATTTATTTTATTTTTGAAAATAAAATATTGTTAAAGTTATAAATCTGAATTGAATATTTGGGATAAATGTAACGCTAGATTTGAGTACAATCGTTGTCTGGTGTAAGACGACATTGGAGGAATTGACGAAAAAATTACCCAAGTAAACCGAGGTTCAGTATTTTTTTGAACCTTCGTGCCTTCTGTTTAGCTCTTATGAGCTTCTGTTCAACTCATATGTGTAACAACCCATTTTTGGGTCAAATCAGAACAGTGGTTTTGGAACCACAAATACGAAGTAAAAATATTTATTTTATTATTTATTAAATTTTACAACATGATAAAATTATTGTGTGAAAGTTTCGTAAAGAAATTTTACTGTTTGAATGCTTAATTCGATAAAAAGGACTAAATCGCGTAATGCGTAAAACTTATGTTCTATTAACTAAAAGTGTCAAATAGCTATAGAACATTAAAGTAAAAGAAAATAGGCTATTTATGAGTTAGTGGATGATAGTGGAGTGGCATTTGGTGTAATTACTAATGTTTTTAAAGGATATTTTGGTAATTAGCTAATAAAGTTAATGTTTAATAAAAACAAATTAAAATCATCATCTTTTCACCATTTCTCCACCACAATTAGAAAGAATGGCAGCCACGGGAGAAGCTTGTGGTTCGGCCAAACTTCAAATGCTCGATTAGGTACGGTTTTAGCTCCGTTTTTAATGATTTCTACGTTTTTGAGATTGTTGCAACTAGTACTAGCTAGCCCTGTCTTCGATTTCAAAACTGTTAAAGATTTTGATAGTTTCCATTGATGAGCTTATGTGTTCCTTGTTGTTTAATGGTGAAATATGATTATTTGATGTTAGATTTTCATATTTTATAAAGTGATTTTTGATGAAAATGCAAATTAGGGATTAAATTGTGAAATATTGAAATTATGTGGTTAAAAGTGTGATTATTTAAAAAATGGGGGCTGCTAAGGCAATAAGAAGAATTCGGCTAAGCATGGGTAGGATGAAATTGCATGAAATTGTGATTTTATGTGATAAGGACTAAATTTCAAAAATGTGAAATAGTAGGGGAAAAAGTGTAATTTTTTCAAAATATGTAAATTGTGTTAAATTGAATGAATTAATGATTAAATAAGTAAAATTTGTTATTATATAGATTGAGAAAAATGAGATTCGGATCTAGAACGGGGGAAAACAAAGTATCAGATTAGTCGACCTAATTCGTCGTTACAGCGAACGAAGTAAGTTTGTATGCTAATAAATGCACTTAAATTGTGTTATAAATGCTTATTTATTATTGAATTGAATGAATGCTGAATGTTCATGATTATGAGTCAAAATTGACAGAGTTACGACGTCCGAAAGTCCCGTACGAACCTTAGAAATAGTATAGGATACAAATGTCATGACATTAGGGTTACCGAGATGGGAATACGTGTAAGACCATATCTGGGATATGGCATCGGTATGATATTACGTGGAAGACCATGTTTGGGACATGGCATCGATACGAAATTTCGTGTAAGACCATAGTTGGGCTATTGGCATTGATATGAGATTACATGTAAGACCATATCCAGGATATGGCATTGTACGACTTATGTGTGATTCCCAAGTATCCTTAGTGATTCCGAATGGTTCAACGGGCATAGTCAAGACGAGAATGAAAGTACAATCAAATTAAATGTAACAAGTACGTACAAAACCTATATGAGAATTGAATGAAGGTAATTTGGTGAATTCTTAGTGTATCATGTGTATAAAATGAGAAAGATTTATGTATAAGTATGTTTCATGCCAAAAATGTGTTTATTTGGCTATAATGAGGTATGAATTTAATGATGTGTGAGATATGAATTATAGATGTTTTAACTAAGTATACATATGGCACATAGTGTGCGAAATATCGTTATTTGATGATGTTTCACATGATTCATCTTTACTAAATAAAATGTGATTGATATTGGATTGAATAAAGTTATATATATATTCGCTTATGTACATGTAAATGTGAATGATTGGATAAGAATGTAATTGATCTACATGAGCAAAGAAATAAATAAACTTGTGAAGCTTTGTTAATTATGTGATTGGAATTATGGCATAAAGATGAAATCAAATTAATTTATATTATAGTATATGTAAATGCTTAATATGTGCTTATTCAATAAGATAAGTTTAATACCATATGAGTAAACTAAGCTTTATAACTTACTTTATGTTATTTTTCTATGTTTTATAGTGATTCGGACGTTCGCTTGCATTGGAAGTCGGCGGAGATCGCATCACACTATCTGGTTTTTGATTTCGGTATTTTTACACTTGTGACTTGGTTATATGGCATGTATAGGCTTGAGTTATGTGGAAATGTGTTTGGTAATGTTGAATGTGAGTTTGGCTTTTATATGATGTAAATGTTGGTGTGTATTTGGCCATTTAAGTTGGGTTAATTCATAAGTTTTGTAAGTGATATATGATGTATATATATATAGCCTTGTGTTTTGGCATGTTTGGTATGGTATAGGGATGATGAATTAGTACATTTTGATAATGATGAATTTGTGTATTCTGTGGCATGAATTAGATGATAATATGGTGAGAACTTACATATGGAAGATAAGTGAAAAATGTAGGTTATGGCATATTGATGTGGTATGTTTATGGTTATGATTTGAGTAGTGAAATGGTTGAGGATGAAATGACATGATTTGTATATGAATTGGCATGTTTTGGTTGCCTATAACTGCATTGAAATGGTACGAAATGATGTGGTTTAGGTATGCTTGAGGAGGGTGAGAAATGTGGCTTAAACCAAGCCTAATTTCACCCCACATGGGTGTGTGATTCGACCGTGTGTCTGCTGTAACTTAATTAAACAAGTCAGTGAGTTACACAGCTTAGGCACACGGGAGTGTCTCCGGCAGTGTGACAGAAGTCAGTATATGTGCCCTGTTTCCAGACGGCTTATGACACGGGAGTGTCTAGTGGCCGTGTGCCTGTTCACACAGGCGGGTGATCCCTGTATGCATAAAAATTCTGTAAGTTTCCCAAAGTTTCAAATGTTATCGGTGTAGTCTTAGACCTTTTTTAAGCATGTTTTAAGGTCTCGTAAAGCCTTATAAGGGACAATGTGATTATGTTTGATTGATGTTTATGTGATAATGGCTTTATGTTCGAGAAATGTATGTTGTATGTTGTGATTTGATCGGTAATGCCTCGTAACCCTATTCCAGTGACGGATACGGATTAGGGGTGTTACAAGATGAGTTTTCGTTCAGCTCTCATGAGCTTCCGTTCAACCCTTATGAGTTTCTGTTTAGCACTTATGTGCTTTTGTTCAGCCTTTGGGCTTCTTAAAACGATGTACTCTTATCAGTAAGTCGTTCTCCTATTTGGTAAGATTGTGTAAGTGACCTTCATAATTGAAATTGGAAGATTGGTTATTTATCGTTAGAATTGATCTGAAATGAGTGTATTCATCAACTAAAGTTGTGATTGGCAAAAAGTGTATATTGAATGATTTATTTAATTGATTGATTATAGTAGGTTCAGTAAGATTTATGTTTAACCTATCAAACTTACTAAGCTTCATAAAGCTTACTTGTGTTGTTTAATATTTTTGTAGATTCTCGTGAGGTCAAAAGATCTAATCAACACATCCAGTCACACTATCCAGCTCATCTCGATAGTCTTTAAAACGTACACTATGGTTTATATGGCATGTATAGGGATTGATGTGGATTGTATCAAAGTTGGCTTGTATACATGTTTTGAATGATGTTTTGTTGCATTATCAACCTAGATATATATTTTGGTTTGGAAATGAAGTAAATTGTGATATGGTTATGCATGATATACATATACTATTAGGTACTTAATTAGCAGTAAACCTTAGTAAAATTTGTTTAAAGAAGTAGATAGGTAAGTTTGAACATTTAGGGTACATGTGATGATATATTTATATATAATTCATGACTTTGGCTTGTTTTGATTTCTTTGTTGTGGTATATGGATGTGTTAAAACGTTGTGTTTAGGTTGATACTTAATTGGGTGAGAAATATGGCCTTGAAATGGTCTATTTCCGTCCACAGGGTCCGAGACACGGGCGTGTGTCCCTTACACCTAAAGAAAATTTTAAAATTTTACAAAAAATTCTTTGAGTTTTCAGTTTAGTCCTAAGTCATTTCTAATGTATATTTTGGGCCTCAAGGGCTCATATAAGGGACAATATGAGTGATTATGATTAGTTTATTTACGTTAAATGATATGAAATATTCGTATTTGATCGAAAAAGTTTGATAATGCTCCATAGCCCTGTTCTGGCGACGAATAAGGGATAAGGGTGTTACAAGGTTTGTTTGTTGATCAATGCAAAGGTACTACTGCCGCGATCATTTTATTGTTGTATCCTGGGAGACAGACGACCAATGTTTCCCCAAATACCATATAAGCGGCTGAATTTGTCTTAAAGAAACTGTGAAAACAGGTTTCAACATCTAGTAAAACTCGATTCCCTTATTCGATTTTTAGTTTTCCAAAATCTTATTTATTTAATTGTTTTCAAATATTATGTTTTAAATAAATATAGATATATTTATTTAACTTGTTTTATTTAAATCTAGTGTGTTACATAAATATTTATATATTTATATATATAATTAGTTATATTTATATTTGGTCGCTGACGTGTTTTGTCCAATAATTACTAAACTATTGAGGCTATATTAATAATGCTATTCTATAACTAAAATCATTAATTTAACCTTTAAATTAGACACCACATCTCATGTGGTATAATGTAAAATGAAAATTTTAAAGAAAAATAAATGTTGTAAAATTTTAGTTTTGAGGTCTTCAAAGCTTTTACAAAAACTTTATCGTTCACTCTTTCTTTTTCGGTTTACTTTATTTTTAATTTTACTTTTAGAAATCATGCGCTAATGTTTTACTTTTATTTTCTGTTGGGAACTTAATTTTTCTGTATATGAAGTTTCTCCTCATATTCAAACAGTTTTTTGAATTGCATGTTTTGTTACCGTGACATTTTTTGTTCTCACTCTAATAACCTAGAAAACTTATAACTTCATTGTAATATTTGACTTTAAGACCGTATGATTTTTGTTTGGTTGTCAACAAACTTCCCCAATTTTTGCATAAACCAACCTATATTAGAGATGAATATAAATACGGAATAGAGATGTATCATTTTTCTAGCTAAGGATTTAATCTTTATTTCAAATATGATGATAAAGTACAATGATCAAGTATGAGAATTTCAATGTTTAATCATATCAATATATATATTTCTCATACTCCTTTTCTAATCAAAGTGAGCAGAATCGAATGACTCTTTCACAACCCAAGAGAATTGAGTCTGTAAATAACATCTTAGTGATGAAATAGAGTCACATTAAATTCAATAATGACAGTGGTGCCACTTATAAGGTAAGGATTAAGTAGTGCAAACCCTGTTGCCATCCTGAATCGTCCTCTTCCTCCAACCACCGCAAGCTCAAGATCTGTCCTTGAAAACATGCTTATAGAGCTGCCGTTATACTTACCAGTAGCAAATCCAAAATCAAAGTATGTCGTCGAGGTTCTTGGATTTATTCCGGCCAGAAGTGAAAGTCCCTGAGCATTTCCAATCACCTCGGAGTCTGGCTCAGGACCTATCCTGAGGGGATCATCAACGGCAAATAGGGTGCCAAATGGCACCGATGAATTATTGTCGTTGCTTGTGATGTTAGATTGGGCTACGATGACTGCTGATGCGTTTGTACCGCCCATACTTTCGTGCATAAAGAAGTGAAGCTTGGTGACCTTAATTGGCCTGGGAATATATGGTCGGGTCTCCGAGTAGTATTGCCTTTGGCTCTGCACTGCTACTTGGAAGAGGCAGATGATCAGAATCCAAGCCAACATCAATGTTCCTCTCATTGTTTCTGCTTTGCTTTACTACAATTTCTGGGGGCTAAATGTAGATGAAAGCTAGTAGTATTGTTGCTTCATTTGTATTAACAAAACACAAACTTTATACTCGGTAAAGGAAAACCCTGAGACATGAAAATAATTTATTGTCAAAAACATTTTAAAATACCTGCTTGATTTCTCCGGTAGTATTACTAAACCGAAATGAAATCAATGATCCACGTGGTAAACACCATAAATAAGAACTTCTCCACTTCATAATTAGAATGATCAACGTTGCAAACACCATTCTGTCCTTAAATAAACTGACGCATTGCCTTCTTTGACTTTAATTTATTTTATATATTTCATCTGATTCATGTGTTGGTTTTCTAAATTAATTTAACCTTGTCTTCTGCTAACAAGTTTCTTTTATCCTCTTCTTACTAAATTAACAGCGTATTAATAAATTTATTACAAACAAGAATAAAAAGCAGCAATAAATAAATACAAGTTATAATAAATCAGTTGATGCAAGACAAAGGAAACCATATCATGAGCATACAAAACAGAGCTCACATCCTAATAATAAAAATTACTCACAATATTTTTTATTTAATTCACATGTTCTCACTACAAAATAAAAATTTATTATTTTATTATGGACAGAAACCCAATTACACTCAATATGATTAAAATTTAAATGGTTTTATATCAGCCAATAATTTTTATATCATTAATATTTTAACAATCCAACTGTCAAATTTATCAATATATTTGTACTTATCATGCATGTAAATTTTTGAATCAATCCGATAGCTTTATCACATCGATCTAAAATATTGTGTATATTAATATATATTTAACGGTTGAAAGTTTTCTTCTTCTTCTTCTTTTTTACATAAAATAAATAGTTAGAAAATTTTAATTTATGCCAAACTCAATATGTATGACCGAGATGAATGGAAAATAAAGTATGACGGTTAGATTATTAAAATATTAATCCTATAAAAAGTTATGAATGAATGTAAAACCACTTAACTTTTACACCGATTTAAGTGGATCCCTCCCCTTTTATTAAAATTAAAATATACTTTTTATGTTTTATATTATTAAAATAATATGATAAAATTTTACGAACCTAATGACATTCTTTCTGCATCAATGTATTTACTTCTTTCTTCAAGGCGTGTGGTGTCACCGGCAGCGGTTATAGTAGGTCAAGTCCACCCATCTTCAATAGCTTCCCAAGCTGCTTCATTGATAGACATAATGAAAGCCCTCATGTGAGCCTTCCAATAAACATAGTTTGCTGAACCAAGTAGCAACGACGGTCGAGTAATCGAACTACCTTCATGGATCCCACGATCATAAACCGAACAAAGGATCACCTTCAAATAACTTTTGAAGATTGATCTGCTACCAATTGAAAAAAATTAGTCTACTGATATGATAAATCAAATTTGCTTAACGTTCGTTGTAACGACAATTAGAACAAAAACATACAACGAAAAAAAATAAGGCTAGAAAAGAATTGACATTATCGATCTTTGTTAACACAGTTCAGACATCCTTAAATAAATCTAATATTTATCTCTAAACAGTAGATTTTTAACCATCAATATATTATAAGACTTCCATGTTGATTAAAGCACCTCAAGTAAGTCGATTGAGAGTCTTATCACCCTAGTCGACTTATGCTTCTAGTTTTGTCAAATATGTCACATTCAAGTGGACCAAAATCAGCACAAACAAAACCTATTCAAGGCTCAAATTAATGGTTCATACGGTAGTGAAATTTTGAGACATAACATAAGTGTTATAAGCATGAAATGTTTTTTTTTAGGATGAAAAAATTATTTTTTACAAGTAAATTTAGGATGATATCAAATATTCTTCCTTTTTTTTAAATAATAAAATTAAATAAAACATTTAACAACATTTTGTTATTATAAGAATCTTCTAAAACGTGAATTAGCTTTTGTGAATGATCGAGAAGGTTGAAAAATTGCATGAAATCAAAGTGGCTTAGAAAATCCTCCAAACAAATCCATTGATATTGCCTCTGATAATGGCTTCCATTCTATTATTTAGGAATAGAGGAATAACTTATGTCATAAACCAACAAAAAAAGATAAACAATGTGTCAAGAATTTAAAGCCATCCTTCTACTGTTCCAACATGTATTTCACTTTTAAATATGCTACTTTATTAAATAATAATATTCAATTCTTTTTATTAATTACAAAAAATAAATTTATTATAGCTACTTAAACTTAGATGTTGATTCTAAATTCATCTCCGAGTTAGCTCGTGAGTTAGTTATTTTAAATATATTAATTTTAAACTTTAAAAAAAAATCAAATGGATCGACTATGGATGCTCAATCAACTTTTAGGTGAACATATGATTTTTTTTAGATACATTTAAAACTAAATAAAAGTATTTTGAAAGTGGATTGGTACAAATATTTAATCAATGTGTAAGTAACTTAATATGCAGATCCAACTATCTAAATACATTATTTAAAATAAATATAAATAATTTTTCTTTTGAATTTTTCTTTTCTATTTATTCAGATATCAACTATGAATTAGCCCGAGAGTCAAAATATATGTAAAATAATTTTTTTCGAAAGTATGTAAAGTAAATTATGAAAACATAAAAATTCATATAAATATGAAAAAAAAATACTAAACTAAAAATATGGGTAATGTAACAGTCTATTTTTCGATAGTGTTAGAAACAGTGGTTTCGGAAATCCATTTTCGGTGCTCAAGTCTGGAAATATTATAGGTTAGTATTAAAGTCTATTAAAGTTTGGTCCCTTGATTTTGTCAATTTGCTAGTTAATTAAGATATAAGGAGTAAATTGTAAAAGTTTATCACTATGAATTTTTAATTAACCGAACGACCAAATGATCAATTGGACCATTTTTATACCGCCAAATGGATGCCAATTAGCATCCACCAACTTTGTTAATTATGCTTAAAAGATTGATTAATTAAGCTTTTGTTAATTAATTAAGATTAATTAATTTAATTAATGGTATATAAGCCAAATTAAAAGAAAAATAAAACATTTGTTCATCTTCTTTTTCTTCTTCAATCGAAACAAAAAAAGAATCAAAAGTTTCAAACTTTCAAACTTTCGGCCTTGATTTGGTATGTTCAATCAAGTCATTTTCTTGTAATTTTATCTTTTTGAAATCATAAAAGCTTGGTTTAGCTAACCTATGTATCAATTTGTAAAATTGTTAAAGTTTTTGAATGTTGTCATTGATGATTTCTTTAAGAAATATTTGTTCAATTTTTATATTTTAAGCTTAGATATGAAAAAAGAGCTAGACTGTAAAGTGTAAATTATTAGTTTTATAAAAAAAAGACTAAAGTGTAAAAATTGAATATTTGATGTGACACTTCTATAATTATAGATATTAGAGATTCTTAAAAGATGTAATTGAGATTAGTCTCAAAATTGACAATCTCCCCTATTTAAAAGATTTTTGTCCTCGAAATTCCCACGTCACACCAATCATTTAACCACAAAATCTGGAACTCCACACCCATACTAACCATCATGCTACTGCTGCTCAACTCTGATTTCAATGCAATCCAAACAATATTTCACTCCTAATCCAGACAATATTTCTAACAAACTTTCTATTTACTATCTCGGATTGTCTCAATAAACCTTTTAGAAAAATATCACTAACAATTCCTCTACCTAGATTCTTAGATACACAATTGAAAGCAGACAATTTAGTATAACCAATCCTTAATCAATGTAAGATACAATTGAAATTAATCAAAAAAGTACCTATATCATTGCCAGATGCATCTCAATCCTCTCGACACCTAGTTGCATAACCCAGTCTCTAATTTTGTTTCTAAGCTGAAGCTTGCATCCGACTAAGAGAGTGTCGTGAACAATCCTTGACTCAGTGCTCAACTGACCCACATCTAAAACACGCTCTCGTTTTCATTCAACACATGCCCAGATGACACCTACCACATTGAGCATAAACCATATCTAGATTCACACCTACAACTACCTCCATCCGCTGAGGTCTGTTCATTCTGGCTCACTTTTAAGGTCGTAAATTCAAGCCCGTAGGACAAAACCCCCTCTTATTTAGCACTTTTTCCCTTAATCTTGCCCCAAGCGATTACTCTCTTCCGCAAACTTGGTCTCATTCTTCTAAGGTTGCTTAGTCATAAACTTTTGGCCCACAGATCCAAATTGGGGCCCAACAAACCTTTGAAAAACTCTTGGCATCTCTTGGGACATAACATCATCCCCAGTTTTCTACCTACCGCCCTAAAAAACAGGCGTCTCAACAATCTTGCTTATTTCCAGATTAGGCACGTTGCTCGGAAAAGAGGAGTCGGCGCGAGCCACTTAACTACGCTCACCGTGCCCTCACGTACTATGTCCACGTATGCCTCAAGCACTCATAATATTTATCTACAATTCAGAAATCTAATATTTAGCTCAAGTTATTAAAAATTCTAAGTCTAATTGTTTATCTATAGTAACTAATCATTGTTTTATCTATAACAACTAATCTGAAATAGAGAAAGTTTATTTATGTAGTCTCTAAAGTCGAACAGTTTTACTAAAGTGACTAAATTAAAAATAAATAACGTAACAAGTAAAAAAATATCTTACTTGGATCAACGCTGGAGACTCAGCTTCTCTTTTTACAAGTTCAGATATCAAAACCAATCAAAAATCCAAATTATTTAAAACAATTTTCACAAAACTTTTGAACCTAAAAGTCACAGCTCGAGTTTTGAACCTAGACTCTAATACCACTAAATGTAACACTCTAAACCCGACTTAGAAGTTAAGGCCAAATCTAGAAGAATTACATTCGCTTGTTTAAAAACCCCAAAATTGAAAACTTAACTTTAGAAAAATACACTTACATAACTTTTTTATTTTACAAAAATGCATTTAAATTGATATTTAATTTTGCACCGAAAATTTTTAGAGTTTTAGTTGAAAATTGAATTTCAATTTGTTAACTCATATGATTTTACAGTTTTACGTTAAAAATACCAAAAACCGACGAACAAAACAAAAACAATAAACAAAGCCTAAAAATATATTTATAGTCCAAAAGCCCAGAAAATTTAATAACGTAAATCACCATATTTAATTAGTCGAGAAAACAATCCGAGCTCTACATGTTGTCCGGTCTTAAACTAGCTGATTACCTGAAAAGCCAAAAAATTTGGGTGAACTTACAATCTCAGTGTGTAACACAAACCAAACAAACATAAGAGATACAAATGCCAGTACAAATGTTGTTTATGGATACAATCACAGATGTAGTTCCGGAGATAGATACAAATGCAGATACAAATTCAGATACCGATGCATTCACAAATGCGAATACAGATGTAGACATAGGTGTGGATATAGATGCAAACATAGATTCAGATACAGATGCAGACATAGATTCTATCCCCATCCGTTACACACCACCTCTATCCCACCAATACACACCAATAGGACTACAAGAGCCCATCCAAACTCACACACCTATAAGTGATCATATGTCACTTTTCAGAATAGCACAATCAAGTTGTCAGAAATAATGCGGTAAACCGCCAGAATTAAATATGTGGTTAATACCACAAAATAAGTTATCTCGGGTTGCCTAGCAACGATGACCTACCACTCTAAATTGCTTGACAACTATGGCGTATTAATATTAGTATGCAATTAAACTGCAAGAACACTTCATCCATCATATCATTATCCTACCCCTAATGCACATGTCAAAACATGTTACATACTAACCAATAACAAATGCACATATGCCTTACATACTTTTGACATCATACATACATACATACATACATACATACATACATACATACATACATACATACATACATACATACATACATACATACAGACTTTTCATATCATATCATGCTAACAGAATTATCAAATTACTGATCACATACGAAGGTCTTCTTTTTATCATGCTAACAATTGATTCACATAGATAGTTCATATTGCATACAGTAGCAAAATATCAAATTTCATGTTTGAGAGTCTAATTTATACAGTACGAACCCTACGGAATGGATAAATTTGAATCTCTTATCAAATACGGCCCTAGGTAAAATTCAAAAAATAGACCCACACGGCTCAATTGGCCTAGCTCGTCTGGTTCACACCGCCTAACACATGTACATGTGGCCCACATGACCCAACTGACCCAACCTGTGTAACCCACATGGTCTGGCACACGGCTTGTCACACGTCCGTGAGGCTAACAAGGTCTAGAACACAAACGTGTGGCGTTGACAGTCCACTTTTCAGAATCGCATGATTCACTATTTTTTGAGTTTTTCGATACGCACCTAATTGTTTTTGAAAAATGACGTTACAACACACTTCTAGACCCCTATATGAACAAACAATTCAATAGCTCTCAATTCACCAAGAGTCAGCTATCGAAACTTCATCGTCAAAATTGTTCGAAAACAAAAGCTAGCACCGATCCTCACCAAGTTTGAATGGAAATGCAAAGAGACCAAAGTGATAGAACAATGGTTGTTATCAATAAAAATGAATAACAGGGACTTACAGACGCTAAAAAGGCTAAGAAATGGGTATAATATGATTCCCAAAAAATAGAAGAAAAAGAAATGAAGCAAAATTCAAAAAGTGGAAAAATGAACAGAAAAATAAGGGAAAGAGGGGGAGGCATGAAAAGGAGTGAGGGAAGAGTAAGAGAATTTTTGGGGGTAATTTTCTAAAATAAGAATCCCATCAAATCCCAAACTAACTACTTTATGAAATTTTCCCTCAAATTCAAATTCCCCCAACTACTACAACACAGACAACATATGCAGTAGATTAGCAAAAATATTTTTGTTTGCACACGTATGGATTCGAACATGTAACAATCCGTTTTGAGTCAAATCGGAGCAGTGGTTTTGGGACCACAAATTCGAGGTTAGAAAATTATTTTAATATTATTTTTGGTATTTACAATATGATAGTAAGCATGTGCGAAATTTTCATAAGTTAATTTTATCGTTTGAATAGTCAATTTGAGAAAAAAAGACTAAATCGCGTAAAATGTAAAATGTATGTTCTATTAGTTAAAGGTGTCAATTGGCTTTGGCTTTGGCTTTTAAATATGATGGCCTTAAATGGTAATTAGACCATTTTAAAGGTTAATGGACATTAATGGACATCCATTATATGATTATATATGCATATAACAAAGGTTATATTAGTAAATTGATTAATTAAGTTATAATTATAATAAAACAAAACCAAATTCATTTCATTCATCTTTCTTAACAGCCAAAAATAGAAAAGAGAATAAGGGTTTGAAGCTTTCATAATTTCGACACACCCCTAGCTTGATTAAGGTACGGTTTTAGCTCACTTTTTAATTATTTCTATGTTTTTGTAATCGTTGCTTCGTATTCTAGCTAGCTTGTACCTTAGATTTTGAAATTTTTAAAGATTTTAAGAGTTTCCATTGATGATTTTATGTTTTTTTTGATGTTTGAAGATGAAATATGAAAGCTTGATGATAGATTTTAATGTTTTGCAAAGCGATTTTTGACAAAAATATCAAATTGGGATTATATTGTGAAATGTGTAAATTGAGGGGTTAAAATGTGAAATAAACGAAAGTTATGGGCGCTAAGGACCTATAGGTAATTTGGCTAAGCTAGAGTATAATGAAATTTTATAAATTTTGTGTATTTGTGAAATAAGGACTAAATTGTAAAAATGTAAAAGTTTAAGGGCTAATATGCAAATATGCCCAAATGAGTAATTTTGGACTAAATTGAATGAGTAGATGAATAAACAAGTTAACTTTGAATTCATATAGATCAAGAAAGAAATAATTTGGATTTAGATCGGGGGAAAAGCAAGGTTGTCGAATAGTCAATTTGATCAGTCAATTCCGAAAATGAGGTAAGTTCGTATTATTGAACTTAAATGTGTACTTATCTATTTAATGGATGAAACTGAGTTAGTAATTATTATATTGGATAAATTTTGAGATATTAAATGAAATGTATGAATTGAGTAAGGCAAGTTGCCGAATAAGACTATAGCCAGGCTATGGCAATCAAATAATAAGACACCATAACCGGGTTATGACATGTGAATGAAAGACCACGACAGGGCCTTGGCAATGTATGTGAAAAACCATAGTTGGACTATGGCATCGGAAAATCGATGAATTTGTATCGTAAGCACTTATAAAACGAAGCGGTTTGATAAGAGTATTGATGAGTAATAGAAATGTATCGGTGCAGGTATGTATGAAAAACTATTCAAGTATCAAGATAGATGAAGTTGAGAACTCATGAATGAATTGATGGTATGAATAAATTCTATGTTAGCTCATGAATTGATACTTTAAATGTTGATGATATTATCTATTTTGAATTGCTATATGAATGTTGTGATTATTTCATGTTCACATACAAACTTACTAAGCTTTGTAGCTTACTTTGTTTAATTTTTGATGTTTTATAGTTTTACGAAGCTATCTCGAGCCCAGGGATCGTCAAAGACTTCATCGCACTATCGATCATCTAATTTGGTACTTTTAAAGCTATGTGTATGTAGTATATGCATGTATAGGCTTGATTCATTTTGGTATGTTTGATGAATATATATTTTGGCCATTTGAGTTGGCAAAAGATGATGAACTTGATTATGCTTATGAATGTGCAAATAGTTCTACTTTTAATGTTTGGTAATAGACCTATAATGAATGAATGGGATTGAAGTGGTTATGTATGTTTGGATTGGTTTTGCTAAATGAATTATGCTTGAGAATTATGCTTAGTAAAGCAAGCTAAATTGTTTGGTATTTGAATAGATAAATGGTATGAATTTGAGTATTGAATTTAGTTGAATTAGATATCGTTTGATTATGTATTGGTTGATGAACTTTGGCTGTATATTTGTGACTTAATATGATATCATATGAGCTTGTGTAGGTATGTGCAAGAAAGGGTGGCAAATTGGTCTTGCAAATGGCCTATTTTTGTCCACACGGGCATGTGTCTCAGTCGTCTGTAACACAAGGTTAGGTTACACGGCCGTGTGTCCCCTGGTTTTGAAATTGAATTGAAGTCAGTATGCTCCACACGGTCTCACACACGGGCGTGTGACTGGGCATGTGATATAAGTTAGTATACCTCCTAAATGGCACACGGTCTAGCACATAGGCGTGTGGTTGGCCGTGTGACCCAAGTCAGTATACTCTCTAGTTTTCACACGACCTGACACATAGGTGTGTCCTCGGCCATTGATGCAAGTCAGTATGTATGCCCTGTTTTCACACGGCCTAAAACACGGGCATGTCTACTAGCCGTGTGAAGCACACGGCCTATTTACACACGGGCGTATGAGCTCTGTTTACATGAAAAGTTTCTCAGTTTCCTAAAATTATCATATGTTATTGGTTTAGTCCCGAATCATTTTTGAAGCCTGTTTAAGGCCTCATAGGTCTTTATGAGGGACAATGTGGTTGTATGAAATGATATATGAGAATGAATGTTATATGTTATGTATTAATCGGTAATACCTCGTAACCCTATTCCAGTAACGGATACAGGTTAGGGGTGTTACAGAACATAGGACCAAAGACTAAGCCAAAACCATACCACTGAACTAGCAGGCTCATTCTATCATTAGTTGTGTGAAAATAATATATAAGCTATATGTTCAAAGATAGGGGTTAAGACAAAACTAACACAAATTCAAGGGAAATGTTTTGAACCCATAACCTTACACACACAAACACAACACTTAACCACTTAACCAAATCAATTCACTTGATAAAATTTTCACAACCTTAATTCAAAAATAAGACGTGACCACTCTTGGTTTTACAAACCCAATTTCTACTAACCCGATTTTTGGGATGTGACAACTCTCTCGGATTGTCTCAAGAAACTTTTTACAAAAATATCACTAATAATTCCTCTACCCAGATTCTCAGGTACACAATTGACAAAAAACACTTTAGTACAACCAATCCTTAATCAATGTATGATACAATTGAAATGAATCGCAAAAGTACATGTGTCATTGCCAAATGCATCTCAATCCTCTCGAAGCCTAGTTGCATAACCCAATCTCTGACTCCGTTTCTAAGTTGATGCTTGCATCCGACTAAAAGAGTGTCGTGAACAATCCCTAACTCGATGCTCAACAAACCCACATCTAAAACACACTCCCATTTTCCTCTAACACTCATCCGGATGACGTCTATCACACATACAAATTAGATCCTGATTCACACCTACAACTACCTCCACTCGCTGAGGTCTGTCCATTGTAGTTCACTTTCAAGGTTGAGAATTGGAGCCAATAGGACAAAAACCACTCCTATTCAGCGCTTTATTCCTTTCTTTATTATTTCCCCCAAGTGATTACTTTCTTCTGCTGACTTGGTCTCATTTGTCCGAGGTTACGTAATCACAGACTCTTATCCCAAAAATCCAAATTGGGGTCCGACGACCCTTTGCAAAGCTCTTGACACCTCCTGGGACACAACATCATCCTCAACTTTCTGATTACTGCTCTAAAAAATAGGTGTCTCCACAGGCTCGCTTATTTCCAAATTGGGCACGTTACTTGGAGAAGAGGACTTGGAGCGAGCCATTTGACTACGCTCATCATGCTCTCGTATTCTATGTCCACGTATACCACGAACACTCATAATATTTATTTACATTTCAGAAATCTTATGTTTAGCTCGGTTACTAAAAATTCTAAATCTAATTGTTTTATCAATAGTAACTATTTTAAAATAAAGAAATTTTTATTTCTGTAGTCTCTAAAGTCGAACAGTTTTACTAAAGTGACTAAAGTAAAAATTATAACACCCCAAACCTGACCTAGGAGTTTAAACTGAATTTGGAATGCTACATTGATCACTGAACTGATTGTAAGAGAAAGTTACAAATCAAGGCGTTCAAAATTTTATTTCTGAAATCATTTATCCCGAAGCAAGTCTAAAATGTTTAATAATTTAAACTCCATTAGTAAGTTTAACAGTATAAAATGTACGAATGAAAACTTAAAAAAAAAGTTGCACCACAGTAGTATAAAACTTTACCGTTCAACAAAAGAACCGAATAACAATTTAAAAACTGAAATAAAACTTATAGCTCGTTTTCTCCAAAACTGTTCGAAACCTCCGCATACTGAGCCCATCAATAGAATCCTGAACTGTACCTGAAAGGGGAAATAGAAGAGGGGGTGAGCTACTCAAGCTCAGTGTAAGATCAAAGCCAATCCAGAAAGTAATTCAGAAGCGGAACATACTTACAGAACTATACGGAACCAGTTGGTACGTTCTAAAATGACGTACTGGTAGATAACCGTATTTAGCACATATTGAAACACACTCAATCACACAGTCGCTATAACCGCTCAGTCAGACAGTCGCAATTAAAGTATACAGTGTCAGAAATACTTTTCGGTCAAATAGTATAACAGTCACTCGTATCCACAAATAGTTGATAAAATGCATATGAGTGCAGTTGAGTTAAAGAAATCCACCCATCCAGCCAACACACCTCTCCATCCCCCATCACACCTCAATAGAACTGTAAGCTCATCCAACCAATCACTCCATGTGGGGAAATAATCAACCCATCCAGCCAACCCTACACTCCATATGATGTAATCCCAGGTTGCCTGATAACGATGGACATCAGCATTGTCCTCGACCCTTGGAGAATTGGGACCGCCCACGACCCTCTGGGTATTAGGAGCTATCTGTAAGCTGTACAATGCCATGCGGAAGTTCGCGGAACAGACATACAGTTTGATCTTCCAAATCAAATATATTACACAGCAAAGCTAGCGTATAAGCTGTACTGTGCAATACAGTAAACCGCGATATAGGCATGCAATATAACTACCAGACCAGATAGTGGTACGTAGCATAGCTAACGTACATGCGGTACAGTGCAAGGCGGTAATTCGCCATACCATTATAAATAATGTCCATGACCCTCAGGGTATTTGTAACGCCCTAAATTTATATTTCTGATTTCGTTAGTTTATATTACAACTGTGTATCTGCTTCAGTGGCTAAGTGTTCTGAGTATGTGTGTGTGAGGTCCCAAGTTCAAGCCTTACATTTTGCAAATTAAAAATGTTTTTCTGAATAAAGCCTTAATCTGGTTCAATAGGCTTATGTTTAATTGCTATAAAACCATAGCAAAATGGGCCTGCTGGTCTAGTGGTTAAGCAGAGTGTCAGTCTGCTGGAGGTTCTAGGTTCGAGTCTCTACATGAGCATAGGAATATATTTTTGCTCGGTGAGGTGGCTTAGAGTTTGACTTGTACTGTAAATCTGAGTAGTGGGTGGTTGAGATAGAGTAGGTTGTGGGATTTGGGTGATCAATTTCTAAAAATTCTCTCTGTAGAAAAAACTGTTCATCTCCTCTCCGTTTTCCCCTTTCTTTCTTTTGCCTTCTACCGAAATTTTCCCTTATCTCCCCTTTGCCGAATGTTTACTTTCTTTCTATTGAAATCGTTTTGTTCCTTTTCTTCAGAGTTTTTTTGCGCAATATCGGTAAGTGAAATTGTGGTATTCTGTAAGATGGGTTTTCTAGAACACTAACTAGGGTTATATTGAGGTTTTTGACAACGGCACGTAACGAGAATTAGGGCTCTCTTCGTATCACTTCGTAGTGAATCGATTCGAAGTCCTGTGATCCTGGAGTGCTTGGGGTGCGGTTTAGATTCAATTGAAACCAGGTGTGTACTCTGAATGCACTAAAAACGAGATTCAATGAAAGCCGAAAAGTAATCTGTCGACGCCACACGGGCGACTGTGGTAGTCATGTGGTTAACGAGCCAAGCTGTGCGCGCACGATACGGGCACAATGGACACGACTGTGTGATAATTGGCTAGGTCGTGTGCTAGATACGGGCTCGATAAATTGGGTCGTTTAGGCCACATAGACGTGTGGGCCCACACGGGCGGGCCTCATAGGCATGTGAGCCTATTTTTTTAAAATGTACTATAAGGCTGCACGGTCAACCAAGTCGACTATGACCTGTCATAGGGTCAGTAAGGATATCTTAGACCCTTATTATTGTGATCTGATTATGTGATGTATGCACTAGCATGTTATACTTAGCATGTTTATTTGTTCTGTTCTGAATATAAATATATGACTGTTAACCTACATTATAGCATGCCATATTGTATGATGCATTGTATTGAGGTGGGTTTGTTAAAGTGAAAGAAGTATCTGAAAGGTTTCTTAAGCCTTTTATCTGCCAGCTAAGCTGCATAATTATGACATGTGCCACATTACGGTAATTTATGGTGTGTAAGGTTAGATAGGTCGATTTTATTCTCATATTTGGTGTGTAGGGATACGTGGGTCGATTTTATCCCCACATGGTGTGTTGGGTTGGACGAAGTTGGTGTGCAGGGTTGGTGGATATGTTTCTATTATTCTTATCTGTATGCATGATACATCTGATTCTGTTCTGAATAGGCCAAGGCCCACACCGCATCTGTTAAGGGCTCAGGCCCGAATTATGATTATATTCTATGATATGTCTGTATGCATGCTGAATTGTGGGGATATACACACTGAGTTTGCAAAAACTTACCCTTTCTATTTTATCTATTCAAGTAATCCCTAGCAGTAGGCAGATCGATGCAGCAGAGGACTCGACGGTGACCATGACCACATACATTTTGGTTTATGAACTTAATGCTTTTGCTTTACTCATTATTTTTTGGGAGTTTTGATGTAATTAGGGACTTGGAATCTTGGTTTTAATTTGGGTTTTTGAACTTTGATTTGGAATATAAATTGCAACGCTAAAATATGGTTTTCCTAAAATAAACTAAGAGGTTTCGTAAATAAAAACGGGTTTTAAAAATATATTGGTTTCGAAAGCTTTCGCGATAAAGACATGTTTTCAAACAGTTTGATTATTTTACATTTTTCTCGACCTAAATAACAAATAATAATTTAACAGATTTTATGTATCAAAACGGTTTTCCAAAAATACTCTCATGTGACATTGCCAAATTCAGCCATAACATCTGGGCCGGGTTTGGGTCATTACATGTAGTGATATCAGAGCCAAATTGAAAAACTTAGCTGTGGATTTGGGTTAGAAAATAATGTTTATGGGAAATAGTTTGTGAAACGATTTGAGAATTTTTTGATAAACCGAGGTACACCGAGTGTCCGGTGCCAATTCTGTAAGTTTCTGAAATTCTATTTGAGAATTGTTTTGAAGCATGCTTAGAACATACTAAAACTCTGTTTGGATCTAACTGAAAATACGATTACTATGCTATGAAACTACTGTGGGTAGTAAACTCTGTTGAAACACTTTAGGTAGTGTAGACTGAAAACTACAGTAAACTGCGATTTGCGGTAACAAACTCTAAATACTCTAATAACCTTACTGCATAAAATATTTGTTAATAAATATCGAAACTATACACTGATTTTCACAACAATGTTAACACAGATTAATCCGAAATTACGATGAGCTCATGTAGTACTCGTGGACGAGGTACTAGAGGCCGAGGTAGAGGTCATAGAGGGGCTCGAGTTGAGTCATTAGCGTTTGATACAATTCTGAATCTAGATACTAGTGAGACGTTGGTATCACCTGCGATGGAGATTGGGTATAGGTCTCATGATCGTACGGCTAGGGATGACGCACTATCCCAAGCTATGATGCAGTGTTTGAAGAGGGTCACTGAGCCTAACACTGGTTCTAGGGGCCGTGGGTCGGTTATAGAATGAATCCGGTCCAAATGGACAGAGTTGTTCAGGGGCATCGTTGGAGTTTCTCCTAATGTGGCCGAGTATTGGATGAAGGAAACGGAACGCATCATAGACGATCTAGATTTTTTTGCGGAGCAGAAACTCAAAGGGGCTATTTCACTGCTTTGCGATGAAGCGTATCAGTGGTGGTTAACGGCTAAGGAGGGCACTCAGCTCGACCAGTTGACATAAGACATGTTTAAGACGGCTTTCTAGAACAAATATGTGAGGGCCAGTTATATAGACACTAGGAGGCGAGAGTTCTTTAATTTTACTCAAGGTGATCATTCAGTGGTCGAGTATGAGGCTGAGTTCCTAAGACTGAGCCATTATGCGAGGAACATGGTGGCGACAGAGTATAAGCACTGTGTGTGGTTTGAGGTGGTCTCTGGGATAGTCTGCGAGTTTTAATAGCTCCTTAGAGAGAGCGGGATTTTTTTGTACTGGTTGAAAAGGCGAGGATCGTCGAGGAAGTGAACCACACTGAGCGTCAAAACAGAGACAGAGGGAAGGTTAAGAGGGATGCAGAGCCTTCGAATTCTGGGATGAGGCCTAGGAAAAAGGCCAAGACTGATGGGCCAGTGAGAGTTGGGCCTACTATTGCATCTTTTAGGGTGACAATCTGTCAGTACTATACTAGATGCCATCCGAGCTAGTGTTTGAGGCTACTAGAGTATGTTTGAGGTGTGGGTCTACTGAGCAGTGTGTTAAGGACTATCCATTAAGGATTAATCATATTCAAGCTCCGGTTAATGAGACTGTACAACCACCGAAGGTAGTTTAGCAGCCACCTAGGGGCCGTTGTCAGGCTCGAGGTGGTAATGGCATGGGCTGAGGACAGAGAGCACTGGCAGAGGTGCTGGACCGACTGAGGCAAGGTAGTCTACACTGGTGTATGCTGCACGTCACCGTGAGGATCGAGATACTTCATATTTCATCACAGGTATGTTTTTTATTTTTAATGTACCTTAATTTGCATTCATAAGCATAGGCTCTACACACTCTTACGTAGCTAGTACGGTGTCTGAGACCTTGGGGTTGCCGTTTAAGAGCACTTCTAGTGAGATAACAGTGGTGAATCTGTTGGGGCAGTCTATTAGAGTTAGTAAACTATTTAGAGACGTTCTGTTAAAGGTCCAAGGGACTGTATTTTTGGCTGATCTGATAGAGCTTCCATTTGGGGAGTTTGATTTGATTTTGGGCATGGACTGGCTGGTTAAACATCGAGTGAGTCTGAACTGTGCTACGAAAAGGGTTGTTCTGAGGATCGAGAAGGATATTGAGGTAGTCGTGATTGGGGAACGATGAGATTATCTAACTAATTTGATATCTGGATTGAGGGCAGACAAGTTAGTAAGAAAGGGGTGCGAGGCATTCTTAGCTTACATCAGTGTTGCTAATTCTGGGGACTCTTCAGTTAAGGATATTCGAATTGTAAGAGACTTTCCAGATGTTTTTCTGGAGGAACTACCGGGATTGACTCCGAGTTGAGAGGTAGAATTTGGTATCGAGTTAATTTCAGGTATAGCTCTGGTGTCTATCACCCCTTATCGAATGGCACCAAAAGAGCTGACTGAACTTAAGGCTCAGATTCAAGAGCTGTTAGATCATGGGTTCATCTGTCCCAATGTGTCTCCATGAAGGGTAGCTATTCTGTTCATGAAGAAAAAGGACGGTACAATGAAGTTGTTTATTGATTACCGTCAGTTGAACAAGTTGACGATAAAGAATAAGAACCCACTTCCAAGGATAGATGACTTATTTGATCAGTTTAGAGTGGCGCCAGTGTTTTCTAAGATTATCCTGCGATCGGGTTATCATCAGTTGAGGGTAAAAGAGGCCGACGTGCATATGATAGCATTTAGGACTCGATATTGACATTACGAGTTCCTAGTTATCCCCTTTGGGTTGACTAATCCACCAGCGGCATTCATGGACTTGACGAACCGTGTGTTCCAAGCTTACTTAAATCAATTCATGGTGGTATTCATCGACGACATCTTGGTGTTTTCTAAGACGAAGGATCAGCATGATGAGCATCTAGTAGTGGTTCTACAAATTCTTTGTGAGAAACAGTTGTATGTGAAGTTCAGCAAGTGTGAGTTCTAGCTTCGGGAAGTGACATTTCTGGGACATGTTTTTGCGGAGGGGATTCGAGTGGATCCTCAAAAGATTAAGGCTATGTTGGATTAGAAATAGCCGAAGAGGGTGTCTGAAATCTGCAGCTTTCTAGAGCTGGCAGGATATTATCGACGTTTCATAGAAAGGTTCTCTTTGATCTCAACTCTGATGACTAAGTTGTTGCGTAAGGGAGTTCCTTTTGTTTAGACTGATGTACAGTAGGAGAGCTTTGAGAAGCTCAAGACCGTGTTAACTCAAGTACATGTTTTAATTTAGCCTAAACCCGGTAAGGACATCGTGGTTTACAGTGATGCGTCGCATGTTGGTCTGGGTTGTATCCTGATGCAAGACGATAAATTTGTTGCCTATGTATCTCGTCAGCTCATGACTCACGAGGAAAATTATCCAATGCACGATCTAAAATTGGCAGCAGTGGTATTTGTTTTTAAAATCTGGAGGCACTATCTGTATGGTGAGAAGTGTATCATCTACACTGATCACAAGAGCCTCAAATATTTACTCAGTCAGAAGGAGTTAAACCTTAGGCAGCATTGATGGGTTGAACTACTTAAGGATTATGATTGCAGTATTGAGTATCATCCTAGTAAGGCCAATATGGTGGCCGATGCGTTAAATCGTAGAGCTATGACCGAATTAAGAGTGATGTTCACTTGACTCAGTTTATTCAACGATGGGGGTCTATTGGCTGAGCTGCAAATAAGGCTGACATGGATGGAATAGATCAGGGCTAAACAGATGGGAGATAAATCTCTTGAGTTGAGGTTCCATCAGATGGAGAGTGAGGTTACTACAAATTTTGGGATTAGTGATGATGGGGTACTGTATTTTCGGGGATGGATCTGTGTACTGAATGATGGTGACTTGTGACAGTCAATTTTGAGGGAGACGTATAATAGCCCTTATGCTATGCATCCCGGTAGGAACAAGATGTACAGAGATCTCCAAGAGTAGTACTGGTGGCCAGGGTTGAAACGTGAGATTACCGACTTTGTTGCTCGTTGTTTGACTTGTCAGCAAGTTAAGGCTAAACATCAGTTACCTTCGGGTTTGCTGCAGCCGGTTAGGATACTGATGTGGAAATAGGAGCGAGTAGCGATGGACTTCATTAGTGGGTTGCCTCTAACACCTACTAAGAAGGATTCTATTTGGGTCATTGTAAATCGATTGACTAAGGCTGCACATTTCATTTTGGTTAAGATAGACTTCTCCCTATAGAAGTTGGCCAAACTTTACATTTCCGAGATAGTGAGGCTACATGGGATACCTATTTCGATCATTTCTAATAGGGATATTTGATTTACGTCTTGGTTCTGGCAGAAGCTTCATGAGGCTCTAGGATCAAGGTTAGACTTCAGTACTGCTTTCCATCCTCATATAGATGGTCAGTCAGAGAGGGTGATTCAAATATTGGAGGACATGTTAAGGAGTTGTGTGATTGACTTCTGAGGCAATTGGGAGGAGTACTTGCCTCTAGCAGAGTTCACTCACAACAATAGCCATCAGTCTAGTATAGAGATGGCACCTTACAAGGCACTGTACGGTCGTAAGTGTCGCACTCTTTTATGCTGAACTGTGTTGGGTGAGCGACGTGTTTTGGGCCCAGAGTTGGTATCGGAGACTGAGGATAAAGTCTGCATGATTCGAGAGTGACTAAAAGCGGCTTCTGACAGACGGAAGTCCTATGCAGATTTAAAGAGGAAAGACATCCAGTATTCTGTGAGGGACATAGTTTTCCTTAAGGTCTCGCCTTGGAATAAGGTTTTGAGGTTCAGTCGCAAAGGCAAGCTGAGCCCTCAGTTTATTGGGTCGTACTGGATTTTAAAGTGAGTAGCGCCAGTCGGATATTAGTTGGAGTTACCTCCAAAGTTGAATTGTATACATGATGTGTTCCACGTCTCGATGTTGAGACGCTATCGCTCTGATCCCACGTACATTGTGCCTATGGAGGAGATTGAGGTTAGACCAGATCTAACATTCGAGGAGGAGTCGATTCAGATCTTGAATCGCCACGTTAAGGCTATGCGTAGGAAATCTATCCATTTAGTGAAGGTGCTATGGCAGAATTATAGCTCTGAGAAGGCCACTTGAGAGCCAGAGGATTCAATGCGTCAGCAGTATCCTCACCTATTCTGATCAGGTAAATTTTGAGGATGAAATTTTCTTTTAGGGGGTAGAGTTGTAACGCCTCAAAATTTATATTTTTGATTTTGTTAGTATATGATACAACTATGTATCTGCTTCAGTGGTTAAGTGTTCTGGGTGTGTGTGTGAGGTCCCAAGTTCAAGCCTTACATTTAGCAAATTTTTTTTTTCTGAATAAAACCTTAATCTGGTTCAATAGGCTTATGTTTAATTGTTGTAAAACCATAGTAGAATGGGCCTGCTGGTCTAGTGGTTAAGAAGAGTGTTAGTCTGCTGGAGGTTCTGGGTTTGGATCTCTGCATAAGCGTAGGAATATATTTTTGCTCGGTGAGGTGGCTTAGAGTTTGAGTTGTATTGGAAATCTGAGTAATGGGTGGTTGAGATAGAGTAGGTAGTTGGATTTGGGTGATTAGTTTCCCAAAATTCTCTCGGTAGAAAAAACTATTCATCTCCCCTCTGTTTTCCCCTTTTTTTCTTTTGCCTTCTGCCGAAATTTCCCTTATCTTCCCTTTGCCGAATTTTTACTTTCTTTCTATTGAAATCGTATCGTTCTTTTTCAACCTTTTTTTTGCACAATATCAGTAAGTGAAATTGTGGTATTTTGTAAGACGGGTTTTCTAGAACACTAACTAGGGTTATATTGAGGTTTTTGACAATGGCACGTAACGAGAATTAGGGCTCTCTTCGTATCGCTTCGTAGTGAATCGATTCGAAGTCCTGCGGCCTGGAGTGCTTGGGTGCGGTTTAGCTTCAATCGAAACCAAATGTGTACTCTGAATGCACTGGAACCGAGATTCAGAGAGAGCTGAAAAGTATTTTGTCAACGCCACACGGGCGTGTAGTCGCCTGTGTGGTAGGCCATATGGTAGTATACAGGCGTGTGGTCGACAAGCCAGGCTGTGCACGCGCGACACGGGCACGATGGACACTACTGTATGATGGCTGGCGAGGTTGTGTGCGAGACACGAACTC
Source organism: Gossypium hirsutum (assembly GCF_007990345.1). NCBI lineage: Eukaryota > Viridiplantae > Streptophyta > Magnoliopsida > Malvales > Malvaceae > Gossypium > Gossypium hirsutum. The sequence goes on from NC_053428.1 coordinate 37,050,783, forward strand.
AGCCAATTAGGCTGTGTGGGCCGCACAGGAGTGTAGGATTATGGGCTAGGTCGTGTGGGTAAGCCACAGGGGCGTGTGAGCCCATTTTTCTGAAATGTTCTGTAAGGTTGCATGGGTCGCCCAAGTCGACTGTGACCTGTCATAGGTTCGGTAAGGATATCTTAGACCCCTATTATTGTAACTTGATTTTGTGATGTATGCACTGACATGTTATACTTAGCATGTTTATTTGTTCTATTCTGAATATAAATGTATGACTGTTAACCTGCATTATAGCATGTCATATTGTATGATGCATTGCATTGTGGTGGGTTTGATGAAGTGAAGGAAGTATTTGAAAGGCTTCTTAAGCCTGTTATCTAGCAGCTAAGCTGCATAATTATGACATGTGTCGCATTATGGTACTTTATGGTGTGTAGTGTTGGATGGGTCGATTTTATCCCCATATTTGGTGTGTGGGGATGGGTGGGTCGATTTTTTCCCTACATGGTGTATTGGGTTGGACGGAGTTGGTGCGCAGGGTTGGTGGGTATGTTTCTGTTATTCTGATCTGTATGCATGATATATCTGATTCTGTTTTGAGTGGGCCAAGGCCCACACCGCATCTGTTAAGGGCTTAAGCCCGAATTGTGACTGTATTCTATGATCTGTTTGTATGCATGTGGAATTGTAGGGATGTACACATTGAGTTTACAAAAAATCACCCTTTCTATTTCATTTATTCAGGTAATCCCTAGTAATAGGCGGATCGGTGCAGCGGAGGACTCGACGGTGACCACGGCCACATACATTTTGGTTTATAAACTTAATGCTTTTGCTTTACTCATTATTTTTGGGAGTTTTGATGTAATTAGGGACTTGGAATCTTGGTTTTAATTTAGGTTTTTGAATTGTGATTTGGAATATAAATTGCAATGCTAAAATATGGTTTTCGTAAAATAAACTAAGAGGTTTTGTAAATAAAAAAGAGTTTTAAAAATATATTAGTTTCGAAAGCTTCCGCGATAAAGACATGTTTTCAAATAGTTCGATTGTTTCACGTTTTTCTCGACCTAAGTAACAAATAATAATTTAACAGATTTTATGTATCAAAATGGTTTTCCAAAAACACTCTCATGTGACATTGCCAGATTCAACCATAACTCTGGGCCGGGTTTGGGGTGTTACAGTATTGGGACTGCCCACGACCCTGTAGGAATTAGGGGCTATCAGTAATAACCAACAGAGCAGCTACCAGTTCAGATCAGACTTCCTTCTCTTCACAACCCCGCCCAAAATAATTTATGCATATGTATATATGTATGTATGCAAACAGATGTACACAACCAGAATACCAGTATCAGATAATTAATCAGAAGCAGACATTCACCTAGGTAATCGGGTTTAGAATCAAACATGTCACATACCCAATCACAAAAAGCACATTATTCAAACTCAGATCAGATTGGTAAATACCCTCACTGGAGCTTAACCAAGGGTTAGATCATAAAAAGTAACAATTACCTGTAACTTTAACCTAATAATAACATTTGGCGAGTTAGGGCCACACGCTCGTGTGCTCCAGTCGTGTAGAGCAATCTAGGCCATGTGGGGGTCCAAACGCCAGTGTGAAGAGTAGCACACAACCGTGTGGCAGAGGTACACACCCATGTGGTGTAGGGACATGGCCTTGTTGTAACACCCCTTACCCATATCCATTGCCGGAATAGGTACGAGGCATTACCAGAGTTTACTGAATATTTTTAGATAATTCTGAGTCATTTATTATTCATATTTTGAAAATAATCATAACGTCTCTCTATTGGGCCCTCAAAGCCCCAAACATACATTAAAAATCAACCAGAATTAAATCGAGATCATAAAAAAAAATTTTGCAAAATCTTAAATTTTATTTTTATCTAAGTACTTACCATTTCAATACTTCTTATAATTAAACATGTTACCATTCAATCAATAGCTTGACACTTGTCTAAACGTCAAACAACATCATTGTTAGTATACTTGCATATATTTCATATAAATTCAACATTTATATACTTATTTTCTCGACATGTTACACTTGAGTTTAATAATTGTCTTTACTTACATAATTTCCTTGTATCAACATATCAAAGATAATCATATATGTACATGTCATGAAACATATCATTCTCTTACCGTTTCTTCGTAAGTATATATCAATCATTTCGTTATATCAATATTTCATGCACCATCATTTCCAATATTTTATGTATATTTATTCCGGTAAATTTTATATCAAACTTAACATAAATTATATTCCATATACTTATTCTTATTTTGTTTATCTATCTTCATAATTATTTCTTACAACTATTTTGTACATATATTTCCATATGACCAATTCTTGTAAACATTTCACACAACTATTTCATATAACCATTCGTCATCTGATACATATTACCTGAATATCAATTGTTCAATAGATGTCATCGTGTCTCCCATCCACGGTCCTATTTACCTTTGACATGATACCATAGTGTCTTTCAACTATGGTCTTACTCATTTTCTGTCATGTTGCCATGGTATCTTTCACATGGTCTTATTCATTTCATGTCACGCTGCCATGGTATCTTTCAACCATGGTCTTATTCATTTCCCGTCATGTTGCCATGGTGTCTTTCAACCATGGTCTTATTCATTTAATATCAGGTTGCCATGGTATCTTTCAACCATGGTCTTACACATTTCATATCAGGTTGCCATGTTATCTTTCAACCATGGTCTTACACATTTCATATCAGAGAGCACACTCCCGCGAACCTCATCCTTACAGTGGGATTAGCAGTCCAGGCTAAATCCCTTGAAATATAAACTCATAGAGTATTGTCGGGATTACCAGTCCAGGCTAAATCCCCTGCAACGACAATTACTCTAATGAGCTTGGATCTGAATTACCAGTCCAGTCTAAATTCAGACCCTAATTTGGATTACCCGTCCGAGCTAAATCCATTTACACGTATTCTTCAGGAGGGCTATATCAGGATAGGATCACCCGTCCGGGCTATATCCTTTTTACCATCAATTCCTTTTCAGTGATCTATCGAAATTTCCTTTTATTCAACCTGGATTTCTTCCCCTTTTTATCAAATATATCAATGTTCCATCAATTTTCATACAATGAATATTCAAATTATTTTCACATCAATAACAAACATTTCAAGCATTTAAGAATATAATTCAAGTTACACGAACTTACCTCATTGTTTGTTTGTGTTTATAATTTCATTAATCTGATATCTTTTCTTTTCTACGATCCAGTCTCATATTTGAGTCGTCCGGATCTTTATAAATAAATTTGATCATCATTTTCATTCATTTCATATTCTAATGCATTTAATTAAAGCTCTAGGAAAAATTACCATTTTGCCCCTAAACTTTTAATTAATGACGATTTCATCCTTAGGGTCAGGGAAAATAAAATTCTTGCAATTTAATCCTTATTTCCAGCTATTATTCTCATATGTATTGATAACAGTTCATGAATTCTATAAAATATCAAAAATTTTCATAATTTCAACACTTTTCAATTTAATCCCTAAAACATGTTTTCCCCCGATCTTGAACTAAATTAATAATTTCATTCAATTTGTAATTTAAATAATAAAATAATTCATTTCATGCGATTTGGTCATTTCTGACATTTTTACAAAATTACCCATAAAGTTTTAATTTTTTTCAATTTAGTCCCTGAGCCTAAAATATACAAATTAGCCCTGCTAGATGAATATTCATACATATTTTTCCTTCTCCTCCTCTCCATTCCACATCCTTAATGTAGATAACACACTTGTAAGTAACATTATCCATAATTTTTATTATTTACTTTTATGAATATTTAATCTGTCTATCTGCGTCATAGTTACTAAATTATTTATATCTGGAGCTATAGAACTCCAAATTAAGATCCTATAATTTCCCCTGAAACTAGACTCATATATCTTCTTACCATAAAATTTTCATAATTTTTGGTTTAGTCAATAAGTACAGTTTATTCTTTAAAGTTACCCTTGTTATGCTGTCTGACAGTTCTAGCCCTTCTTCACTAAAAATTAATTATATCCTCGTACAGAATTAAAATGATGTTCCCGTTTATTTATATTGAAAATAGACTCATTCAGGATTCTAAAAATATAAATTTAATCCCATAATTATTTCTATCCAATTTTTTATAATTTTATAAAGTCAGAACAGGGGAACCCGAAATCATTCTGCCCTTGTCTCACAAAATTCATCATATCTCATGAGTTACAATTCCATTTCTTACATACTTTATTCTATAAGAAACTAGACTTAATAAGATTTAATTTCATATTTTATTCATCCTATAATTATATTTCTAAAATTTTTGATGATTTTTCAAAGTTAGACTACTGCTGCTGTCTAAAATTGTTTTAGTACAAGATATTAATTACCATGTTATAACACCCTTATTTTCTTTTTCTACACCATTTCTCATCACTTTCTCTTATTTTCTCTTCACTAACATATCAAGAACATAGGACCTTATGTAAGAAAACTCTACTATAACATTATTTCCATGCTTTGTCAATAATAACAAACTTAAAAACATATTGAAATCTTGATATACTTACCTTGTTCTATTGATACTAATCTTTAACTTGATTTTCTCTCTCCTCCAGCTTCTATTTCTTGAATCCAACTTGATATTCTAACTCCCCATGGTCTCCTTAACATTTTTCTCTCTTAGTAGCTATAGAAATTCTTTTGATTTCTAGGTGAAAATGGTGAATTTTTGGTGGAAGGACCAAATTGTAAAGAAAACAAAATTTCTTTCTTTTCCTTCTCTTCTAACGTTGGTTGCATGGGAAAGGAAATGTGATGTGAATTCTTCATCTTTCCTTCCTTTTATACTAAATAAATAATAATATAATAATAATAAACATCTCATAACAATATTAATAAAATAATATTTATCTAATTAATTAATTTAAAATATCATCAACATAATCATTACATTCTAGAATTCTCTCTATTACTTAATTGACCATTTTGCCCTTCATGATCTTTTAGAATTCCATCCTTGAGTCATCACTTAATTTGGTAAATTTGCGATTTAGTCCCTCATAATTTTTTTACCTATTCAATTTGGTCCTAATTCATCAACTTTTCTTGGTTTCTAGATCATTCCACCCTTAAAATATTTATACCATTAGTCCTTCAACTTTTTTATATTTACACTTCAACCCCTTAAATTTTGAGTATTTACTATTGTGCAACAAGACTTTTCTCATCTTTGCAATTTAGTCCTTTCTTGAATTAATATATCATAATATACTTCCCAATATTGGAATAACTCAAAAATTCCCTTTTTGTCACTTTATTTCTTTATTTTACTATATTACGGATAATATTTTACTGTAAAAATTTTCGGGGTATTACACTTGTTGACAGGCCGTGTAACTCACTGTCCAAAATTGCTAAAACAAGGTGCAGGGAAGACACAGTTGTGTGCTTTGAAGCACACGCCCTGTGGAATCCCCAATCCCCAAATCAGCCACATAGCCATGTGGCCAGGCCTTGTGACTCCAAATCTCAAATCCCTAATTCCCAAACTTACACGCTCGTGTGCCCAAGGGATACGACTGTGTGAATTCTGACAAAATCCCCAAATCAGTGACAAAGCCGTGTGACCAGGCCGTGTGGCACCCAATTTAGCCTAGAAACCCTAGTTCCCAAATCCACACACCCGTGTGGCCACCGGAAGGGTCACGAAACCACCCCAAATCAACCCCCAAAACACCGTTTTTGCCACCCAGACCGTCCTCAACCTAAGCAATATCTGAAGTACAACCAAAAAGGGAGTAATCCCCTCGTTACCAACGTCTAGAACCCAAAATCAATGGGTTAGCACGTCCTTACGGAAAGCCAAATCAATTACATTGCAATAAAAACAAAAGTAGATTAGACAGGGTTGAATCCCACACCTGATTGAATGACGAAGAAGATGGCAGAAATGCGACAACCCATAATCCGTAGGAAAATTGATTCAAAAGCAGAGAGAATGTACACATTCAAAGTCCAAGTAAAGAAACAAAAAGGAAAACCCTAACAGAAGAGAAACTAACTTGGAAAAGAAAAATAATAATCTTCCAATAAAATGAAATAAAATATAATAAATTAAGCATTTACTAACTAAAATTAAAACAAAATAAAAAGACTCCCAAAATGCGCACACAGCGCCTCGAACCTAGAACCATGAGGCTTACTAACACTCACTTAACCACTAGACCAGCATGCCTATTCTGACACTAAATTGCCCAGCTAAACAAATATATGCAACCTCCTCACTGTCCCTACACTCAAAATCCAGAACTTTTACGCCCAAAATTCAGGGCATTACAAAATAACTAAAGTAATTAAAGTAAAAAGTATCTTACATGGATCAGTGTTGGAGACTCAGATTCTCTTTTAACAAGTTAAAATATTGAATTCATGTTGAATTAGTTTGGTTTATAAGTAGTTAAATGATTTGTTTGATATGTTTTGATGTGTTCTAAACTCAATTGAAGTTTGTATATGATGTACAATTTGATAGGTTATTTTGAAAGCATGAAATATGTACCAAATAGTTCATTTTTACTAAAATAGAGTCCATGTTTTGGCGAGCAACCTATTTCGTTGCAACGTCTATAGACTGTGGGTCACATCACAATGTCGAGTGGCCTAATTTCACAACGTTGTCCTTGAAACTTTGAAACTTTCAATTTGGTTTTATTCCGTGCTTGGGTCAATAGAAAGGTTTTTCGTAAGTCCAATTAACACTTAGTTTTGTTTGTTTAACCATAAATGAATATGTTTAGCTCTGACACTACAGCAAAACTGACTTTTAGCGGCATTTTTAGGCCTTTAGCGGCGCTTTTGCAAACGCCGAAAAAAATGCTGCTATAAAATATTCACATTAAAATCGAAAGAGATAATTAATGGTACCATTGATGAGAAGCTTGTTTGAGTCCATAGATGAATTTTGTTAATTTGCAAACCATATTCTTTGGATCTCCCGACTCAAAGTTTCTTGGTTGTACCATATAAATTGTTTCTTCAATGTTGGCATTGAAAAACTCAATCTAACATCTATATGATGTAACTCAAGATCAAGATAAGCAATAATAAGCGTCATGATTATCCTAAAAGAGTCTTTCGCTGAAACTGGAGAGAAAGTCTTTATAAAATCAATGACCTCTTTCTAAGTATATCCTTTAGATACAAGATGTGTCTATACCTTTCTAAGTTACCATTTGCATCCTTCTTGGTTTTAAATATCCTTTAGATACAACCAATTGGTTTTGCACCTTTAGGTAATGGGGTAAGTTCCCAAACTTTATTATCTTGTATAGATTTATACTCTTCTTGCATGGCATCAATCCACTCTTGAGAATTAGAACTTTTCATTGCCTGAAAAAAGTTGATTGGATTATCTTCTATCGCACTATAGCAAAACAGGTTTTTAGCAGCATTTTTAGCAGCGCTTGGACCAAAAACGCCACAAAAGTTGTACATTACTGGCCCTAGAAGGAAAACACCGCAAAAGGTTAGAGCTATAGCGGTGTTTATGACAAAAATGCCGCAAAAGGTCAACCATTAGCAGTGTTTATGAAACAAACACCGCAAAAGATCGAGCATTAGCGACACTTCACTAAAAATGCCGCTATATGTCGAGCATTAACGGTACTTTTTGAAAAATGCCCCAAAAAAATTAAGCACAGTGTCACCGTTTTATGTTGAGCTTTAGTGGCATTAGCGGCGCTTTTTAAAAAACGCTGCAATAGTTGAGAATTAGTGGTGCTTTTTGAAAAACGCCGCTATAGATCAAGCATTAGCAACGCTTTTCAGAAAATGCTGCAAAAAGGTTGAGCTACATGACATCGTTTGTTGTTGAGCTTTAGTGGCATTAGAGGCGATTTTTAAAAAACACTGCAATAAGTCAATAATTATGGTTTTAGGGTTTAGGATTTAAGATTTAAGGTTTAATGTCTATAGTTTAGGGTTTTAGGGTTTATGATATAATTTTTATTATTTTGGGTTTAGAGTTTTTGGTTTAGGGTTTTTGGTTTAGAGTTTGTGGTTTGTGGTTTATTATTTTATAGTTAGGGTCGTAGTACTGTTCATGGTTTTAGGGGTTAGGTTATTAGGGTTTAAGGGTTAGGGTTTTTGATAAAATAACAAAAAATTAATTTATTTTAAGGTCTAGGTAAGCAATAAGATTCTTTTTTAAGTACTTTTATCCCTTGTAATATATATTTAGGGTTTAGTGTGTAGGTTTATAGTTTGGGGTTTAAGGTTTAGGGTTTACCATGAAAACTAAAGCAACATTTGGATTTTACTGAGATTCATGCCATTTTGTACTACACCCACATTATTTAAGATAATAATATAAAATATATATTTTGTACTACACTAACATTGGCCAGACGAATCTCAAAAATATTAATGACACGTAGAAAACATTTGAAAATAAAAACATAGAAAAATACATGTCAAAAATGAAAAAAATAAAATACTATTGATTAAAATAATTTTACATTTTTTGGGGTATATGACTGATTTTTTTTAATTTATATATTAATTAATTTCTTATATAATTGTAAAGAAGATAATATTTATTTTAATATATTAAATTTATCAATATAGTTTAAATTACTTAAGAGATAGTGATAATGTTTATATATATATATAAATTAAAACAAAATAAGGGATTCTTAGCAAAGCAAAACGGCGTCGTTTTGTGTAAAGGAAAATAACTTTTTGCAGCATTTTTATAAAAAAAAGCCGCAAAAAGTCTTAAACAAAACGGCGCCGTTTTGTTTGTTACTCTCAAAATGCCCTAGGCTTTTTTCCAAAATTAACAACTTTAACGAATATCCATCAAAACTTAATTTCCTAATAAATTATAAAAAAATATGTTATTGATTGATGATTAAATTGATTAACTTAAAAACCCATTTTTTCTGAAGCATGTAAACTCTAATATAAATATCAATGAATTAATGTTGTTTCCATGGTCAAGCCGAAAACAATTAAAACCTTAAAAGGACTCAAGCCAAAAACAATTAAAACCTGAACAATAACTTTTTTAAAAAAAAAAAAAGCAGCAAACGAAACGAAATTATTTTTTTTTTCAAAATTCGGCTCATGCTACATATGAAACCCAATTTTTTTTTAATTTTATTAATATGTATGATACTTCTAACCATCAGAAAAGAAACAACAATGAAAGACAAAAAAGATGTGGTCAAAATAGTCCTTTAAAGATTGTTGAGAATTTATGCTATAAATGTCGTATGAATAGACATTTGTCACGTACCTGTCGTATATCTAAGAATTTAGTGAAACTTTATTAAGTATTCACTAAAAAGAAGGGAAAGAATATGGAAACAAATTTTATATCTCAAAATAATGAATGGAAGCGAAAGATGAAGATATTCACTACGATACTAAAATTGACCATGCCTACAAAGGTGATAAATTTCATGACTTTAATAATATAACTCACCTAAATGTGATAGATTTATCAAATAAAATTCACTTAATAATATATTTACAATAAAACTAGCTCCCTAGATTAGGTCCGATAGTATTGGAATCTAATTAATAAATATATTTTGAAATCCATCAAATATGAGCAATGATTAATAGTTGTAATCTTAACCTGAAAATCTTACGTACACAAAATTAAGAATGCTGCTAAACCATGTTATATATTGAAATGCTAACCATGTTATATATTGAAATTCTAGTCACGTTATTTAAAAGTGACATTGATTGTATAAACTTGGGTGGATGGGAGGGTGGGGGAGGAGACCCACCTTAATGAGTTGATCATTTCGATGCAATGAACTTGAAAACGAAAAAGACAAAGGTTTGATGGTTTTAGGGATGTGAATGCCATTTTACCCTATTATTTTTCTATAGATAGGAGGGCAGCTTAATTATATGAATAGATTTATGTTATAGAAAAAGTATATTATTTGTACTCGGGACAATGAATTGAAAGAAAAGGAAAAGGACAAAAGTTTTTTAGTTACACATATAGAATACCCTAATTACATGTTATTATTTACTATCATGATAGGTTATCCCAAATTAAAAGTGATTTAATTTGGTTAAAATTTTATTGAGATTTAATTATTAAATAAAGTATGGGTTAAATATGTGTAAATACTCTAATAATTTAGTTCTAATCAAATTCTAATTAATGGTGGGCTAATTAGAATTTGATTAGAATTAATATGCCAAGGTTATAAATATTAGGGTTATGGTCCTCAAATTACACACAAGATATCTTTTCTAATATCCCATCATTAAGAAAGAGAGAGAAAATATTCTCTAAATTTCTTGTGTGCTAATTTGAAAGATCAAAACCCCGAGATCTAGAAAATTTCAAGGAATCCATGGATTCAGGTACGCTTCCGCATACAGTTCTGTTATTTTTTTATTCTTGATGATTTCACATAATAGATCCTGATTTACAGTTCTAATTTTATATTAGATATTATTTAAAATTCTAACAAGTGACATCTGAGCTTTGTCATGTTGAATCATTGAGAATGAATTGATTCTTAATTATTTTTGGATTGATTCATTTTTCATTTTTAATTTTATTGATTTGATATTTTAATTATATATTATATTTAATCTTTGAGATTCCTGATAAATTTTTGGGTTTTGATTCTTTAAATAAATTTTTAGGGTTTTATAAATATAATCTAGTTTAATATTTGCATATGCTATTCGAAAGATGAAGGTTTGTTTATTTATTTATAATCAATTGATAAAAATTAATTTGTGAGATTTCTTTCTCTTCTTTTCACACAATTATTTTATAAATTTTGGTTAAAGTCATTATTAAATTAAAGTTACAACTTACAACATTTTGCAATTGAAAAATCCCAATTAGGTTGTATAATTGGTTTTAAAAGTTAATTCACTTGATAATCGAATAAATAAATGTTGGTAAGTTTTTTCTTTTCGTACTATTTGTTTTAAATTTTGTGTTTGTGGTTGAATATATATGGAATTATCATCTTTTGTCTTTATTCATGATGAATTATATTCACCATTGAATTTAATTCATATATACAAATGATTACTTTTGGTTTATGTTATAATTATTTTATATAAGTTTTGGTCCTTATGATTTTTTTTTTTAATTTGTGATTCTTTTTATATTTAGTGGTTATGGATTTTTTTTAAGTATGTGTGCATATAAAAAAAAAGTTTTATGATAATGTCTTTAGTCATGAATATAAATTTGAGTTTTCATGAATATAAATTTGAGTTTACATGAAATATGTAAGGCAAGCCAGTATTAATTTTATATTATTATAATTGTGTATATATTATGTGTATATATATTATATGCATATCAATGATTTTGAGGATTAATGCATGATTATAGTTTGTGTGAATAGGTGTTTATAACCATTATTCAATAAGATATCTTTTATAGTTTAATTGGTGAAATTAAGTTTTGATAGATATCGTTGATGTTGTTAAATTTTTTTTTGTTATGGTTATATATTCAATTTTATGGGTGTTTCGGTGCAAATTCATGTCAACTATATACATATTTAAATATTTTGGTTTTAAGTTTGGTTATATAATCTTAGGTTTTGGCATCTTATGGTTCCAAATATTTAGTTTAATTATGATGATATGGTTTATTGTATGAATTGTGGGATATGCCAACTATTATGATTTTGCTTTTTTGAGATTTATTGGCTTGAAAATATTTTTCAAGTATTCATGTAAATATCTGTTGAATCATTATAATACAACTTTGGATTTACATGGTAAATTCAAAATAAGTTTTTCAATTTGATTATGAATACATGTATATGCGTGAATTACTTCGGTGTTTTTATCCATACCAAAATTATGAATACATGTGCTTTTTAGTTATTTGGCTTTGAACCACAACATTATTTTTGTTTGGTTTTGATATATATGGTTTTGGAACAAAAAAAGAAGAAGAAATAGTCAAAAAATTAAGGTTTTCGGTTTTTTATTGCATTATTAAGACAACCTTATTTTGGGTTATTTCAAAGTCTATAAAGCAATTAAAAAAATAGTTTTGACATTTGACTATTGGGGAAATTTAAATTTGAATATTGGTATGTTTATTTTAAAATAACTTAATTGAAGCAAAAAGTCACCAAAGTGATTTTTTTGTATAAATTATTTTGTTTTAAAATATAAAAGTTTGTGTGCATGTAACTTAAGTTATGTTAATATTGATTGGCCCAATTGAAGGTTAATAATATTACATGTGCAACTATGGTGATAAACATGTGACGGTTATTCGGTTTTACATGTGAGTAATAAATTGGCCCAAAGGAAGATTTATTATTCGACATGTTCTTATTGTCAATGTTTGATTACTCCACCAAGATATCACTTACAAGTTAATATTTTGTCCAAAGATGAAATATTAATGGAGTGTCCGATATCTTGATATGAGGTTTTCCTTTATTCAAATTATTTTAGTTTAAATTTAAAGTCTTATGTGAGGTTATTTTGATTTATTCAACTATTATTATATTTGCCACCATCACTGTATGTTGTTTTGGGATAAATATATATAAATATATATTATTATCTTTTAATTTGATTGAAAGATAAAATTAAGGTAAATATTTTGAAACAAATAAATTCAGATTTTGGCTTTTAATTAAGGATGTCTAATATTTTAAATAAATTAGTTGAAACAAAATACCGCCAAAGTGGCCTCTTTTGTGTAGATTAATTTATTTGAGATATTAAGATGATTATATGTTTTTGTGATTCATGCGTTTATTAATTGACCCAAAGGTAAGTTAATATTTAGCAGAATTACAACAACATCTGTGGTGATAAATGTGTAACAATTATAAGTTATTTTATGTGAGCAATAAGTTAGTCCAAAGATTAATTCATTGTTTGACATAGTTTATTGTCAATGTTTGATTGCTACAACAAGAGTACCGCTTACTGTTAATATTACTGTCCAAAGACTTGATACTAATTTTGTGTTTGGTATCTTGAGATGAGATTAGAAATTATCCTGAATTTATTGTTTACTTATGAATATTGATGTGACTTTTTTATTTATTTTTTGTTCTATATTCAGCTAATTCATATTCTACTGCCACAATATCTGCTAATATAAATTTTATACCCATGCTTAATGAGACTAATTTTAAGGAATAGAAAAAGCACGTACTCATAGTGTTTGGTTGTATGGACATAGACCTTGCACTAAGGGAAGAACAACCTGTACCTCTCACTACAGAAAGCACCTCGTATGTTAAAAGGGATTTTGAGAGGTGGAATCGTTCAAATTGCATGAGTCTAATGATCATGAAGCACAACATTTTAGAAGCCTTTAAGGGCATAGAATTTGAAAAGATTACTCAGGCCAAGGTTTCCTTGACAAAATTGAGAAACGTTTTGCTAAAAACAATAATGTTGAAATGACATCATTTCTAACTTCTTTGATGTCTATAAAGTATAAAGGTCAAGGAAATACTAAGCGATCTAAGGGCTATGAATTTTACGATCCCACAATTAGGAATATTTTTTTGAGATGAGAATTGCAACATTCTTTTAGGATGTTGAGTTTGGAGGGAGAAATAAGGTTAGATACATTGTTTTTAAGGAGGAATTGAATTTTAACTCAGTTCTTACTATCACTTTTGATGATGTTTAGGTTCTCATACCTATTATTGCTTAAGAAGTGAATCTAGAACCTCAATAAGACAATGTTAAACAACTCCCTATTCAAGATGAGGTAATTGTTCCAGAAGAACAAACTCAACAACCTCAAGAATGAATGTCATTAAAAAGGTCCACTAGAGAAAGGGTTATAATGGCTTTAGTGGAATATTTTGACATTAAGCTACATCAAATGAATATTAAGTTAATGGTTTCTCAATGGTAACATTAATCATACATTTATATGGTGCAATTAGAAAGCTTTGTGTCTAATGATGCAAAGTTAATGATTTGCAAATAACTTCATCTACGGGCTTAAGCAAACTTCTCGTCAATAATATTACAAATTTTACCAAATGATTATCTCATTCAGTTTAGAGATGAATTTTATTGATAATCGTATATACCATAAGTTTAGTAGAAGTAAGGTTCTATATTTGGTTTTATATGTTAACGACTTACTGCTTGTCAATAATAAGTATAGTCTCAATCAATTCCCTAAGAATGATTTTGAGATTACAAAAATGCATTAGATTTTTACATTTTAGCAGTAGAAAGTCTAATGTTGTTCACGTTTGTATACATTGGAATATTGTGTGCACTATTGGGATGTTAGGAAGATATTTTAAGCAACCCTGGTTTGGACCATTGGATCGCATCCAAGAGGGTTATAAGGTATTTTCAGAGAACAAAAGATTACATGCTCACATATCGGAGGTCTAATTAGTTAGAGATCATCAGGTATACAGACTCTGATTTTGATGGAATATGGATACAAGATTTTGTCACTAAGGTGCAAATTGTGAAAACAATTTGCAGTCTTTTATTCCAATAGCAATAGGAGCACATCAAAGTAAAAACACATAGACTTTAAGTTCCTGGTTGTTAAAGTAAAAGTCCAAAGTGGTTAGGTGCTTATAAAACATATTAGGACAAACTCCATGATTGCGGATCCGCTTACTAAGGAACTACACCTAAGGTTTTATAAGAACACACTGCTCATATGAGTGTAATGTCATTTAAAGGATATTTGGTTTTAGTAGGAGTTTGTATTTTTAAATGCTTTTATGTTATAGACACATTTTCAGTTATTTTAGTTTAAAGATAATAAGTTTATTTTCTGCAGAAATAAAGTTTATTTGGTTTATTCACACTCTGATTTTGGTAAGGTTTGATCTCATCAAGGAGGAACAGTTGGAAATAGACATGTTTAGATCATATTGTATGTAATTTTCATGCTACACATCCATAATTGAGCTATGTCATTTGGTTGTGTTAATATACGTGATCATGGATGGATTTAGTTACGATATATATAACGAAAGTCACTTTGGTTCTATGTTAACATAATTAATGGGCGAGATTGTTCGGAATAAGTTTTAGATGTGATAGTAAAATTTTGAGCTCATAAGGTTATATAATGACATGTAATTATAGAGTAATTAGTATATATATGTGTGTCGAGACCATTTTCTAAAATCAAGTTTTGGAAAATGAGAATCGACTTCAAAAACGAAATCGGGAGTTGCCACCAATCTTTTTAGGTGTGATTGGATCACCTTTAAAACATTTGTTTTAGAATCGTTGGTTTTGGTCTACGAAATCAAAAGAATGGGTTCGGGAGTCAGTTACGTACGAGGAAGGGTTAGCACCCCCGTAACGCCCAAAAATTGGTACCTAATTGATTATCAAAATGTCTTTAATGTCGGAAATTAAAAATTTTAAGATGTAATCCCCTTTAAAGTATTTGAAAATTTGGGTTTACTTGTATTAAAGTATTGACTATAAGTTAGCCTTTTAGAAATCTCTATCTCAAAATAGCAAAATGCTACATCCAGTAAGTTAGGACATATCACTTTGCAATTCCAAGATAGTCACTTATATTTTGAAATCCTTTAAAAACTTTAGAAGGGTACTTGACTATTTGAACTTAACGAGAAAAGTTGCAACCCAATAAGTTAGGGCACTACTTTTTCGAAATTTCCAAACACCAAGCATTGCCTTTATATTTTTTTTGAAATTTTGGAGCCTTATCTTTTTAGAGATGATGCGTGGAGAATTGTATTACATTATAATCATAATAATATATTATTGTACTAGGTAGATAAAATGAATACTACGATAAAAGAATAATACATATGAAGCAAAAAAATGCAAACAAAGATATATGTATAGCATGTATTGAAAATGAATAAACAAAGTATATAAACATATGAAATAACATTTAAATGATGCGTGATATAAAATCAAACATAATCAAATAATGCATGGTATACAAATAGAATAAATGTAATGTCAATATGCATATAATTATAATAAAAAATATAACACATACATGATACATACAATACAAAACATATAGAAGAACTAATAAAAATGATTGATTGCTAACAAAATATACATATAATTAAAAACAAGACATTTCATATCAATAGTATTTAATATATAATATAATAACATAGTAACAAGATTAAAAGAATAATAATTATATAATAATATATTGGTTTGAAAGTATGTAAGAGATTTCATAATATAACAATATTAGTTTAAAATGAAATAATATATGTATAGTAAATAAATAATAAAAAATGAAATGTGTATATAATGTGAGTTAAAAATATGATTTAATAATAATAATTTACATTTTTAAAATAATATATATAATATAAACATAATATAATTTGCGATACATGATATACATAACATTTATATAAAAAAAGTAATATAAAAATAAAACATAATAAGGATTATATAATAAAATGTAAAATAATCATATAAGAAAATAATAGATATAATATAAAGTAACATATAAAACAATATATATATAATTAATAAATATAATATATGAAAATATAATAATATATAAAAGAGATGTAAAATAATAATTTAAGAAAAATAATATATAATAAGTAATAATAATATATAATTAAAAATAATACTTATAACAAAATAATTTTATAATATATAATATAAAAGTAAAATTAGAATAAAACAAATAATATATATAGAATAATGTAATAAATATAGGACTAAATTTAAAGTTTAACAAAATTATGGGGCAAATTTTGAAAGGAATAAAACTGAATTAAGGACCTATTTAAAACGCACGCAAAATTAAAGGGACTCACTAGGCAAATTGCCCTATTCCCAAAACGGCAACGCTTTCTAGAATACAATTTAATAGCCATCGGGACTCAATTGAATTAAAATTAGAATATTGGGGTAAAATTAAAAAAATAAAGTGAAATCATGAGAAATTAAAAGTTGAGAGGACCGATTGGATAATTAATCCATTTTGCAAAAAGCGCGGATCCTACCCGGGCAATCGGGTCAACACGCGGATCCTTGGGATCACAAAACGATGTCGTTTTGTCAAGGCTATAAAAGCCAATTCCTCAGCCTTTAGTTCATTTGAAGCCCGATTTTAAAAAAAAAACTAAAAAATCTCTCTGAAAGAAAGAGAGAGGAAATGAGCTCTGGGCTTTGGCCTCCGTTGGTCACACTTCGCCCACGTGCCGCCCTAGGACCACCGTATACGGTAGCTAGGGTTCGAAAAACCTCTCCTTTTCCGTGCCATCCGTCAGGTAACCCTTTCCTTTTATTTTTAAGTTATTTTTGTGTACATATATATATAAATATTCATATGCTTCTATACTGAAAAGAGAGAAATGAAAGACAAAAATATAAAAACAAGAATCACCTTTGAAACTGTTTGTATCCGCTTTTTATTTCTATCTGCCTCCCCGTTACAAGGGTTACAAAGGCTTTTTATAGCCTACTGATTTGTTACATAAGGAAAGAAATCTCTGATTTCTTGTCTATTGTATCTTTGACTGATGTGCTGAGATTCTTTTAGTTTCCTTTTCTTGCTCTTCGTATCTACTGTGTTTCCTTTTCTTATAGGTTCCCAATGATCTCGGCGTTAACGGTGGTACCAAGGCTAGAGGGGAAGCCTGAGATCGCGGTGCTGGACGGTCACGAGAGGGACCGACGCATTGATGGCGTGTCAGTATGCATTGATGGCCTCGATCTGGGGAGTTGCACCGACGCTCCCCGAAGCTTCCAGAAACTGTTGTGGCGCGAGGGGAAAGAGCTAGGGTTGAAAACCCTAGCTGATAATTTTGGGTTTTTGGGCCTCTGTTATTCGGGTCCAGTTTAGGTCTGTGCTTCAGGTATATTTGGGCTAAGGTTGTAATTGTAATGGGTCAAGGGTGTAAACGGGTTAAGGGATAGTTTAAAGGGTATTTGGGCTACCGAGTGTAGGTTTTAACTTTTGGGCTATAAAGGGACTATTTAACAAATAAACATTTATTTATTTTAATTTTGGTTTTGGGTTTCAAGGCCCGGTCAAATTTGGGTTATTACAGCTGCCCCTCTTTGCTTATTGCTGTGTAACAGGAATCCAGCAAAGACTCATAGAAAGACCCAATTTGACCGGCTTTATCAAATAATGGAATTCAATTTTATGACTACTATGTTGATATCTTTGATCTGCTCCCCTCCGATCATAGAGATGTCGAATCTGCTTCTTCGATTTGTGGGGATGCCAAATCCGTTTAAGTCTGTTTTGAGAACATTCGAGAGTCATATCTGCTACGTCCTCGATTTGCTCCTTGTAAGCACAAAGATGCCAAATCATCTTGAGTCTGTTTGAGAACATTTGAGAGTCATATCTGCAATATCCTAGATTTGTTCCTTGTAAGCACAAGGATGCCAAATCATCTTGAGTCTGTTTGAGAACATTTGAGAGTCATATCTGCAATATCCTCGATTTGTTCCTTGTAAACACAAGAATACCAAATCATCTTGGATCCGCTTCAGTATAAACATCTGAAGGTTAGATCTGTTATATTTGAGAATGTCTGAGAGTCAAATTTTCTATGTCCTCGATTTGTTCCTTGTAAACACAAGAATACCAAATCATCTTGGATCTACTTCAGTATAAACATCTGAAGGTTAGACCTGATATCTTTGAGAACGTCTGAGAGTCAAATATGCTATGTCCTCGATTTATTCCTTGTAAACACAAGAATACCAAATCATCTTGGATCTGCTTTAGTATAAACATCTGAAGGTTAGATCTGTTATCTTTGAGAACGTCTGAGAGTCAAATCTGCTATGTCCTCGACTTGTTTCTTGTAAACACAAAAATACCAAATCATCTTGGATCTGCTTCAACATAAATGTCTGAAGTCTAGATCTGCTGTCTTCAATTTATTTCCATAAGCATAGGGCTGCCATGTTGAAATCTTTAATCTTCATGACCTGTAAGATGAGTATGTGCCTATGCCTAAGTATGCTATGATTGAAATGAGTCGAATGCCCTTAACATGTTATGATGCAAAGTGCTGTTAATATGACCCCTATCTCAAGTGTCATCATTCATTCCTTCATTTGTCTTTCTCAAAATTTTATTCTTACTCAGCTTGTAGGTCTTCCTCCAATGCTATGATCTACTGAGGATGTCTGTAAGAATTGAATCATCCATTTCTTTTTTGGACTGGAAGAAAGAAATCCCTCAAGTTCCTTCATTTCTTACTTACGTGAATTTCTCGAACAATTGTCCTGTTTTAGTTTCTTGTATTATCTAGAAATTCCAAAGTAATGTGCAAAACTTCGTTTGTGAAAATATTTTAGTTCATCCATCATTATTTCAATGCAACATACTTTAAAAATATCGGGAGATGAGTAAATCTTTGAGAATAATTGGATTTGAATTGTTAACAGTACAAAGGAAATAAGTCTGATAGCATATCTTTAAGAAGAAATAGAATCTAAAGATAGCAAACAGGATAAAAATCAGATGCTCTAAATATCGCCGCTTGAGCATCTATACATTAGTTCCCCGAAGCCTTTCTTGAGCTCGACATGTGTTTAAAAGATCCAAAGTACTTTGTTGATGCCCCAATGTACATTGTGCCTCACTCTCTGTCAAGTCAAATATAACAAGGTTGTTGTATGCCCTTCAAAATTTGAGCTGCCCTTTCGGGTTTTCAACTCAAAATCCCTTTGGTCACAAGGTGCCCTTTGTGGGTTTTCACCTTGGCCTCTCCATTTTTTTTAAATGCAAGGCGCCCTTTACGGGTTTTCACCTTGGATTCTTTTCACTTTTAGACAAAGTACTTTTTGACTGAGTCTGAGTTCACCGGATTGGGTAGGCTCTTTCCATCCATTTCTGTCAAAATCAATGCACCACCAGAAAAAGCCTTCTTCACGATGTATGGCCCCTCCCAATTTGGCATCCATTTTCCTCTAAAGTCCTTCTAAATGGGAAAGATTTTCTTTAGCACAAGGTCCCCCTCATGGAATTCCCTTGGACGAACCTTTTTATCATAAGCTCGCATCATACACTTTTGGTACATCTGACCATGTCGAATAGCCTTCAGCCTCTTTTCCTCAATCAAGTTTAGCTGGTCATATCGAGATTGAACCCATTCAGCTTCATCTAACCTTATCTCTGTTAAAATTCAGAGAGAAGGTATTTCCACTTTAATAGGTAAAACTGCTTCCATCCCGTAAATTAACGAGAACGGAGTTGCCCCAGTAGAAGTTCTAACAGATGTTCGATAAGCCAAGAGTGCAAACGGTAGCTTTTCATACCAATCCCTATAAGTCTCAGTCATCTTTCCCACTATTTTCTTAATGTTCTTATTGGCAACTTCCACTTCCCCCATTCATCTTTGGACGATAGGGTGAAGAGTTGTGATGCTTGATTTTGAACTGGTCGCAAACCTCTGCTATCATTTTTTTGTTCAAATTCGATGCATTGTCGGATACGATCCTCTCAGGCATTCCATACTGACAAATGATTTTCTTCTTCAAAAATCGACTTACAGCTGACTTAGTAACATTTGCGTAAGAAGCAGCCTCTACCCATTTTGTAAAGTAGTCAATAATTACGAAAATAAACCAATGTCCATTCGAAGCTTTTGGCGATATTGGTCCGATGACATCCATGCCCCACATGGAAAATGGCCATGGAAACGTCATGACATGTAAAGGTGAGGGTGGTACATGAATTTTGTCCCCATAAATCTGACACTTATGGCATTTTTTGGCATAATTGATACAGTCTCCTTCCATAGTGGCCCAGTAATAGCCAAACCTCATGATTTGTCTTGCCATCGTGAACCCATTTGCATGCGTACCACATACACCTTCATGGACCTCTTCTAGAATTAGCTTGGCTTCCACAGCATCAACACATCTCAAAAGTACTTGGTCTTTCCTTCTCTTGTACAGAACATCCCCGTCCAAAACATAGTCACAAGCTAATCTTCTCAGGGTTCGTTTGTCATTTTCGGATGCCTGTGCTGGATATTTACGATCTCTTACATATCGCAATATATCCTGATACCAAGGATTGTCATCCTTTTCTTCCTCTTCAAGGTTACAACAGCTAGCTGGAAATTCATATATACTCATTTGATTTGGTCTCATCTCTTTCTCTTTGTTTGCCTTAATCATTGAAGCCAAGGTTGCTAAAGCATCTTCCATCTGATTCTAATCTCGTGGGAGATAGTTGAAGGTGATGTCATCGAACTCTCTTAGTAACCCCAAAACTACCATTCGATAATTGATCAACTTAGGGTCTCTTGTCTCCCATTCACCTCTTAGCTGATAGATTACCAACGCAGAATCTCTATATACTTCTAGGGTTTTTATGCCTTTTTCTATGGCTGCTTGGAGCCCCATGATGCATGCTTCGTATTCAGCCATATTATTTGTACAGTCAAAATCCAACTTGCACGTGAATGGGTAATGGTCGCCATTCGGGGATACCAAGACTGCCCCAATTCCATTTCCGACTGCATTAGAAGCCCCATCAAAATTTAGCTTCCATAGAGAATCTTCAGTTGTTGCTATACACATTAGCTCCTCATTTGGAAAATCAAAATTCAATGGCTCGTAATCCTCCAAAGCTCTACTGGCCAAGAAGTCTGCCACCACACTTCCTTTGATAGCCTTCTGACTTACATAGACTATATCGAACTCTGAAAGCAAAATTTGCCATCTCGCCATTCTTCCATTTAGAGTCGTTGATTCCATCATGTATTTTAATGGATCTAATTTTGAGATGAGCCAAGTAGTATGGTATAGCATGTACTATCTTAATCTCCGTGTGGTCCAAATCAACGCACAGCACAACTTTTCGATTGGCAAATATCTCATTTCACAGTCAGTGAATTTCTTACTGAGATAATAAATTGCCTTTTCCCTTTTCCCTGACTCGTCATGTTGACCAAGCACACATCCCATAGAATTGCTGAATACTGACAAGTATAGTATTAACGATTTATCTGGACTTGGCGAAGATAACACTGGAGCATTTAACAAATACTGCTTGACTTTCTCGAAAGTATTCTGGCATTCTTCATCCCAAACACCTTGATTGTGCTTTCTGAGGAGATGAAAGATAGGATCACATTTCTCAGTCAATTGTGAAATGAACCGAGCAATGTAATTTAACCTTCCTAGGAATCTTCGAACTTCTTTTTAAGTACGTGGTGGAGGCAACTCTCGTATGGCTCTGACCTTGTCTGAGTCGACTTCAATTCCCTTTTCACTGACTACGAAGCCTAATAACTTCCCCGATCTGGCTCCAAAGGTGAACTTTGCTGGATTGAGCTTCAACTGAAATTTTCTCAACCTTGAAAAAAATCTTCTCAAGACCTCAATGTGTTCTTTTTCTGTTCGCGACGTGGCGATCATATCATCAACGTATACCTCAATATCCTTATGCATCATGTCGTGAAACAAGTTTACCATGGCTCGTTGGTATGTTGCCCCTGCGTTCTTCAACCCAAACGGCATTACTTTATAACAAAAGGTGCCCCACAATGTTATGAAAGTAGTTTTATCCATATCCTCTGGATGCATCTTTATCTGATTGTATCCTGAGAAGCCGTCCGTGAAGGAGAACAACGAATATCCCGCTGTGTTGTCTACTAAAGTGTCAATGTGTGGCAGAGGAAAATTATCCTTTGGGCTTGCTTTGTTTAGATTTCTGTAATCAATGCACATTCGTACCTTCCCATCTTTATTAGGGACAGGTACAATATTAGCTACCCATTCAGAGTACTTCACTTCCTGCAAAAATCCTGCATCAAATTGCTTCTTGACCTCATCTTTTATTTTCAGGACCATGTCTGGCTGCATCCTTCGCAACTTCTGTTAGACCGGTCTACATTCTTGTCTTATCGGAAGACGATGTACTACAATGTCAGTACTCAATCCGGGCATATCCTGATAAGACCATGCAAAGATATCCTTGAATTCCTGAAGCAACTCAATCAAGCTACGCCTTGTGTCATTAGCGATTAGTGTTCCAATTTTCACCTCATTCCCTTCCTCTAGGGCTATATTCTCTATTGCCTCTTTTTCATGTGGCATGATTTGTTTCTCCTCCTGTTTTACCATTCTTAATAGATCGAGAGATACGTCACAATCTTGAACATCTTCAAAATCCTGAGGCTCCTCTAAACACATGTCTTGCTCACAAGAGAAATCAGGAGCGGCAGTATTAGCGCTCATATCATTGATATCTAGAGACCTGTGAGGGGTATGAAAGAATATACAAAGAATGAATGAATTCAAGAATGATTTTTTATGTGCTATGAATAAAAGAATAATAGTTGTTAGAATTTAAAGGAATATTGGTTGATAAAATGAGGCAATACTCTTTTAAATTGGTAAAAGTTATGCTTTATTTGAATAATAATATATGAACATATGCCTATTTTCACAAATGTAATCTTACTACTCCTAGGCCCTAGAGTAATAAACATGTTTCGAGAATTACTCTGAAAAATTTCTAAAGGCTACAGGAAGATCCTCCGCAGTCCAATTGTTTAGAGAGCTCCCCGGTTCGTAAGGGCGAATACCCTCGAGGTTTTCCTGTCCAAATCACTCACTATGTACAACATTGATCTGATAACTCTCTTCTACCAGCAACCCTTCTGACCTAAAGTTTTTGGATATAGATGGGAATGTCATCAGTTCCCACTCTACTTCTCCTCCGTTCAAACGCGCCTTCCTTTTTGCTTGACGCTTTTCCATCTCCTGTCTCTTTTGTTTATGGTCTGGCTTAAAACCCAAACCAGAATGATCCTTCTTCTCCATCAATTTTGGGACTTGAATCCCTCCTTGCAACTGTTTTCCTAGTCCTTTTCCTGGCAATGCTCCTTTCCCCATCATTATTTGCAGGGCCATCCTTGTTGCTCTAGATATTCTGAGAACCGGCACCTCGCTTCCCTCCAAAATGAAGGTAGCATTAACAATTTCCAAGGAACAAAAAGAACACTCGATAGCCTCCTCATTTGTCTCCACATAAGGGGATTTACTGGTGACAGCTGCTATGATGTCCTCCTTTGCATTGATGGTTATCAAGCGTCCATCTATCACCAACTTCAATTTTTGGTGTAGTGAAGAAGGCACCGCTCCTGCCGAGTGTATCCATGGCCTCCCCAACAAAAAATTATAGGAAGGCTTGATATCCATTACCAGGAAGTCAACTTCATATGTATTTGGTCCAATCTCCAGAGGGATGTCAATTCGTCCCATTACTTTCCTTTCAATTCCGTCAAAGGCTCTTACCACATTATGACATGTCTTCATGTGCGAACTGTCGATGGGTAATCTGTTCAATGTAGATAATGGAAGGACGTTCAAAGTGGACCCATTATCAACGAGTACACTTGGAAGCGTGTATCCTTTGCAACGAGTAGTGATGTGCAAAGCCTTAGTTGACCCTATGCCCCTAGGTGAAATTTCATCATCATTGAAGTAGATGAAATTATCAGCACTGATGTTATTTATCAACCGGTCCAACTTATTGACAGATATATCATGAGTGACATATGTCTCGTTGAGTATCTTCAACAACGCTTCTCGATGCACTTCAGAGCTTAGCAGTAAGGCTAAAACCGATATGCGTGCTGGTTGCTTACGCAACTGCTCGACCATATTGTACTCACTATGCTTAAGGAACTTTAGAAATTCTTTAGCTTCCTCCTCCCTCACTGGCTCGTTAACAAGTACTTCACTCTTTTTCTCAATTTCAACATTCTTGGGTTTTGCGGGCTCCACTCTGACGTCCCCCATATCATAATGTTTCCTACCCCGCGTATGGGAACCTTCATCTCGTACATCCTTAGATGCGCTGGCTATGTTTCCTTCTCTCGGCACCGTCACGCTATAGTCATAACTCTATGGTACTTTCTTGCTATCCTTGTAAGGGAAAGGAGTGGGTGTATGGATAATAACCTTGGGCGCTGCTGGTGTCCCCATTTCATTATTCCCTGGCAGGGAGATAATGATCCTTGGTCTGCTGGTTCTTTGCTGCTCTAGCACACATACTTGCTTTTCACTAGAGCTACCTTTATAAACCTGTAGCTCTTGGTTGTCTATGAAGTCTTGCACCAAGGCCTTGAATTCCTCGCAATCTTCACGGCACTCACCGTAGTCCCACGTTCTTTCTTTCGTGTTTTTAGAGGTCAGCATACCTCTCTTCATCATCTCCTCCCAAATTACCCTCATAGGCATCATTATCTCATCAACATTTTCCTTTTCTTTTTTTTCACCGGCTTCACCAATGGCATTTACTCCCTGATTGTCATGGTTCGGCAAAGGATTCTCAGTATTTGAGGTACTCTAAAATTTCAAAACCCCATTCTTGATCAACCTCTCTACGGCTTTCTTGAATCCAGTACAATTCTCGATTGAGTGCCCCGATATTCCAGCATGATACTCACATCTGGCATTTGCATCATACCATTTAGGATACGGAGGTTGTAATGGTTTTAAATGGAAAGGGGCTATAGCATGCGCATCATATAGATTTTGATAGAGCTCCCTATACGTCACAGGTATAGGCGTAAATTACATCCTCTCATGCCTAGTGTTAGAGTCCTGCTTTTGAGAGCCTTGTTTCCCAACTGTGGCTACTTTGGGCTGGCTAACTGTGACTGCTTTTGAATTAAAATCACTTGTATTGTTTACCTCGTTGTCTTTTCTTCTTGGGGCTGATCTTTTGGCTACTTCCCCCTCAATTCTTCCTCCTCTTATGGCATTCTCTATCATCTCTCCTGCCATAACTATGTCCGCAAAACTTTTAGTAGTGCTTCCAATCATATGAGTAATAAATGAGGCTTTCAGAGTATTAATAAATAACATAGTGGTCTCCTTCTCCAACAGCGGTGGTTGAACCTGCATTGCTACCTCTCTCCACCTCTGTGCATATTGCCTAAAATTCTCATTAGGCTTCTTCTCCATGTTTTGCAGGGTAATCCTGTCAGGGGTCATGTCTGTTACATGATTGTACTGTTGCATGAAGGCTTGTGCAAGATCCCTCCATGAACTTATTCTAGCCTGGCTCAACTGATTGTACCATCTGGCTGCCGCTCCTATCAAACTATCTTGAAAACAATGGATCAACAGCTGATCATTGTTTACATACCCCGTCATTCTTCTGAAAAACATTGTGATGTGGGCCTCTGGCAAGTAGTGCCATTGTACTTTTCAAATTCTGGCATTTTGAATTTGTGAGGTAACACTAGGTTTGGGACCAGACTTAAGTCCTTGGCATCAACCCCATGATTATTTCCAGTACCTTCCAAAGCCTTAAACTTTTCTTCTAACCATCTGCAGCGTTCATCCAATTGCCTTGCAGCTTCGGCTTTCAAATCCTCCTTTTCCATCATATCTAGATCGGGAACAAGAGGATTAGTAAGATTGTCACCCGTATTAAGCCCTGAACCAACCGGGACATTCACATGGACACCAGCATCAATTGGCCCATGCTGAGGCCTCACAGTAGTAGATGGCCTTCTAGGAGGTGCCTCAGTTTGCAATGATACATGTGGCAGTGTAAAACCTAGAGGAGGATGCTCATTTTCCTCTTCAGTGATGGCCATAGGAGCCTTTCTTTTATCAGTGACCCTCAGTAACTGAGCCATTTCGGCCATTATATTCCTCTGAGCTTCCATCATTTGCTCCCTCATCTCATTCTGCATTTTAGCCAACTGCTCTTGCAACTGGTCTTGCATATCCTTTTGCAATTGCTCAAACCTTTGATCCATGTTCTTAGTTTTAGTGCGAGTGCCGTAAGGATGTGTAATTTCCAGTTTTTCTTTTCTACCTTTAAGAAACTTTAACTAATTAGGGTCTTTCTATAACCTTGAATGCATATGATATGATGTAATGCAAATGTATGAATGCAACAAAGGCATCAATCTCGATTCAATCTCATTTAGAAAAATTTATTTAGAAAAAAAAATATCTTTACATATAAATGGATTACAAGTACACTTTTGCCCTAATGCCCAAAGTTTTAACTCTATCTAATAAAAGGGCTAACTCTCTTCCTATGTCTGACGACGACCCACACATCATACTCAATACATCGACTCGTACTGCCAAGTCTTGCGCATATTCAACAACCTCTCGAATCTGAGCTATGGCTTCTCCCATGACATGATCCCTTTCTCTAATCTGCCCTCTAGACTGATGAAGCTCTCCCTTTAGATAATCTCCTTGCATCTCGAGTTGCTTGATCTGAAGTTTTCTTTCCTGCAATGCTGCTTCCAAATCTTCAACTTTACTCGTTAGCTCTTTTAACTCGACCGTAGAATCATGGTTGTGATGCCAACGAAGGGATCTCCCAAGCTCAGTTATTTTAGACTTCAACCCTTTATTCTCTTCTTGCATCTCCTAAAACTTCTTTTCCCAGTACTCAGCTCTAGCCATGCCTTCTTGGACCTCTTTTTGCAACTGATCTGAAGATCCTCCTACTTTCGCTCTTCTCAAGGATACCTGTGCCTTTTTGTAGTGTTCCTTCAAGTCATCTCTATCCTCTTCAATCTTCCTCTTTTCCTTTCTTTCTTTTTCGACCTCCATCTTCGGACATCAATATCTAAACTCAAGTACATCTTTTCTTCTTCAAGCTTTCGATATTCCTCCATCGGTCGAGCTCCTTCCATATTTGGCTCAGGAATATTATCATTAATCCTTCTACCTCTCCATTCAACATATTCTGGAGTCGTAGCAGGGCCAATAGCTACTCCTTTCAACTGACACGTCTTGTTCCAAGCGCTAGAGATCTCACCTACCCTTTTCTTGTAATCGACTCCTCTATATGCGAACTCACTTTGAATTAGCCCATGAGTTGCTGGCACGAACTGCCTCAAACTGAATTGCCTTAACACGAACAAGGGGGCATAACCAATGGCACCCCAAATTCCCAATAAAGGGACCCAATCGAAACTGCCGCAACGGTAAAAAATCTCACCAGGAATCATCCACGGAGCTCTTCACTCAACATCTTTCGACTGAAGATTTTGCAGTAGTGCCATCTAATTCTCCTCTGGAACATCAACTCTCCTAGTTGAAGCGACTATGTCCTTCAGCAGTGAGTAAACCTCGAAGAAAACCCGACAAACGACCTTATCTATCAACCGAAAATGACTATAGAACCAAGCTAGAAGTAATTGTGCACAACCAGCAAACCTGCCTCCACCAGCTTTCCTACATGTGCCTAAGGACCTGAATGTTTCTGCCAAAATTGCAGGGACAGAGGTGACCGTCTTACTGAGTCTATAGAAAAGATCCATGGTTGCCTCATCCACATATCCCAAAGCCCTAGGGAACACCATCAATCCGTACAAACTTAAGGCAAAAACATCTACCCTCTTTGCTTCATCAGGGTATGTCAAAATCAGACCCTTCAAAACATCCCATGAAATGCACTTGCACTCGCCTTTCTCTTTAATTCTGGCAGTAATCCACTGCTCGCTCATCCCTGTAATAGCCATCAATTTCTTCCAAAATGTAGGGACATTAACAGCTCGAGAATAGATTCTATCCACCTAGAACCTGGGATAACGTAACAAGGCAGTGTACTCCTCTACAGTAGGCACCAAGTCTACCTCTTCGAAAGTAAAGCAACTGTACGCTGGATTCCAAAACTGAGTGAGGGCTCGGAACAAGTGCTCATCTATTTGAACATCGAGCAAGTAAGGTAAGCCTCCGTAATTACCATAGAATAACTGTTTAGTCTCGTTGCCCCATTGATCCCAAATCTCCTTAAGCTCGTGGAGATTATTCTGTATAACACTGATGCGAGTATATCCTGACAGCTCCGACATATATCCCGCAGCTATACTATCTCCCTTTTCTAACTGAGTTTGCTCAGACCATCTATGGACATTGGCGTTGCCCTCTACTCTATCGAGAAGTCTGTTTTCCATAATAAAACTCTCTAATTTAGACACTGACCGTGAATCAATACCTTTGTAAATGCAAAATGTCATGCAAACAAAAGAAAAGAAATAGTCAGTATCACATGATATCAATAAATCTCAACAATAATTCATAAGGGTAATATCTAAAGTTTAACTCTAACTAAGTTGGGCTTTTACGGCTTTTCTATATGAGGTTTTTTTCTAAAGTTTGAGGTACCAGAACCAGCAGATTCCTTGATCCTCACCAATTATAGGCTCATTTGAATTGAGTTCAGTTCAGGGGAATACATTTCCCTATGGCTACAGGGAGATGAAAATCTCACGAAACCATAGGTACGGATGTATCCCGAAAGTGATCCACTATCCTGCACGGAGGCGAAAACCTCACAAAGGCGTAGCTTCTCACTCTCACTTAAAGGTGTGACCACAACGGTCATGCAAATGCAATGCGTATCAGAATATAGCAACACATGCAATAATACAAACACATGTAATGCAAAGAGGATTAAAATTTAAAATTTTTTAAATTTCCGACATTAAGACAAGAGATAATCAATTACACGGCTTGACTCTCTTATTAGTCCCCAGCGGAGTCGCCAAGCTGTCGAGACCATTTTCTAAAATCGAGTTTTGGAAAATGAGAATCGACTTCAAAAATGAAATCGGGAGTCGCCACCAATCTTTTTAGGTGTGATTGGATCACCTTTAAAACATTTGTTTTAGAATCGTTGGTTTTGGTCTACGAAATCAAAAGAATGGGTTCGGGAGTCGGTTACGTACGAGGAAGGGTTAGCACCCTCGTAACGCCCAAAAATTGGTACCTAATTGATTATCAAAATGTCTCTAATGTCGGAAATTAAAAATTTTAAGATGTAATCCTCTTTAAAGTATTTGAAAATTTGGGTTTACTTGTATCAAAGTATTGACTATAAGTTAAACTTTTAGAAATCTCTATCTCAAAACAGCAAAATGCTACATCCAGTAAGTTAGGACATATCACTTTGCAATTCCAAGATAGTCACTTATATTTTGAAATCCTTTAAAAACTTTAGAAGGGTACTTGACTATTCGAACTTAACGAGAAAAGTTGCAACCCAATAAGTTAGGGAACTACTTTTTCGAAATTTCCAAACACCAAGCATTGCCTTTATATTTTTTTTGAAAATTTTGGAGCCTTATCTTTTTAGGGATGATGCGTGGAGAATTGTATTACATTATAAATCATAATAATATATTATTGTACTAGGTAGATAAAAATGAATACTACGATAAAAGAATAATACATATGAAGCAAAAAAATGCAAACAAAGATATATGTATAGCATGTATTGAAAATGAATAAACAAAGTATATAAACATATGAAATAATATTTAAATGATGCGTGATATAAAATCAAACATAATCAAATAATGCATGGTATACAAATAGAATAAATGTAATGTCAATATGCATATAATTATAATAAAAAATTTAACACATACATGATACATACAATACAAAACATATAGAAGAACTAATAAAAAATGATTGATTGCTAACAAAATATACATATAATTAAAAACAAGACATTTCATATCAATAGTATTTAATATATAATATAATAACATAGTAACAAGATTAAAAGAATAATAATTATATAATAATATATTGGTTTGAAAGTATGTAAGAGATTTCATAATATAACAATATTAGTTTAAAATGAAATAATATATGTATAGTAAATAAATAATAAAAATGGAATGTGTATATAATGTGAGTTAAAAATATGATTTAATAATAATAATTTACATTTTTAAAATAATATATATATAATATAAACATAATATAATTTGCGATACATGATATACATAACATTTATATAAAAAAAGTAATATAAAAATAAAACATAATAAGGATTATATAATAAAATGTAATATAATCATATAAGAAAAATAATAGATATAATATAAAGTAACATATAAAACAATATATATATAATTAATAAATATAATATATGAAAATATAATAATATATATAAAGAGATGTAAAATAATAATTTAAGAAAAATAATATATAATAAGTAATAATAATATATAATTAAAAATAATACTTATAACAAAATAATTTTATAATATATAATATAAAAGTAAAATTAGAATAAAACAAATAAAATATATAGAGAGAGAATAATATAATAAATATAGGACTAAATTTAAAGTTTAACAAAATTATGGGGAAAATTTTGAAAGGAATAAAACTGAATTAAGGACCTATTTAAAACGCGCGCAAAATTAAAGGGACTCACTGGGCAAATTGCCCTATTCCCAAAACAGCAACACTTTCTAGAATACAGTTTAATAGCCATCGGGACTCAATTGAATTAAAATTAGAATATTGGGGTAAAATTAAAAAAATAAAGTGAAATCATGAGAAATTAAAAGTTGAGAGGACCGATTGGATAATTAATCCATTTTGCAAAAAGCGCGAATCCTACCCGGGAAATCGTCTCAACGCGCGGATCCTTGGGGTCACAAAACGATGCCGTTTTGTCAAGGCTATAAAAGCCAATTCCTCAGCCTTTAGTTCATTTGAAGCCAGATTTTAAAAAAAAACTAAAAAATCTCTCTGAAAGAAAGAGAGAGGAAAGGAGCTCTGGGCTTTGGCCTCCATTGGTCACACTTCGCCCATGCGCCCACGCGCCGCCTAGGACCACCGTATACAGTAGCTAGGGTTCAAAAAACCTCTCCTTTTCCGTGCCATCCGTCAGGTAACCCTTTCCTTTTATTTTTAAGCTATTTTTGTGTACATATATATATAAATATTCATATGCTTCTATACTGAAAATAGAGAAATGAAAGACAAAAATATAAAAACAAGAATCACCTTTGAAACTGTTTGTATCCGCTTTTTATTTCTATCCGCCTCCCCGTTACAAGGGTTACAAAGGCTTTTTATAGCCTACTGATTTGTTACATAAGGAAAGAAATCTCTGATGTCTTGTCTATTGTATCTTTGACTGATGTGCTGAGATTCTTTTAGTTTCCTTTTCTTGCTCTTCGTATCTGCTTTGTTTCCTTTTCTTGCAGGTATCCCAATGATCTCGGCGTTAACGGTGGTACCAAGGCTAGAGGGGAGGCCTGAGATCGCGGTGCTGGACGGTCACGAGAGGGACGGATGCATTGATGGCGCGTCAATATGCATTGATAGCCTCGATCTGGGGAGTTGCACCGACGCTCCCCGAAGCTTCCAGAAACTGTTGCGGCACGAGGGGAAAGAGCTAGGGTTGAAAACCCTAGCTGGTAATTTTGGGTTTTTGGGCCTCTGGTATTCGGGTCCAGTTTAGGTCTGGGCTTCGGGTATATTTGGGCTAAGGTTGTAATTGTAATGGGTCAAGGGTGTAAACGGGTTAAGGGATAGTTTAAAGGGTATTTGGGCTACCGAGTGTAGGTTTTAACTTTTGGGCTATAAAGGGACTGTTTAACAAATAAACATTTATTTATTTTAATTTTGGTTTTGGGTTTCAAGGCCCGGTCAAATTTGGGTTATTACAATGTGGTCCAAGTGGGAAATTGTTGGAAAATATGGACATCACATATATAATAAGTGTAATTACATGTTATTATTTATTATCATAATAGGTTATCCCAAATTAAAAGTGATCTAATTTGATTAAAATTTTATTGGGCTTTAATTATTAAATAAAATGGGTCAAATATGTACAGATACTCTAGTAATTGAGTTCTAATCAAATTCTAATTAATGATAGGCTAATTAGAATTTGATTAGAATTAATATGCCAATGTTATAAATACTAAGGTTATGGTCCCCAAATTACACACAAGATATTTTTTCTAATATCTCATCATTAGGAAAGAGATAGCAAATATTCTCTAAATTTCTTATGTGCTACTTTGGAAGATCAAAACCCCAAGATCCAGAAAATTTTAAAGAATCCATATATTCAGGTACGCTTCCACATATAATTCTGTTATTTATTTATTCTTGATGATTTCATATAATAGAATATGGTTTACAGTTCTAATTTTATATTAGATATTATTTAAAATTCTAAGATTACAACGCTATAAATATATTGTGGGGACAATAAATAAAAAGAAAAGGAAAAGGACAAATTTTTTTTAGTTACAACGCTGGACAATAAATTGAAAGAAAAGGAAAAGGACAAATTTTTTTTAGTTACAACGCTATAAAATTGAAAGAAAAGGAAAAGGACGAGTTTTTTAGTTACAACGCTATAAATATAGTTAGAACTTTTGATGAACTCATAACCTTGGTTAATTAATAAACCTGTGTATAAATATGTGTGTATGGAACCCTGCATGAAGCACAACACAAGAAAATAAAAAATCAGACTCACTAGCTGAAATTTGTATAAACGAACTCCAAATGGCTTTTATTAATGTTCCCACTACTATCACAAATGATATTGGCCATGGCCAGCATCTAGTATTGCTTTCGTCGAGCTACAGACCTATCCCGGATAACATCACTATTTCAGGGAATTCTCAGCAGGAAATGCCAGACAACTATGTGAACGGAGCTTTTGTGTATGACGTCGGTGATGGCTTCATCTGGATCGTTTTCTGGACCAAGAATAATCAGGTAAATATTAATCTCTCAGTTTCTAAATAATTCTTTCCCATGATATAGCATCAGACTGACTTCACTTTTTTCACATGGTAATTATATTAAAGCTTAACTATTTATTTTAAAAAATAAAATATATTATAGCATATATGATAATCCATTCATTTATCAATTGTAGGTCTCTACTAAGATCTTCATACGTTATAATGACTCCACTGAACCCAATAATTCCATTCTCTGGCACCAAGTTGTAAACAATCTTCACCCCCGCCTCAGCGAAGATTGCGCTTTTGGATATACCGCAAGGGCAAGGATTGAACCAAATGCTAACGGTCAAGTATTAACCGCCAATATCTCCCGTGTATCTTCCGTGTTTGATTAATTGCTATCTATCGTATCTAGGCAATCTATGTGTGGTGGTGAGGCTGTCGAAACAAAATAAAATAGTTTGCACTACTACTATTTTCTTTTATATTATGTAATACTATATTTAAATAAATTTGACAGCCAGCAATAAAAGATTGCCATGTGTGCTTAGTTTGTTTCTTTTTCAGTTGGTGATAAAATCATTATTTCTATGATTGATAAAAGAAAAAGTATATTAAAAAATATATGCATCTTCTCTTAATTTATTTTATATATGTCATAGCTCTAAAACAGAACAACTTTGATAAGCCAAATTTAAAAATAAAAAGAGTTTACCTCTCCAAACATCATGACAATTAATGGATTGTTCGCCCAATCTTCTCTCAAATTATACACAACTCTTCATTCTATTTAATTTAATTTAATCTAATCTATTTTGATCAAGCCATTAATAATTAAAGAGTTTGACTGGCCAGTGGCAATAGAGTCCATCAATTTGAAAGTTTTGCGGACAACTGAATCTAGAAGTCAAACCTAATCCCTTGTTAGAGAAAAAAAAAGGAAGAGGCATTCTAGAAGTACCTTGTAATGAGATCTCATGCTCACAAAGCCCACATCTGATATTGCCTCTAGCTTGACACCCATTGTAACACCCCTAACCCATATCTGTCGCCGGAATAGGTTAAGAGGTATTGCCGGACTCATAACATTATCATTCATTCCATAAGTATTGAAGCACTAAAGATCAACTATCAATATAGAGTCCCTTATATAGGTCATCGAGAACTAAAACAGGCATTAGAAAGGATTCTGGACTAAACCGAACACATACAAAATTTTTCCAAAACTTAAACATTTTCAAAGAAGTACAGGTCACACGCCCGTGTGAACAGGCTGTGTGCCTCACACGGCATTAGACACACCTGTGTGTCTAGGCCGTGTCAAAATAGAGCATACATACTGACTTGCTCACACGGCCACAAGACACGCCCGTGTTCCTTCGCCGTGGTCGAGCCTGACTTACAATTGTAGGGTACCCCAGGGGACACACGGCCTTGCAACATAGCTATGTGCCGCACACGGCTGAGACACACGTCCGTGTCTCTACCCCTGTGGACATATATAGGCCATTAGAAAAGCCAACTTGCCACCCCAATTTGGTCAAACCTACAAGCACCAAACCAAGCATAATTATACTATATTTTCAGTCAAATTCAACTCCAAACATGTATCAATCAATCCATAATATCATTAATCATTTTCATGTTCACTTACTATACCAAAACATATCAATATCACATGCCAGATTTATTTACTCATATATGATCAACATCTCAAATTATTATATCAATCTCATACCAAGATTATACCATAAATACATTCCATGAAACATACTTCCCAAAATGAACTCATACCATGCCCGAATATACACAAACAATAACATCTTTAGCAAGGAATTTTTGCATGGCTACATATAAATACACAAGTCAAAATAAACCATTTCAAAACTAGCCTATACATGCCACATTACCAAAACTTAAAGCTTTTATTTACCGAAGCGATAACCGGATAGTGTGATGACGTCTCCTCCAACTTCCAACCCGAGCAAGTCTCTGAAACTCTATAGACATAGGATAATACACGGAGTAAGATTTGAAAGCTTAGTAAGTCATAAGTAATTAAATCATTTCAATGATATTTATAGACCAATATCACTAAATAGAAATTAACAAATCTCAATCACATATACATTCATTGTACTCGTAAATTCATGAAACCACATTAAATAATTCACTTAACTTATTTAATAATGAATGTATACCCCTACTTTCAAACTCGACTAACAACTATTAGCTCATTTATATAAATCAAACTCACATATATTCATTTCATCGCCGACCAAACCATGGCCATTTATTACAAATCATACATAAAGTTGTATCAACTTCTTTATAAACACTTTCAACTCGAAAATCCATAATTTACTTATTCACATAAACCAAATTCACATACATGACTCATATAGTCAACTCAATCATTTTGTCTTCATTATCTGTTCAAGTTTTCTAAACAAGCATTCATACATCAAAGCCACGTCTTACTTTTATTCCACATCTTTAATCTTTTAAATAGCATTATTAATGCTATCAAATCCAACTCATTTCATCATTCATTTACATAATTTTTCATCTACTTCATAATTAACATCATCAACCATATAGGTTTCGTACATACTTGTACCATTATATTCTTATCTATCACATTTATCACTCCAATCCTTGAAATCCTAATTCATTCAATCGTCCTTGAACATTCAACGAACTCGCACACTTAGTGCCGATTAATTAGCTGAAGCTATAATTGTATCGCACACTTAGTGCCAATTAATTAGCCGAGGCTGTAATTGTATCGCACACTTAGTGCCAATACATTAAACCGAACTTATATCAGTATCGCACACATAGTGCCCTTTTCTCAGCCAATGTTGTTATAATATCGCACACTTAATGCCATTTTATTTTCCATAGCTATTTCATTTATCGCACACTTAGTGCCTCAAATTCAATTCACATTTTACACATTTCAACTTCATAATTATATTTCTTTACAACTCAATGACACATATTTCAATTTAACAAAATTTATTTACTTTTGAACTTACCTCGTATTAACACGAACGGACCGAAACGACTATTTGATCATTTTTGACTTTCCTCAATCTAAATCTAAATTTCTCATTTCTTGATCTAATTCAATACAAATTTAACTTATTTAATAACATTTTCATTCAATTTCATTCAAAAACACATAAATGGGCAATTCGCACTTTAGCCCCTAACATTTTACATTTTTTCAATTTAGTCCCTATTTCAAAATAACACAAATTACTCAAAATTTCCAAAAACCCATGTTTGACCGAATATTATTTATGTTCCTAGAAACCCATTTATTTCATTCATTTCACATTTTGATCCCACAATTTACAAAATTCACAATTTAATCCGAAATAGGCATTTTTACTAAAAATCACTTAATTAAACAAGATAATCCATCAACATATAATTATTTTTCATCATAAAACTACAAAAACAACAAGTTCTCATCAATGGAAAATCACGAAATACACAACCAATTCAAAAATTCAAGCATGGGTCATGTCGAAACCATTTTTGAAATAAAATGGGGTTCGACTTTGAAAAACGAAAACAGGAGTCGCCACCAATCTTTTTAGGTGTGATTGGATCACCTTATAAAATGTTTTGTTTTAAAACATTAATTTTGGTCTACAAAAGTCGAGAAAACGGATTCGGGAGTCGGTTACGTACAAGGGTTAGCACCCTCGTAACGCCCAAAAATTGGTACCTAATTGATTATCAAGTGTCTTTAATGTCAGAAATTTAAAAATTTTAAGATGCAGTCCTCTTTTAATATTTTTGATTTTGAAAATTAGGGTTCACTCGTATCAAATAATCAAAATATTACATCCAATAAGTTAGGACATAATATTTTTAAGATATTTGACACTAAGTTAGC
Source organism: Gossypium hirsutum (assembly GCF_007990345.1). Lineage (NCBI taxonomy): Eukaryota > Viridiplantae > Streptophyta > Magnoliopsida > Malvales > Malvaceae > Gossypium > Gossypium hirsutum. The sequence goes on from NC_053428.1 coordinate 37,088,241, forward strand.
CTTGTTGGAAATCCCTATCTCGAAACAACGAAACGCCATATCTAGTAAGTTAGGACACAACGCCTTGAAATTTCGAGACAGTTGCTTGCACTTAGAAAACCTTAAAACTTAGAAGGGTGCTTGACTATTCGAACTTAACGAGAAAAGTTGCAACCCAATAAGTTAGGGCGTTACTTTTCTCGAAATTTCCAAACACCAAGTATTGCCTTTATTTTTGAAAACTTTAAAGTCTCGTTCTTTAGATCGATGCATGAAGGAGCATATTAACATAACATACGAGATAACATGTTATAGTAAAAGCACAATAGCATGAATATCATACATTAACTAACATATACATATAAGAAACATGGCAAATTTTAAATAAGTAAAATATACATAAAACACGATATATATTTGAGAAGAATAGGAAAAACACATAAACATGTAATTCATCATATATATTTAAACATATTGATAATAAAAATAATGCATGATATACAATTTGGCACATATATATATAATAAAAATACAATAAAAATAATAATAAGTCAAGCACTCAACATTTAATAAAATTATGAGACCAACATCTAATATATTGACATAATATAATATATATTAAAATATAAAATAAAGTGAGTAATTATTGATATAAAAACATACCTAAAATATAAATTAAAAGTGTTTAAAATAAGTTATGTCTATAACAATATAATATGAATAAAATATAATGAAATATAATATGAAATGATAAAAATATAATAAGTAATTTGTATATAAAATATAGTAAAATAAAAAAATAAATAATATATACAAATATAAGAAAGATAGATATTATAAGGAATATTAAATAATAAAATATAGTATGTAATAAAAAATTCATAAATAATTATAATGAAATATAATATGGTATACGTATATTATAAAATAAATAGGATATGAGTAATTTTCATAAGAATATTATAAAATAAATAATATACATATATATAAAATATATAAATAAAGAAAAGGTATAATATATATAAATGGAATATGAATACTTTTATAAATAAGGATAATATATACTATTATTTATTAATAATTTTTTTTAAAATTTATTTGCCATATACAAATTTAGTAAATAGTAATACGATTTTATAAAAATATATAAAGAAATATATAAAATATAATATATAATATAATATAATTTATAGATAAAATATATAATGAAATAATGTATTGAATAATAACAACAATATTAACTAATATTTATAAAAATATATAAAGCATTTAAAATAAATTAAAATATAAAAAGGATTAAAATTGAATTTAATTAGAAAATCTAAGGTTAATCTGTAAAATAGTAAAAATCCTGGGTCTAGTTCCAAATGCACGTTAAATTCAGAGGACTCACTGGGCAATTAGCCCTAATCCTAAAAAACGACGTCGTTTCCCAGAATAAATTCTACTGGCCATTGAGACTAAATTAAATTAAATGTAAGAAGTTAGGGCCAATTTGAATAAACATAAAATGAAATTGTAAATATTAAAAAGGAGGAAGTTTCAATTGGGCAATTTACCCAATTCACAAAAACACGCGGATCCTCTCTGTTGAAACGATGTCGTTTAGTGCTTATCAAGCTAAGCCAAAACGACATCACCGAAGTCAAGCTTGAGGTGTTACTAAACTTATCTTACCTTTTAAACAACTCTAAACCACTTATTTTAATTTTCGGAATAAACTATTTTTCTGCATCATGGTTGCTTAAAAATTCATTTCTCGAGTTTCAAAACTCAAAATTAATATCCGTAAAATTTTTCTGAAACTATACTCATATATCTATCTACTAAGTTTTTTCTAGAATTTTTTACTTAGCCAATTAGTACAGTTTATTAGTTAAAGTTACCCCTATTTCAGAATTCAACTGCACTGGCCTCTACTTACTACGAACCACTTTTCTCTCTGTACAAAAATCATATTACTATACCATTTGTTTCTATTAAAACTAGATTCAATAAGGATTCTAACCATATAAAGTACACCACCTAATTGTTTTTGTAAAATTTATGGTGAATTTATAAAATTGGAACAGGGGATCTAGAAATTGCTCTGGCCCTATTTCACCAAAACTTAGATACCCTATAAAATACAAAACCTTTACCTGTTTTGCTTATTCCATATGAAAATAGACACAACGAGCTTTAATTTCACATATTATTCACCATCAACCCATGTCTCTACAATTTCTTGTGATTTTTCAAAAACCCGTTATTTCTGATACTTGAATCTGTTTTTAAGTTACTTTCACATTTTTCTTAGTTTTCATGTGATAGTTACTACTTAATCATACATACGATTAAACATGCATATCATCAGCCACTCTATTAGCTAATCACTAGCAAATATTTACACATCATTCATTGATCATATCATATCAAAAGAAACCAAGTTCCTATACATGCCATACACAAAACGAAACGTCTAACTATACCAATGTGATTTCTTCGATAGTGTGATCGGGTCTCCGATGTTTCCTTCGATCCCCGAGTGGCTTGATAAAAACTATAAGAAAAAGAAAATAAAGAGAGTAAGCACTAGGCTTAGTAAGCTTACAAGAAAATAAATTACAACATTCAACATAATGAATAATTATACATAATGTCACCTAGCCTCATAAACTTTCTTTACTTCTCATTTTCTACCTTCTTCTTTACTCACTTACCTTCTTTCTTACCTAACCTTTCACTATTCATAAAAATAATCTACCTTCCCTTTTGCTGATAATTCACTGTAATTTAACGTGTACAATGACCCGTTGAACCACTCGGAATACTAAGGATACTAGGGTCGTTCCTGTCTATCAATTTCCTGCCAATGCCATGTCTTCGACATGAACTTATATGAATTATTCCTGTCTCCAATGCCATATATATATATATCTAATATGGGCTTACGTGGCTCATTCATGTCTCCAAAGCGATATAACTAATATGGACTTACATGGCTCATTTCTGTCCTGTCCTGTCCTGTCAACCCCAATATCCTAACATTCCTAAGGTTCAAACGGGGCTTCCTAATGCTTTTTCTCTGTCACTTCGCCTTTAATTCGACTTTAAATATTCAAAGAAAATAAGTATATAAATGCTGGAAATTGACAATAATAATGTAAAATAAAAGAATATTGCATTTATTTACTATAAACTTACCTCGATACAAAATGTGACTAAACTTTACAATTTAGTCATTTACTTTTTCTTTTCCCCGATCTACTCCCAAATTTCACTCTTCTTGATCTATAATAGCAAATTTAACTTATTTAATATTCACATTTATCAAAACAGTCCTTGACCCAAACTTTGGAAAAATTACATTTTTTCCCCTAAACTTTCACATATTTGCACTTTTTCCCAAGGCTCGTAATTTAAACTTCATCCTATTTTCTTATGTTTAATGACATGCTGATAATTTTTCCCTTCTATGACAACATCAAATTCACACTCTAACATGTACTTATGACTATTAGGTATTTTTACTTATTAAGCCCTTTTACTCGTTTTCACTTAAAACCGAGTAGCACAAGTTGTCTAACATAATTTAAAACCTCATATTCTATCATAAAACATCAAAATAAACACTTTTCACCTATGGTTATTTTTCCAAATATGAACCCTAACTTAAATTATTGCTAGCATAAGCTTTATCGAGCTACCGGGACTCCGAAAACGTAAAGAACATTAAAAACGGGGCTTGGAATCACTTACTATGGAGCTTGAAAGCTTGAAACAAACCCTAGCTATGGAGAACCCTTGAAATTTCGTGCTAATGAAGAAGATGATGAATTTTGTGTTATTTTTCCCTTTTTATTTCATTTAATATTCAAATGACCAAAATGCCCTTCCTTATTAAACTTTCAAAAATTCCATCCATGTCCTATTTTGTCCATGAACTTAGAAATTGGTCAAATTGTTATTTAAACCCTCCTAATTAATATTCCAAAGCAATTTCATACTAAAAACTTCTAGAATGCAAGTTTTGTAAATTATTCGATTTAGTCCCTAATCTCAACTTAAGCACTTTATGCATAGAATTTCATCACGAAATTTTCACACAATCATGCAATCATATCATGAACCTCAAAATAATAATAAAATAAATTTTTCTACCTCAAATTTGTGGTTTCGCAACCACTGTTTCATTTAGGCCCTATTTCGGGATGTTACAGTTTTCGTAGGACTATAAATGTTAAAACCTTAACCCAAAATTCATTTTAGTACCCCACTTTGAAAAAAAAACTTGAAAATTCTCTGAAATGGAGAGAAGGGGTAGTTCGGCCTTCGATCTCCAACTACAGTGCAGTGCCTGTACACGCGCCTCACGCGCCGTCGTACACGGTGGTCTGAGGGTTTAAAAGCCTTCGTCCTTCCACAGGTAACTCCTTTTATTTTGAATGTTACTAGTTTTTTTTTTAAAAATAGTTTGTATATTCGTCTAAGAAAAGAGAAAAAAAACGAAATATGAGATAAAAAAATCACATTCGTTTCTTGTGAAATATCTCTGATATATTATTGCAAAATATTTGATGTACAATATCTTTGTGGTATTTTTCTCTCTGTATGTGTGTATCGTAAGTGTCTTTTACAGATTTGAAGAAAGACTTTCTAGCCTTGGACTATTATGGTTTAGGAAAGAAATCAAAGATTTCTTTCCATGTTTGCCTTGGTTTTCTGTCGTTGTTTCCTCTTTTGTTCACAGGTAATCCACGAGAATCTCGCTCGATCACTGATGTCTACGCACTAATGGAGCCAACGTCGCATTTTGGCGTGACTTGCGCGTCGATGGTGGCGCGACGTCTAATCATGACGCGCTTGGTGGCGACGATTGGGCGATTGAATTTGCGCGAGATGAAAGGTCGCGTCGCTTAGAGTGCTTGAAGCTTCCAGAATTTTATTGCGGTGCTGAGTTCTCAGGAAACCCTAGAGTTTCCTTGCCTGTTCTTTTGCACCTTTGGGCCTTTTGGGCCCCGTGTAAACCTGGGTCCAGGTGTTGGGTTATTTTTGGGGTGTAAATGGGTATAGGGTAGTAGTAGGCTTACGGGTTTATTGGTATTTGGGCTGTTGGGTTATAGGTTGTAACCGGTGTTTGGTTTAAGTTGGGCTACGGGTGTATTTGGGTACACGGGTAGTGGAATTTAGTTTTGAAGGTTTTAAATATTGGGCCAATAGTGTTTGGGCTCTTGTAAGCTGGACTATTTTAAATAATCATTTATTTATATATTTTAAAAGCCCGGGCAAATTTGGGATATTATAGCTGCCCCTCTTTGCTCATTGCTGTGTAACAGGAATCGAGTAAAGATTTAGAAAGACCAAATTTGACTGGTCTTATCAAATCATGGTCTTCAATCTGCTTCCTGTAAACTTATGACTGTCATGTTGATATCTTCGATCTGCTCTCCGCCGAACACAGAGACGCCAAATCTGCTTCTTCGATTTGTTCTCTGACAATACAGAGATGCCAAATCATCTTAGATTTGCTTCAGCGTAAGCACGCAAAAACCAAATCAGCTATGTCTTCGATTTGCTCCTTGTAAGCACAAGGATACCAAACCATCTTGGATCTGCTTCAGTCTAATCATCTGAAGGTTAGATCTACAATGTGTCTGCCCTCCGTCGAATATAGAGATGCCAAACTTTGATTTGTTCTCTGACAATACAGAGATGCCAAATCATCTTAGACTTGCTTCAGCGTAAGCACGTGAAAGCTAAATCAGCTATGATTTCGATTTGCTCCTTGTAAACACAAGGATGCCAAATCATCTTGGATCTACTTCAGTATAAACATCTGAAGGCCAGATCTGCTATGTATCCGCTCTCCGTCGAATATGGTAACACCAAACTTCGATTTGTTCTCTAACAATACAGAGATGCCAAATCATCTTAGACTTGCTTCATCGTAAGCACGTGAAAGCCAAATCAGCTATGTCTTTGATTTGCTCCTTGTAAGCACAAGGATGCCAAACCATCTTGGATCTTGCTTCAGCGAGATCTGCTATGCTGCAGTCTATTACCTTACTGCTTAGAGGATTAAGGCGCGTCATCTTTGATAACCTGTAGAATAATTATGCTTGAGGATGCTATGATTGAAATGAGTCAAATGTTTCTAATTAAACGTGTTATGATGCAAAATTTTGTGAACATGACCCTTATCCTAGACGTCACCACTCATTCCTTCATTTGTCTTAAAGTATTATTCTTGCTCAGCCTGTAGGCCTGTACCCTTCCTCAAATGCTACGATCCACTGAGGATGTCTGTAAGATAATCTTTCCTTAGAATTGAGTCGTTGGTTTTGTCCATTTTCCTTTTGGACTGGAAGAAAGAAATTCCTTGAGTTCCTTCATCCTTTACTTATGTGAATTTCTCGAACAATTGTCTTGTTTTAGTTTCTTGTATTATCTAGAAATTCCAGAGTAATGCGCAAAACTTCGTTTGTGAACATATTTAGTTCATCTATCATTATTTCAATGCAACATACTTAAAGAATAATAGGAGATAAATAAATCTCTAAGAATAATTGGATTTGAATGAATTATCGAAAGAGATACAAAGAAAATTAATCTGAAAGCCTATCTTTGAGAAGAGAGGAAAAAAAATCTAAAAATAACAAACAGGCCAAAATTAGATGCCCTAGATATCGCTGCTTGAGTGCTTATACATCAACTTCATGAAGGCATGTGTTTAGAAGATCCAAAGTACTCTATCGATGCCCCAGTATGCAACGTTCTTCGTTCTTTGTTAAGCAAGATTACCGGATGCTTCAAAATTTAAGTCGCCCTTTCGAGTTTTCAACTCAAAACCCCTTTGGTCACAAGGCGCCCTTTGCGGGTTTTCACCTTGGCCTCTCCATTTTTCTCTTTTTTTTTGTGAAACTCCAAAGCGCCCTTTGCGGGTTTTCATCTTGGATTCTCTTCTCCTTTAGACAAAGTATTTTTTAACTGAGTCTGAGTTCACTGGGTTGGGTAAACTTTTCCCATCCATTTCCAATAGGATCAATGCACCGCCAGAGAAAGCTTTCTTCACGACATACAGCCCCTCCCAATTCGGCATCCATTTCCCCCTAAATTCTTTTTGAATAGGAATGATCTTTTTCAATACAAGGTCTCCCTCGTGGAACTCTCTTGGTCGAGCTTTCTTATCATAAGCTCACATCATTCACTTCTGATACATTTGACCATGTCGAATGGCTCTTAGCCTCTTTTCCTCAATCAAGTTCAACTGGTCATATCGGGATTGAACCCATTCAGCTTCATCTAACCTTATCTCCATCAAAATTCGAAGAGAAGGTATTTCTACTTCAATAGGTAACACTGCTTCCATCCTATAAACTAACGAGAATGGGGTTGCCCCAGTTGAGGTTCTGACAGATGTTCGATAGGCCAGGAGTGCAAACGGTAACTTCTCATGCCAATCTCTATAAGTTTCAGTCATCTTCCCCACTATTTTTTTAATGTTCTTATTGGCGGCCTCCACTGCCCCATTTATTTTTGGACGATAGGGAGAAGAATTGTGATGCTTGATCTTAAACTGGTCGTAAACCTCTGCTATCATTTTGTTGTTCAAGTTCAATACATTGTCGGATATGATTTTCTCAGGCATTCCATACCGAAAAATGATCTCCTTCTTCAAGAATCGAGTCATAGTTGTCTTAGTAACATTCGCATAAGAAGCGGCCTCTACCCATTTTGTAAAGTAGTCAATTACCACGAAGATAAACCGATGTTCATTCGAAGCTTTCGGTGATATTGGTCCAATGACATCCATGCCCGCCATGGAGAAAGGCCATGAAGAAGTCATAACATGCAAAGGAGAAGGTGGTATATGAATTTTGTCCCCATAAATCTGACACTTATGGCATTTCTTGGTATAGTTGATACAGTCCCATTCCATAGCGGCCCAATAATAGCCAAACCTCATGATTTGCCTTGCCATCGTGAACCCATTTGCATGCGTCCCACATACACCTTCATGAACTTCTTCTAAAATTAGCTTAGTTTCCACAGCATCGACACATCTCAAAAGTATTTGGTCTTTCCTTCTCTTGTACAGGATATCCCCGTCTAAGACATAGTCGCAAGCTAACCTTCTCAAGTTCGTTTGTCATTTTCATTGGCCTATTCAGGGTATTTACGATCTCTCACATATCGTAATATATCCTGATACCAAGGGTTATCGTCCTTTTCTTCCTTCTCAATGTTACAACAATGAGCTGGAGCCTCGTAGACACTCATTTGAATTGGTCTCATCTATTCCTCTTTATTCACCTTAATCATTAAGGCCAAGGTTGATAAAGCATCTGCCATCTAATTTTTGTCTCGTGCGAGATAATTGAAGGTGATGTCATCAAACTCCTTAAGTAACCCCAAAACTATCTTTCGATAATTGATCAATTTAGGGTCCCTTGTCTCCCATTCACCTCTAAGCTGATAAATTACCAACGTAGAATCTCCATATAGTTCTAGGGTTTTTATACCTCGCTCTATAGCTGCTTGAAGTCCCATGATGCATGCTTCATACTCAGCCATATTATTCGTGCAATCAAAGTCCAACTTGTACGTGAACGGGTAATGATCGCCATTTGGGGATACCAAGACTGCCCCAATTCCATTTCCGACTGCATTAGAAGCCCCATCAAAATTTAGCTTCCAAGGAAAATCTTCGGTCGTTGCTATACACATTAACTCCTCATTTGGAAAATCAAAGTTCAATGGCTCACAATCCTCTAGAGCCCTACTGGCCAAGAAGTCTACTACCGCACTTCCTTTTATAGCCTTCTGACTTATGTATACTATATCAAACTCTGAAAGCAAAATTTTCCATCTCACCATTCTCCCATTTAGAGCCGTTGACTCCATCATGTATTTCAATGGATCAAGCTTTGAGATGAGCCAAGTGGTATGGTACAGCATGTACTGCCTTAATCTCCGAGTTGTCCAAATCAACGCACAGCACAACTTTTCAATTGGTGGATATCTCATTTCACAATCAATGAATTTCTTACTGAGATAATAAATTGCCTTCTCCTTTTTCCCTGACTCATCATGCTGACCAAGCACACATCCCATAGAATTACTGAGCACTGACAAGTACAGTACCAACGATTTATCTAGGCTAGGTAGAGATAATACCGGAGCATTCAACAAATACTGCTTGACCTTTTCAAAAGCATTCTGGCATTCCTCATCCCAAGTACCTTGATTGTGCTTTTTGAGGAGGCGAAAGATAGGATCACATTTCTCGGTTAGTTGTGAAATGAACCGAGCGATGTAATTCAACCTTCCTAAGAATCCTCGAACTTCTTTTTGAGTTTGTGATGGAGGCAATTCTCGTATTGCTCTGACTTTGTTTGAATCAACTTCTATTCCCTTTTCACTGACTACGAAACCCAATAGCTTTCCCGATCTAGCTCCGAAGGTGCACTTTGCCAGATTGAGTTTTAATTGAAACTTCCTCAACCTCAAGAATAGTCTTCTCAAAACTTCAATATGCTCTTTCTCTGTTCGGGACTTAGCAATCATGTCATCAACATATACTTCAATGTCCCTATGCATCATGTCATGAAATAAGTTCACCATAGCCCGTTGATAGGTTGCCTCTGCGTTCTTTAGTCCAAACGACATTACTTTGTAGCAAAAGGTGCCCCAAAAGGTTATGAATGTGGTTTTATCCATGTCCTCTGGATGCATCTTTATCTGATTTTACCCCGAGAAACCATCCATAAAGGAAAACAACGAATGTCTCGCCGTGTTGTCTACCAAGGTGTCGATGTGCGGCAAAGGAAAGTTGTCTTTTGGTCTAGCTTTATTCAAATCTCTGTAATCAACACACATTCGTACCTTCCCGTCCTTCTTAGGGATCGGCACAATATTAGCTACCCATTCAGAGTACTTGACCTCTTGTAAGAATCCTGTATCGAACTGCTTCTTAACCTCATCTTTTATTTTTAGAACAATGTCTAGTCGTATTCTCCGCAACTTTTGTTGGACTGGTTTGCAATCCTGTCTTATCGGAAGACGATGTACTACAATGTCAGTACACAATCCGGGCATATCCTGATATGACCATGCGAAGATATCCTTGAACTCTCGAAGCAACTCCACCAGACCATGCCTTGTGTCATTGGTAATCAGTGTTCCAATTTTCAACTCCTTCCCTTCCTCTAGGGCTACATTTTCTATTGCCTCTTTCTCATGCAGCATAATTTGTTTTTCCTCCTGTTTTACCATTCTTAACAAATCAGGAGACACATCACAATCTTGAACATCTTCAAAATCTTGAGATTCCTCTAAACGCATGTCTTTCTCGCAAGAGAAATCAGGAGTTGCAGTATCAGTGCTCATATCATTGATATCTAGTGACCTGTAGGGGTATGAAAGAATATACAAAGAATGAATGAATCTAAGAATGATTGTTTATGTGCTATGAATGAAAGAATGAGAATTGCAAAAGTTTAACGAAATATTGATTGATAAAAAAAACCATATTCGTCCAAATTGATAATAAAGTTATGTTTTATTAAAATAATAATAAATGATCATAATCCTTTTACACAAACGTAATCTTACTACTCCTAGGCCCTAGAGTAACAGACATGTTTCGAGAATTACTATGAAAAATTCCTAAAGACTACAGGAAGGTCCTCCGCAGTCCAATTGTTCAGAGAGCTCCCCAGTTCGTAAGGGTGAATGCCCTCGAGGCTTTCTTGCTCCAGTCCCTCATTGTATACAGCATTAATCAGATGACTTTCTTCTACCAGTAACCCTCCTGACTTAAAGGATTTGGATATAGGTGGGAATGTCATCGGTTCCCACTCCGCTTCTCCTCCGTTCAAACGCGCATTTTTTCTCGCTTGGCGCTTCTCAATCTCTTGCCTCTGGTGCTTATGGTTTGGCTTGAAGCCCAAACCAAAGTGATCCTTCTTCTCAATCAGTTTTGGGATTTGAACCCCTCCTTACAATTGTCTTCCTAGTCCTTTTCCTGGTAATGCTCCCTTCCCCATCATCATTTGCAGGGCCATCCTTGTGGCTCTAGACATTTTGGGTACCAGCACCTCACTTCCTTCCAAAATAAAGGTTGCATTGATGATTTCTAAAGAGCGGAAAGAACACTCAATAGCCTTTTCATTCGCCTCGATATAAGGGGCCTTGCTAGTGACTGCTGCTATAATGTCCTCTTCCGCATTGATGGTTATTAACCGTCCATCTATCACTAACTTCAATTTTTGGTGCACTGCCGAGTGTATCCATGGTCTCCCTAATAAACAATTATAGGAGGGCTTGATATCCATTACCAAGAAATCAACTTCATATGTATTTGGCCCAATTTCCAAAAGGATGTCAATTCGTCCTATCACTTTTCTTTCAGTTCCATCGAAGGCTCTTACCACATTGTGACATGTTTTCATATGCGAACTGTCAATGGGTAATCTGTTCAATATGGATAATGGAAGGACGTTCAAAGCAGACCCGTTATCAATGAGTACACTTGGAAGCGTGTATCCCTTGTACCGAGTAGTGATGTGCAAGGCCTTGGTTGACCCTATGCCCCCAGGTGGAATTTCATCATCATTGAAATAGATGAACTTGTCAGCACTGATATTATTTACCAACCGATCCAACTTGTTAATGGATATGTCGTGGGTGACATATGTTTCGTTAAGTACCTTCAACAATGCATCCCGATGCACCTCAGAACTCAGAAGTAGGGCTAATATTGATATACGCGCTGGCTGACTACGCAACTGCTCGACCACACTATACTCGCTATGCTTAAGGAACTTTAAAAACTCCTTAGCCTCTTCCTCCTTTACCGACTCCTTAACAGGCACTTCAACCTCTTTCTTCTTCTCAACGTCAACATCCTTTGTTTTCGTGGGCTCTATTCTGATGCCCCCTCATCATAACTCTTTCCACTTCGTGTATGGAAACCTTCATTTTGCACGTCCTAGACGCACTGGCTATATTCTACCCCTTAGTTACTGTTACACTGCATTCATAGCTCCATGGCACCCTCTTGTCATCCTTGTAAGGAAAAGGAGCGGGTTTATGGATGACTACCTTGGGTCCGGTTCGCGCCCCCACTTCATTATTCCCCGGCAAGGAAATAATAATTCTTGGTCGGCTGGTTCCTTGTCGTTCATTTTCCAACACACATATTTGTCTTTTGCAAGAACTACCCTAAAAAATCTGCAGCTCTTTGTTAACCATGAGGCTTTGCACCATGGACTTGAACTCCTCACAATTTTGGATCATATGACCCATCTTTCCATGGAATTCACAATAGTTCCCCATTCTTTCTCTACCTTTTCCAAAGATCAACATACCTCTCTTCACCATCTCCTCCCATATTACTTTCATGGGTGTCTTCACCTTAGCAACATCTTCCTTGATTCTTCCTTCCCTGGTTTCATCAATGGCATTCACTCCTTGATTGCCATGATTTGGTAACAGATTTTTAGCGTTAGGAGTACTGTCGAATTTCACAACCCCCATCTTGATAAGCCTCTCCACTGTTTTCTTGAATCCGATGCAGTTTTCAATCGAATGCCCCGATATCCCCGTATGATATTCGCATTTAGCATTTGCATCATACCATTTAGGATACGGTGGCTGTAGCGGTTTCAAGTGAAATGGAGCAATGGCATGTGCATCGTATAAGCTTTGATAAAGCTCACGATACGTCACAGGGATAGGCGTGAATTGCATCCTTTCCGAATTCTGTCTTGTACCTGATTCCTGTCTTTAAGTACTTTGTTGCTCGACCGCGGCTACTTTGGGTTAACCAACTGTGATTTCCCTCGAGTTGAAACTATTTATGTTATCCACCTCGTTGTCTTTTCTCATTGGGGCCGATCTTTTAGCCGTTTCCCCCTCAATTTTACTGCCCCTTATGGCGTTCTCAATCATCTCTCCTGCCATAACTATATCTGCAAAACTTTTCGTGGTACTTCTAATCATGTGAGTGATGAACGGCACCTTCAAAGTGCTGATAAACAACATGGTGGTCTCATTTTCTAGCAATGGTGGTTGTAATTGCATTGCCACCTCCCTCCATCGTTGTGCGTATTGCCTAAAACTTTCATTAGGCTTTCTCTCCATGTTTTGAAGCGTGATTCTGTCTGGCGTCATATCAGTCACATGGTTGTACTGTTGCATGAAAGCTTGTGCAAGATCCCTCCCTGAACCAATTCTCGCACGGCTCAACTGATTATACCACCTAGCCGCTGCTCCTACTAAGCTGTCTTGAAAATAATGGATCAATAGTTGATCATCGTTCACATACCCAGTCATTCTTCTACAGAACATTGTTATGTGTGCCTCTGGGCAAGTAGTCCCATTGTACTTTTCAAACTCCGGCATCTTGAATTTCTAAGGAAGCACCAAGTCTGGGACCAAACTCAAGTCTTTCGCATCAATCCTATGATGATTGCCAGTGCATTCCAAAACCCTAAACTTCTCCTCCAACCACTTGCAACGATCCTCCAACTGTTTTTAGGATTCGATTGCCATTCTTTCCCTCTCTATCATATCCAGGTCAGGAGTGATAGGGTTGATCGGGCTATCACCCAAATTATTTCCTGACCTAGATGGGAAATTCACGGGGATTCCAGCATCAACTGGCCCATGTTGAGGCCTTACAGTGACAGATGGCCTTCTAGGAGGTACCTCGATTTGCGGTGGCACATGAGACGGAGTAAAACCCGAAGGATGATCCTCACCCTCCCCACCAGTGATAGCCATGGGGGCTTTCCCTTTATCAGTAGCCCTTAGCAGCTGAGCCGTTTCAGCCATCATATTCCTCTGAGCCTCTAGCATTTGCTCCCTCATGTCATTCTGCATCTTGGCCAACTGCTCTTGCAATTGGTCTTGCATATCCTTTTGCAATTGTGCAAACCTTTGATCCATACTCTTAGTTTTAGTGCGAGTGCTGTAAGGATGTGTGATTTCTAGATTTTCTTTTCTACCTCTCTGGAAGTAAACTTTAACTAATTAGGGTCTTTCTATAACTTTGAATGCATATGATGTGATGTAATGCAAATGCATGAATGCAAAAAGGCATCGATCTTGATTCAATCTCATTTAGAAAACTTTATTTAGAAAAAGAATATCTTTACATATAAATGGATTATATATACGCCTTTGCCCTAACACCCAAAGTTCTAAATTTATCTAATAAAAGGGCTAACTCTCGACCTTTATCAGACGTTGACTCATACATCATACTCAACGCATCAGCTCGTACTACTAAGTCTCGAACATATTCAGCAATCGCTCGGATCTGGGCTATAGCCTCCCCAATAATGTAATCCCTATCTCTGACTTGACCTTTAACTTGATGGAGCTCTCCTTTTATACAATCTTTTTGCGCCTCGAGCTGCTTAATCCGAAGTTCACCATCATGCAATGCCATTTCCAAATCTTCAACCTTACTTTTTAGCTCCTTTAACTCGACCGTAGGATCATGGTTTCGATGCCAACGAAGGGATTTTCCAAGCTCAGTTACCTTGGTCTTCAACCCTTTATTCTCTTCCTCTAATGCCAAATTCTGTGACCGTTTCTCTTGAAACTTCCTCTCCCAATACTTGGCTCTAGCTTTTTCCACTTGAACTTCTTTCTGCCACTGTTCCGAAGACCTTCCTAACCCCACTCGCTTTAAAGATACCTGTGCCTTCTTATACTCCTCTTTTAAATCATCTCGGTCTTCCTCAACCTTCCTTTTTTCCTTCCTAACTTTTTCAACCTCCTTCTTTTGCAGGTCAACATCTACACTCAGGTACATCTTCTCCTCCTCAAGCTTTTCTATCTTCTTTTCGAGTTCCAAATTCTTTCTCTTAAATTCTTGCTTCATGATATCAAGCTCCGAGGGTATCACTTGTAGATATTCCTCCATTGGTCGAACTTCCTCCATTTTTGTCATAGGGACATTATTGTTAATCCTTCTACTCCTCCACTCGACATAATCCGGGGTCGTAGCAGGATTAATGGCCACTCCCTTCAACTGCAAAGTCTTGTTCCAAGCACTAGAAACTTCGCTAACCTTCCTCTTGTAATCGGCTCCTCTGTATACAAACTCACTTTGAGCCAACCCATGAATCGCTGGTACGAACTGTCTCAATCCATGCTGCCTTATCATGAGCAAAAGGGCATAACCAATGGCACCCCAAATTCCCAACAGAGGAACACAATCAAAGCTGCCGCATCGATAAAGTATCTCACTAGGAACCATCCATGGAGCTCTCCACTCAACATCCTCTGACTGAAGATTCTAAAGTAATGCTATCCAATTCTCTTCTGGCACATCCACTTTCTTAGATGAGGCTACTATATCTTTCAATGGGGAGTAGTTCTCAAAGAAAACCCGACAAACAATCTCATCAATCAATCGGAAGTGACTGTAGAACCAAGCCAAAAGTAACTGAGCACACCCTATAAACCTGCCTGCACCAGCCCTCCTACATGGACCTAAGGACCTGAATGTCTCTGCCAAAATCGTAGGGACGGAAGTGACCCTTTTACTGAGTCGATGAAAAAGATCCGTGGTTGCCTCGTCCACATATCCCAAAGCCCTAGGGAAAACCATCAGTCCATACAAACTTAAAGCAAAAACATCTACCTTCTTCGTCTCATCGGGGTGTGTCAAAATTAGTTCTTTCAAAGCGTCCCACGAAATGCACTTGCACTCACCCTTCTCTTTAATTCTGGTCGTGATCCACTGCCCGCTCATCCCCGTAATGGCCATTAATTTCTTCCAAAAGGTAGGGACACAAGCAGCTCGAGAATAGATCCTATCACTCTGAAACCTGGGACAACGAAGTAAGGCAGTGTACTCCTCCACGGTAGGTACCAAATCTACTTCCCCAAAAGTGAAACAACTGTACGTCGGGTTCTAAAACTGAGCAAGGGCTCGGAACAAGTGCTCATCTACCTGAATATCGAGCAAGTAAGGTAAATCTCCGTAATTATCGTAGAATAACTGCTTAGTCTCATTGCCCCACTGATCCCAAATTTCCTTAAGCTCTTGGAGATTATTCTGTGTGACACTAATACGAGTAAAATCTGACAGCTCCGACACATATCCCATAGTTATACTGTCTACCTTTTCTAGCTAAGTTTGCTCTGACCATCTATGAACATCGGCGTTACCCTCCACTCTCTCAAGAAGTCCGTTCTCCATAATAAAACTTCCTAACTTAGAAACTGACCGTGAATCGATACCTTTGTAAATGCAAAATGACATGCAAACAAAATAAAAGAAATAGTCAGTATCACATGATATCAATAAATCTGAACGATAATTTATAAGGGTAATATCTAAAGTTTAACTAAGTCGGGCTCTTACGGTTTTTCTATATGAGGTTAGTTCTAAAGTTTGAGGTACCCGAACCAGCAGATTCCTCGATTCTCACCCATTATAGGCTCATTTGAAACGAGTTCAGTTCAGGGGGAATACATTTCCTTATGGCTATACGGAGATGAAAATCTCACGAAACCATAGGTACGGATATATCCCGAAAGTGATCCACTATCCTGCACGGAGGCGAAAACCTCACGAAGGCGTAGTTTCTCACTCCCACTTAAGGGTGTTACCACAACGTCATGCAAATGCAATGCATATCAGAATATAGCAACACATGCAATAATACAAACACATGTAATGCAAAGAGGATTGAATTTTAAAATTTTTCAAATTTTTGACATTAAGACAAAAGGTAATCAATTATACGGCTTGACCCTCTTATTACTCCCCAGCGGAGTCGCCAAGCTGTCGAAACCATTTTTGAAATAAAATGGGGTTCGACTTTAAAAAATGAAAACAGGAGTCGCCACCAATCTTTTTAGGTGTGATTGAATCACCTTATAAAATGTTTTGTTTTAAAACATTAATTTTGGTCTACAAAAGTCGAGAAAATGGATTCGGGAGTCAGTTACATACGAGGAAGGGTTAGCACCCTCGTAACGCCCAAAAATTGGTACCTAATTGATTATCAAGTGTCTTTAATGTCGGAAATTTAAAAATTTTAAGATGCAATCCTCTTTTAATATTTTTTATTTTGAAAATTAGGGTTCACTCATATCAAATAAATCAAAATATTACATCCAATAAGTTAGGACATAATATTTTTAAGATATCTGACACTAAGTTAGCCTTGTTGGAAATCCCTATCTCGAAACAACGAAACGCCATATCCAATAAGTTAGGACACAACGCCTTGAAATTCCGAGACAGTTGCTTGCACTTAGAAAACCTTAAAACTTAGAAGGGTGCTTGACTATTCAAACTTAACGAGAAAAGTTGCAACCCAATAAGTTAGGGCGCTACTTTTCTTGAAATTTCCAAACACCAAGTATTGCCTTTATTTTTGAAAACTTTAAAGTCTCGTTCTTTAGATCGATACATGAAGGAGCATATTAACATAACATACAAGATAACATGTTATAGTAAAAGCACAATAGCATGAATATCATACATTAACTAACATATACATATAAGAAACATGGTAAATTTTAAATAAGTAAAATATACATAAAACACGATATATATTTGAGAAGAATAGGAAAAACACATAAACATGTAATTCATCATATATATTTAAACATATTGATAATAAAAATGATGCATGAAATACAATTTGAGACATATATATATATAATAAAACTACAATAAAAATAATAATAAGTCAAGCACTCAACATTTAATAAAATTATGAGACCAACATCTAATATATTGACATAATATAATATATATATTAAAATATAAAATAAAGTGAGTAATTATTGATATAGAAATACCTAAAATATAAATTAAAAATGTTTAAAATAAGTTATGTATATAACAATATAATATGAATAAAATATAAGGAAATATAATATGAAATGATAAAAATATAATAAGTAATTTGCATATAAAATATAGTAAAATAAATAAAATAAATAATATATACAAATATAAGAAAGATAGATATTATAAGGAATATTAAATAATAAAATATAGTATGTAATAAAAAATTCATAAATAATTATAATGAAATATAATATGGTATACGTATATTATAAAATAAATAGGATATGAGTAATTTTCATAAGAATATTATAAAATAAATAATATACATATATATAAAATATATAAATAAAGAAAAGGTATAATATATATAAATGGAATATGAATACTTTTATAAATAAGGATAATATATACTATTATTTATTAATAATTTTTTTTAAAATTTATTTGCCATATACAAATTTAGTAAATAGTAATACGATTTTATAAAAATATATAAAGAAATATATAAAATATAATATATAATATAATATAATTTATAGATAAAATATATAATAAAATATATAACTAATATTTATAAAAATATATAAAGTATTTAAAATAAATTAAAATATAAAAAGGATTAAAATTGAATTTAATTAGAAAATCTAAGGTTAATCTGTAAAATAGTAAAAATTCTAGGCCTGGTTCCAAATGCGCGTTAAATTCAGAGGACTCACTGGGCAATTAGCCCTAATCCTAAAAAACGACGTCGTTTCCTAGAATAAATTCTACTGGCCATTGAGACTAAATTGAATTAAATGTAAGAAGTTAGGGCCAATTTGAATAAACATAAAATGAAATTGTAAATATTAAAAAGGAGGAAGGATCAATTGGGCAATTTACCCAATTCACAAAAACACGCGGATCCTCCCCGGGTAATCGGGTCAACACGCGGATCCTCTCTGTTGAAAGGATGCCGTTTAGTGCTTATCAAGCTAAGCCAAAACGACACCGTTTTCGTAGGACTATAAATGTTAAAACCTTAACCCAAAATTCATTTTAGTACCCCACTTTAAAAAAAAACTTGAAAATTCTCTGAAATGGAGAGAAGGGGTAGTCCAGCCTTCGATCTCCGACTACAGTGCAGTGCCTGTACACGCGCCTCACGCGCCGTCGTACACGGTGGTCTGAGGGTTTAAAAGCCTTCGTCCTTCCACAGGTAACTCCTTTTCTTTTGAATGTTACTAGTTTTTTTAAAAAAAAATAGTTTGTATATTCGTCTAAGAAAACAGAAAAAAAAAAAAAACGAAATATGAGATAAAAAACAATCACCTTCGTTTCTTGTGAAATATCTCTGATATATTATTGCACAATATTTGATGTACAATATCTTTGTGGTATTTTTCTCTCTGTATGTGTGTATCGTAAGTGTCTTTTATAGATTTGAAGAAAGGCTTTATAGCCTTGGACTGTTATGGTTTAGGAAAGAAATCAAAGATTTCTTTCCATGTTTGCCTTGGTTTTCTGTCATTGTTTCCTCTTTTGTTCGCAGGTAATCCACGAGAATCTCGCTCGATCACTGATGTCTGCGCGCTAATAGAGCCAACGCCGGATTCTGGCGTGACTTGCTCGTAGATGGTGGTGCGACGTCTGATCACGACGCGCTTGGTGGCGACGATTGGGCCATTGAATTTGCGCGAGATGAAAGGTCGCGTCGCTTAGAGTGCCCGAAGCTTCCAGAATTTCATTGCGGCGCTGAGTTCTCAGGAAATCCTTGAGTTTCCTTACCTGTTCTTTTGCAGCTTTGGGCCTTTTGGGCCTCGTGTAAACCTGGGTCCAAGTGTTGGGTTATTTTTGGGGTGTAAATGGGTATAGGGCAGTAGTAGGCTTACGGGTTTATTGGTATTTGGGCTGCTGGGTTACAGGTTGTAACCGGTGTTTGGTTTAAGTTGGGCTACGGGTGTATTTGGGTACACGGGTAGTGAGATTTAGTTATGAAGGTTTTAAATATTAGGCCAATAGTGTTTGGGCTCTTGTAAGCTGGACTGTTTTAAACAAACATTTATTTATATATTTTAAAAGCCCGGGCAAATTTGGGCTATTACAGGTCAGCTAGTATTCGAAGAAACGATCTCAAAAATATTAAAATTATCGAAAACGGTAAAAAATCATACCTCAATTCTCCAAGATTAGTGCCGAACCCTTAAGTCTCTTTTTCTTTCTTTTTCTTTTGTATTTTCGGCCAAATAGGATGAACATCCATAATTTTTATGCTTTGTTTTATTTAATATAACATTTATTAATTAATTTCCATTTTTAACCTTTAATTCCATTAAAAACTACTCCAAATGCCATGCCACTAACCTCCACTATCTCATAAATGGGCTATTTACCATTTAAGGCCATTATATTAAAAAGCCAAGGCCAATTAACACCCTTTAACTAATAGCATGCAACTTTTACGCTTTACACGATTTAGTTCTTTTTACCGAATTAACCATTCAAACGGTAAAATTTCTTCACGAAATTTTCACACAATTCTAATATCATGCTGGAAATATTAAAATAATAATAAAATAAAATTTTCAATGTCGGATCGTGGTCCCGAAACTACTATTCTTACTAGGGTCTAAATCAGGTTGTTACACCCATAGGTGCTGAGATATTTGCTATATAAATTACTTGTGGAATCTATTCCTCAAGCTATTAGGAGACTTACCAATTGCGTACACGCCACCTCTAGGTTCCAAACTAGTTTCACACACATAGTTGCTTATACTCCACGAGGCATGTCGACTATGTTCAAAAGATTTCGACACATTAGTTTTATAATGATAAAAAATAATTTATAGACACAATCAAAACCAACTTAAATCAATTTCATGAATAAATATTATGAAGGCATGCATTTAAATTAACAGGGCAATAAAAATTTAGTGATTGCAAATGAAAATATCTAAGCATTCGATACTTAGAAACAATAACTCCTCAACGATTTTTGCATTCCACAATTCGTTAGACTCTTTCACTTCAAGAGAAAATTATACGATTTCATTAAAAATAATTCTAAGTTATCATTTGCATGGCCATTAGTCTAGTTTTAATTTTTAAAAAAAATTAATGTAACCTAATTAACAATAACCAATTTCTATCCTTAATCCGAATTTATCTAATTAATAACCATATGCTGCAAATAATCGTCAACCGAACAACTCATCTCTAAATCAAAACTAACAAGTTAATCATGCATGAATACAGATTAAATTAATCCTATATTAAACAATATAAACCTAAATCAAGTCACTTCCGTTGAGTACATACTCAAACTAATTAAGCCTAACCACGAGTAATTTCAGTTTTACTCAAACAATGCATCAACTAATAAATTAATCTTGCAAGTGAAAATTAAAAGGAGTAAGGCACGTCCTAAGACAAACAATGAGCAACCAATTTTTGATCGGTAACTCCAACAATTTTGTTTGCTGATTGACAGCCAATTAAAGGCCAAACCCCAGCAGCAACATAAAGGCCAACGAACGCCATCTGAATTAGAGGAGTAAAACGGCAGCAAGCTGGTTGACGAAGAGGAGCAAAGTAACAGGCAGCAATTTGACGCTAGAATTGAACGAGAAAACTGTTGAAAAGTCAATTAAAGGGTGAGTTGAAAAGTCAAAAATGGTAGGCAAGTTGTTTAAAATTGAATGGGATAATTGCAATTTTGGTCCCTAATTTTTTAGGCCATTTACAAGTTAGTCCCTGAACCTCAATTATAAATAGGCCTAACCATTTCTCATTTCAACCATCGCAACCAATCTTTCTCTCTTAGTTTTCTCTCTTCTCCCATTTGAGAATTCTTAAGGAATTCTATTTGTTTGTAATATTTTGGAGATAGTAAAGTTATCATCTGGTGTTAGTGCCTAAGGACGTAGTTATAATTTATCGAACCTCGTTAAAATTCTTGTGTTCTTTCTTGTCCTATTTTTCTTTTAATATTTGAGGATATAACAGTAGTATTTAATTGTGCTATTAAATTACTATAAAAAGGGATATTCTGACTAAGAAAAGACTTGGTATTTAAGAGATCCTTGTGATCCACCTCTCTTCCCTGGGAATTGAACTTTATGTGATTTTTTAGTACAATAATTTACACGCTTCCGACCCTATTGGAACTACAAGTGGTATCAGAGTCGAAGGTTAATCGTAGTATGCTCTGTGGTTGCAGTTTAAACTGATCTTCCATATCAGAAAAGATTTCCTTAGGTATATTGAAAGATTATGGAGAAAACGATCGGTGTAGGAGCTTCAACATCGTCCATGTGGACAAGACCGACAATTACAAAAGCAAGATTGGCCGTGGAGATTTTTTATGGCACGGGCCATTTTGGTATGTGGCAAAGTGAGGTTCTAGATGCCCTTTTTCAGTAGGGTCTAGACATTGCCATTGATGAAGAGAAACCAGATGATGTACAGGAGAAAGATTGGAAGGCGATCAATCGGTTGGCATGTGGCACAATTCGATCATGCCTTTCTCGAGAGCAGAGGTATGCTTTTTCAAAGGAAACTTCTGCAAATAAGTTGTGGGTGGCACTTGAAGAAAATTTTTTGAAGAAAAACAGTCAAAATAAGCTCCACTTGAAGAAAAGACTGTTTCGCTTCACTTACGTCCCAAGTACCACAATGAATGATCACATCACCAAATTTAATCAGTTAGTCACTGATTTGCTAAATATGGATGAGACATTCAAAGATGAAGATTTGGCTTTGATGCTGTTGGGGTCACTTCCTGAGGAGTTTGAGTTCCTAGAAACTACTCTACTTCATGGCAGGAGTGATATATCTCTGAGCGAATTCTGTGCGGCCTTATACAGTTATGAACAGAGAAAGAAGGACAAACAGAAAAACTTAATCAGAGATACAGAAGCTTTAGTAGTCCGAGGTCATTCGTACACTCAGAAGAAAACTCAAAAAGGGAGATCAAAGTCAAAGTCCAGACTCGAGAAAGATGAATGTGCCTTTTTTCATGAGAAAGGCCACTGGAAGAAAAATTGTCCAAAGCTGAAGAATAAGGGAAAAGCTGTTGTAGATGCTTGTGTTGCAAAGCATGATACCAGTGACTCTGAACTATCACTAGTTGCATCATCATCGTCGTTCCATTCAGATGAGTGGATATTGGATTCGGGTTGTACCTATCATATGTCCCCTAACCGGGAGTGGTTCTCTAATTTAGTAGAACTAAATGGAGGAGTTGTTTATATAAGCAATGACAATGCTGTTGGGATAGGTTCAATCCAATTAAAGAATTAAGATGGATCAACCAGAGTTCTGACTGATGTTCGGTACGTGCCCAGTTTGAAGAAAAATCTCATCTCATTGGGAGCCTTGGAATCCAATGGTTCAGTTGTTACTATGAGAGATGGGATTTTGAAAGTGACATCTGGCGCACTTGTGATATTGAAAGGCATCAGGAAAAATAACTTGTATTACTACCAAGGTAGTACAGTTATTGGAGCAGTCGCTGCAGCTTCCGGTAACAAAGAATTGGACTCAATACAGTTGTGGCATATGAAGTTGGGACATGCCAGCGAAAAATCCTTGCAAATTCTGGCAAAGCAAGGATTGTTGAAAGGTGCAAAGGCTTGCAAATTAAAATTTTGCGAGCATTGTGTTCTGGGAAAGCAAAAGAGAGTGAAATTCGGCACTGCTATCCATAATACAAAAGGTATTTTGGAATATGTTCACTCAGATGTGTGGGGGCCTTCCAAGACACCTTCATTGGGAGGAAAACACTACTTTGTTACTTTTGTTGATGACTTTTCTAGAAGAGTTTGGGTGTATACCATGAGAACTAAGGATGAAGTGTTTGGAGTTTTTCTTAAATGGAAAACTATGATCGAAAACCAGACTGGCAAGAAAATCAAGCGGCTTAGGACGGACAATGGAGGGGAATATAAAAGTGATCCGTTCTTCGATGTGTGCCAAGAGTATGGTATTGTTCGACACTTCACAGTTAGAGATACACCACAGCAGAATGGAGTGGTAGAGCGTATGAATCGAACATTGCTGGAGAAAGTTCGATGTATGTTGTCCAATGCTGGGTTGGGCAAGCAATTTTGGGCTGAGGCTGTGACATACACTGGCCATCTTGTTAATCGTTTGCATCTGCATTAGAAAGAAAAACTCCTATGGAGTTATGGTCTGGAAAACCGGCTACAGATTATGATTCCTTACATGTGTTTGGATCCACTGCATATTATCATGTGAAGGAGTCAAAGTTAGATCTGAGGGCAAAGAAAGCTCTCTTTATGGGAATCACTTCTGGAGTGAAGGGATTTCGTCTTTGGTGCTTAAGCACAAAGAAAATGATCTGTAGTAGAGATGTTACCTTTGATGAATCTGCCACATTGAAAAAGGTAGCAGATGAAGATATTCAGACAAGCGATACTCCACAGCAGGTGGAGTGTACTCCAAAACAGGTGGAGATTGAGCAGATGGGGATTTGCCCAGTTAATAAGTCTGATTCTCCAACCACAATGGAGGAATTAGAGGTTGAAGAGGTTCTGGCCCAAGAACCGTTAAGTACACCAGAACCAGTTACAGTTGCAAGGTCACGGAGAGAAATTCGTAAACCTGCTCAATTTACTGATATGGTGGCCTACGCCCTTCCCGTTGTTGATGATGATATTCCTATCACTTATCAAGAAGCAATGCAAAGCTTAGAAAGTGATAAATGGAAATGTGCCATGGATGAAGAAATGCAGTCTCTCCGGAAGAACAATACTTGGGAGTTGGCGCAATTACCGAAAGGTAAAAGGGCAATCGGATGCAAGTGGGTATTCGCAAAGAAAGATGGATCTCCTAGCAAGAAAGATGTTCGCTACAAGCAAGATTGGTAGCTAAAGGCTACGCTCAGAAGGAGGGAATTAACTACAATGATGTATTTTCCCCTGTTGTGAAGCATTCCTCCATTAGAATTTTGTTGGCCTTGGTAGCATAGTTGAATTTGGAGCTAGCTCAACTTGATGTTAAGACGGCTTTCTTGCATGGTGAGTTAGAAGAGGAGATCTATATGACTCAGCCCGAAGGATACACAGATGCTGGTGGTAGAAATTGGGTTTGTAAGCTGAAAAAATCGCTATATGGATTGAAGCAATCCCCAAGGCAGTGGTACAAGCGATTTGATAGCTTTATGATAAGGCAGAAGTACACAAGAAGCAAATATGACAATTGTGTGTATTTGCAGAAGCTGCATGACAAATCTTTCATTTATCTACTCTTGTATGTTGATGATCTGTTAATCGCTTCGAAGAGCCAAAAAGAGATAGATAAGCTGAAGGCTCAGTTGAATCAAGAGTTTGAGATGAAAGATCTAGGTGAGGCCAAGAAGATTCTCGGTATGGAGATAAGTAGAGATAGACAGAGAGGCAAGCTTTGTTTAAATCAGAAGCAATATCTGAAAAAGGTATTACAATGTTTTGGTATAAATGAAAACACAAAACATGTAAGTACCCCACTTGCTTCTCATTTGAAACTCAGTGCTCAATTATCTCCGAAAACTGAAGATGAAAGAGAATATATGGTGAAAGTCCCATATGCTAATGCAGTTGGGAGTTTGATGTATGCGATGGTGTGTACGAGGCCTGACATTTCACAAGCAGTTGGAGTTGTGAGCAGGTATATGCATGATCCTAGAAAAGGACATTGGCAAGCTGTGAAATGGATTCTACGGTATCTTCGAAAAACCGTAGACGTTGGTTTAATTTTTGAGCAGGATGAAGCACTTCGTCAGTTTGTAGTTGGATATGTTGATTCCGACTTTGCTGGTGATTTAGATAAACGTCGTTCAACTACGGGGTATCTGTTTACTCTTGTGAAAGCCCCAGTGAGTTGGAAGTCTACCTTACAGTCTACAGTAGCTGTGTCTACTACAGAAACAGAATATATGGCAGTTACAGAAGCTGTTAAGGAGGCTATTTGGCTTAATAGATTGTTGAAAGACTTGGGAGTTGTTCAAAGCCACATTAATCTATATTGTGACAGTCAGAGCGCTATTCATTTAGCGAAAAATCAAGTCTATCATTCAAGAACCAAGCATATCGACGTAAGATATCACTTTGTGCGGGAAGTCTTTGAAAAAGGAAAAATTCTACTTCAGAAGATTCCGACCACAGATAATCCCGCAGATATGATGACCAAGGTGGTAACAACAATCAAGTTTAATCATTTTTTGAACTTGATTAACATCCTGAGAATTTGAGCACCTTCAGGTGTATGGCACTCGAGAGCGCATTTGGAGGCATTACAAAAGATAGCTTTATCGAATTTGGGGAGTTGAAGGAAGTATGTGAAGATGTGATTATCGTAAACAAATCTTCAAGGTGGAGATTGTCGAAAAGTCAATTAAAGGGTGAGTTGAAAAGTTAAAAATGGGAGGTGCAAGTGGCACCGAAAGGAAAAATGGTAGGCAAGTTGTTTAAAATTGAATGGGATAATTGCAATTTTGGTCCTTAATTTTTTAGGCCATTTGCAAGTTAGTCCCTGAACCTCAACTATAAATAGGCCTAACCATTTCTCATTTCAACCATCCCAACCAATCTTTCTCTCTTAGTTTTCTCTCTTCTCCCATTTGAGAATTCTTAAGGAATTCTATTTGTTTGTAATATTTTGGAGATAGTAAAGTTATCATCTGGTGTTAGTGCCCGAGGACGTAGGTATAATTTATCGAACCTCGTTAAAATTCTTGTGTTCTTTCTTGTCCTATTTTTCTTTCAATATTTGAGGGTATAATAGTAGTATTTAATTGTGCTATTAAATTACTATAAAAAGGGATATTCTGACTAAGGAAATACTTGGTATTTAATAGATCCTTGTGATCCACCTCTCTTCCCTGGGAATTGAACTTTGTGTGATTTTTTAGTACAATAATTTACACGCTTTCGACCCTATTGGAACTACAAAAACGGCAACAGATCTTGAAGGGGATGGGGATACTTTGAACAAACTTGTGGCAACAATTACTTGGGGCAAAGCAAGCAGCAGCTAAATGGAGCACAACGGTAGTAGCAAATAGATGGCAAAGATTTGAAGAATTTTGGTTGCTAGTACTTGAGACTATCGGTGCGACAGATTGACAATGAAAAATTATCCAATTTGGTTGCCACAAGGAGATTACAACAATTTGCAATAGTAACTAATCGAAGCAACAAAGCTTCTATGAAGAACATATGGTAGCGGCAATGCTTTGACAGTCAAGGCAATCGGTGCAAGGCGAGTTGGTTCAACGATTGGAGAAGCAAATCGGTGCCCCTTGGACAACATGGCAAATCGAATCTGGCAGTAGCAAGCTAAGGGAATCGTGGTGGCTAATTTCGTAATTGAATCCAAGGCCAATTTGGCTGCAGCAGCTATGGACGGTAATGATTTGTAAGCTTGTAACAATTGGAATGGTTAGCCGAAGAAAGATCAACTAGGCTTCAAATACTTCTACTTCTAATTGAAGTCTTAAGAACGAAGAAGACTAGTTTGACGTAATTTCCACTTCTAATTATGAATAAAATCAACTTCAAAAATAAAAATAAACTCTAATATTCTTATAACATATCCCTAATACAACTTTAATGAAAATACTAATCTAATTAAACTAAATAATAATAACACCACCAGCAACACAGAGTGACTTTACATTGTAAATTGAAACAAAGGAAACAGATTAACTACAAGATAGTTACACATTAATTCTTTTTCTTAGCAATAAAATATATTTTATTAGAAAATAGAAGGCACAAATCTTTCAGAAATAGTTCGTTTACACCCCTAAGAAGAAAGTGCGTACAATTAGCATAAAAACACAACAAGGACAGAACCAAAACACCGAAATTGTCGACTGTCGACATAAAACAACAGCCAACACTGTTGGAACTATAAAAAAAATGAATGAAGTTTAACAGAAGCTTGAGCTTCAAGGCTTGATGCTTGCTGAGCAAACAAACAGAATCGAGCAAGAAAATGAAGAGCAAAGTTTAAGTAGTGGAACCAGAAAATGAAGAAAATGTGTATTTTTCTTTAACATTAAAGAATGACATAAAGCCAATACATATACCAGACACAAGCTGGTCATAAAATGAGCAAATTTCACCTAAACACTTACCTAACTCCACTAATTACATTGAAACTTGATAACCTATGCTTGCACACTTGGTAAAGCTGATTTATCAGCTCAAATGTCAATAAAAATACATCAAGCACATTACCAACCTAGTTCTAATCAAACTAAGTTACAAAATATCAACTTGAAGTAACAAAATCAACAGCATTCAACTGGAACATGCATGTCTCGAGCAGCTTGTTATGCTTCTTGGCTGCTTCATGTGCTGCATGTACTGCATGCAGGCCAACATTAACACTCCTCATTGGCTTGCATGCTACATACTTCCAACTTAGCTCGCAAATCCTTGAACCTTGACACACAAAGAGGCCTTGTCAAGATGTCAGCAAGTTGATCCTCAGAACTATAATGAATCAGTTTCACTTCTTGAGCTTGTTCCATCTCCCTAACAAAATGAAACTTAATCTTGAAGTGCTTTGTTCTCCCATGGATCACTGGATTCTTTGCAATTGCAATAGCATATTGGTTGTCACATTTGATCTCTGTTGCTTCCCTTTGGTGTAAATTCAAATCGGCCATGATTTTTCTTAGCCAAATGGCTTGGTTGATACCTCTTGTAGTTGCCACATACTCTGCTTCAGCAATTGATTGAGCAACTACATTTTGCATCTTCAAACTCCAACAAAAAATGGCTGAACCAAGGGTAAACAGATACCCTGAGGTACTTTTCATGTCATCTACAGAACCAGCCCAATCATTATTAGCATAACCAAGCAGTTTCAAGCTTTCAGCCTTGGTGAACTTCATTCCAAAGCTCAGTGTACCTTTGATGTACCTGAGAACTCTTTTGGCAGCTTGGAAATGACTTACATTGCTACAATGCATGAATCTAGATAGCAGACTTACAACAAACATGATGTCTTGTTTAGTGGCAGTCAAATAGAGCAAACATCCAATCAAACTCCTATAGGTTGATTCACAAACCTTTTCAAAATCACTTTGGCTCAATAGCTTCTCTCCAACAGCAATTGGTGTGCTTGTTGCTTTACAATTCAGCATTGAGAACTTATTCAGAATCTTCAAGGCAAATGCCTTTTGACTTAGAAAGATCCCTTATTGAGTTTGTGACACTTCCATGCCAAGAAAGTAAGTCATTTCTCCTAAATCAGACATCTCAAACATTTGTTCCATTTTGCCTTTGAAATCAGCAAGCATTGCATTATTTCCTCCTGTCACCAGTAGGTCATCCACATACAAAGAGATTACCAGCCGTGTTTCATCACCATCCTTCTTCACATACAAAGTTGGCTTACTGATACTTCTCTCAAACACCAAATTAGCTATGTAGCTATTGATTCTGTCATACTAAGCTCTTGGTGTCTGTTTCAGGCCATACATTCTTCATTTTATAGACACTATCTTCCTTGCCAGCTACATTGATGCCTTTACGCTGCTCGACATAAATCTCCTCTTCAAGAAAACCATTGGCTGACTTTACATCGAGCTGATGGATTTTCCACTAGTTCTGTACAGCCAAAGCAACTAGCAGCCTGTTTGTGTCTAGTCTGGCCATTGGTGCAAATGTCTCAAGTGTTTTTATTGGATGCATGGTCCAGGATTAGTTGAATTTATGCATAGTGATGACTTGTTTGAGCTAACAGCTGATCTTAAATTGTGCATTCAATCATTATTTTATTCTGTTTGTATTTTATTAGATTTGAGGTGTAGTATGATAAATGCAATATTTTGATTGGCTGTTATTGATCAATATTCTGTTTGATGGGATATATATTTATATAATGGATATTCTTCTTCTTCTCAATATTTTGATAATGAATTTTGGATGCTTCCACCAAATAAGATTTCATTGTTCTTAAGATGAAGGGTTTTGGAACTTTATAAAATATACTTCCTTTCTAAAGGATAGAATGGAGTGATGTATGTACTGATAACAACATTTCTAAAGGATTTGCTTAAGCGGGTAGAGGGATAGGAATGGATTTGTGGCATTCTTATAATATTTTAAATTTTTTTTATTTTTAATGACCTTTAGTGGCATTTTTGGGAAAAGCGTCGCTAAAGAACATCACTTTTAGCAAAAGAGTCGCTAAAAGTCATGTTCTTTAATGATGTTTGTGGGGAAAGCGTCGCTAAAGATCATGTTCTTTAGCGGTTTTTGTAGGGATAGCATTGCTAAAGGTCATGTTCTTTAGCGGCGTTTGTGGGGAAAGTGCAGCTAAAGGTCATGATCTTTAGCGGCGTTTGTAGGAAAAGCGCCGCTAAAGGTCATGTTCTATAGCGGTGTTTGTGGGGAAAATGCCTCTGCCACTAAACGTCATGTTATTTAGCTGGGTTTGTGGGAAAAACATCGCTAAAGGTCATGTTCTATAGAGCCACAAAATTTAACGGCGTTATCTATAGCGGCATTTTTTGTGGTGCTCATAGAAACACCGCAAATTGTTTTAGCGGCACCCAAAAAAATACTACTAAAAACTTATTTCCATTATCATCTTTATATTCTTGGAGAAATACAATATAATAGTCTAAAATAACATTTCTAATTTCTCTCATAGACCTCCTTAATGACACTTGTTCTTAAGGTTGTTGAGTTTGTT
The DNA here is from genome assembly GCF_007990345.1 of Gossypium hirsutum. Lineage (NCBI taxonomy): Eukaryota > Viridiplantae > Streptophyta > Magnoliopsida > Malvales > Malvaceae > Gossypium > Gossypium hirsutum. The sequence goes on from NC_053428.1 coordinate 37,118,728, forward strand.
TTTTCTGGAATAATTACCTCATCTTGAAAAAAGTGTTGTTAACATTGTCTTGTTCAGGTTCTGGATTCACTTCTTGATAAATGATAGGTATGAGAACCTAAACATCGTCAAAAGTGATAGTAGGAACTAAGTTAAAATCTAATTCCTCCTCAAAAGCAATGTCTCTAACCTTATTTCTCCCTCCAAATCTAACATCTTCAAAAAATATTGCAGTTCCTGTCTCAAAAATATTCTTATTTGTGGGATCATAAAACTTATAACCCCTAGATCACTCATAATAACCAATAAAGTAGTTGCTTACTGTTTTGGAGTCTAATTTTTTTCATGTGGCCTATAAGGCCTTGCATCAGCTGGACATCCCCAAATGTGAAAGTGCTTTAGACTAGACTTTCGACATATCCAAAGCTCATAAGGTGTTTTTGCAGCTGCTTTAGTGAGTACTCTATTCACAATGTAAACTATTGTGTTTAGAGGCACTGGTCAAATAAGCACTTTCAGACTTATCATGTTTCAACTTTCTTCCTCTTGCACAATGAGAAATGAGCTCATTTAGAGTCTTATTTTTTTTTTGACAATTGAAACTAATTTTAATTTGGTTAAACTGTGCATGAAGCGAAACCAAAATCGAAAGAACAATCAATTTCTCAGAAAGCTCGATCTTAATTGCCTTAAGTTTTGAAGCAACATGGAATATCTCCATAATATACTCTCTCATGTTTCCTTAACCATTATACTTCACAAACATCAAAGAAGTCAGAAGTGATGTTGTCGAAACCATTTTTATTTTTGGAAAAAAATGGGGATCGACTTTTAAAAATGAAATATGGAGTCGCCACCGATCCTTTTTATTTTAGGTGTGATCGGATCACCTTGTAAAGTATTTTATTTTATTAAAACATCGATTTTGGTCTACGAAATTCAAGAAAATGGGTTCGGGAGTCGATTACATTTGAGGAAGGATTAGCACCCTTGTAACGCCCAAAATTGGTACCTAAATTGATTAATTAATGTCCTAATGTCAATAATTTGAAAAGATTTTGAAATACAACTTCTTTTAAAAAATTTAAATAACTCGAATTGGATGTTAAGATTCTCTTATCCCGAAGGAATAAAATGTCATATCCAGCTCGTTAGGATACAACATTTCAAACCCTCGATACCAAGATCATCTTATGATTTCCAAAACTCATGCATCGAAATTTAAAAGGATATTTGGTTATTTGGTCAATGAAAAATCAAAACCCAGCCCGTTAGGTCACGATTTCTAAAATTTCCTAACAAAAAATATTGCCTTTATTAAAGAATTTCTTTAAAATGATGTGTATTTATTTTGTTTGGAGTAAAAATAAAACAGTCAATATCAGATAAATATATTGGAGCTTAATACACAATGCGATGACATGAAATAAAAATATAGTAATGAGCATGAACAATAATACACAAATACACGCCACTAAAGTTTGCAGCATTTATCTAAAAAAATGCTGCTAAAGGTCATGACCTTTAGTGGCGCTTCCCCTAAAAACGCCGCTAAAGATCATGACCTTTAGCGACGCTTTTCCCACAAACGCCACTAAAGGTCATAAAATTTTAAAAAAATAAAATATTATAAAATATTATAAAAGTAATAAAAAATTTAAAAAAATTTAAAATTCATTATCAAAATATTGAGAAAAAGAATAATATCTATGATATAAATATATAACCCACCAAACAGAAAGTTTATCAATAACAATCAAACAAAATACCGTACTTATCATACTACACCAGAAATCTAACAAAATACAAATAGAACAAAATAATGATAGAATGCACACTTTAAGCAGTTAGCTCAAACAAGTCGTCACTATGCATGAATTCAGCTAATCCTGGACCATGCATCCAACAAAAACTCAAACCTGAGAAAAAAGAAACAAAAGTTAATGAATGACACATATAATCAAATTGCACAACTTAATATACTCAATACATAAGCATAAATAACATCACATTGAACAAGGAATTTAACACATTCGAATAAATCAATTTTAAGCTCGCTAATGGTTAATTTAGCATGTGAATAGCATATAAATGTTTTGCATTTACAGCATGGTTTAATCAACTTCAAGCAGGAAATTAAATGCTGCAAATTTCCAGCATTCAAAATCATATATGGACAACATTAATATGACATTTTCGAGCACCTTAAAGACACATTTGGAAAATTTGAAGAACCATTTGAACAACCACCTTCGAACATCTTAAAGACAACTAAATTTTATCTTGTTTCGGACAACCTTAAAGGTCAGCAAGGCATGTATTAAACCACGCCTAACATGTTTATTTCATCATGCTTTGAACAACAATAAACGACCATTAAGCATTATATTAAATCAACTCGTTAACACATTCGAACAACTTAAAATACATCATTCGAATATCATAAATCACAACTTTCAGACACCATAAATTGCAGCATTTAACACCTAAATTTTCAACATTTAACACATAAAATGCTTTTCTCCTTATTAAACACTTATACGACCCTTAAAGCCACATATGTCAAAGCACATTAACTGATCTCTTTGAATTATGATACGGAAAGAAAAATTTTTAATAATGCCACCATAAAGCAAGAATTAGAATTTGTTTCAACAAAAGAGAAATAAAACATTGTTGCTAATAATCGAATAGAACAAAAAACGCAGAACAGCATAACTGCACAGGTTCAGGAGCAAGAGGGAATTAAAGAAACTAACCTCCATATCTAAGAATATCCTTTTGCTGAAAAGAATCTCAAATGTCTGCAATAAATGCATCACCAAATACATATATATGAGAAAATGAAAATAATATTCCATAGTTAACTCATATCAAGAAAAATTAGAGGTTTCACAATAGAATGGAATGCTTCTGTTATTTAACAAGGAACAATAGTATTAATTTGCAGAAAGTAGAACAGAAACATGCTGCACTACTATTGTTTAACGTTATATAGAAATTATTCTTTAGTTCCAATATCTAAAATTACAAGCACAAAAGGCAATATCAGGGTCTGATGAACAGTTAGATTTGACTAAAAATACCAGTAAATCCAATAAGCCCTAATTATAAATCTAAGGATTTGAAATCTAACTTTGGAACAAATTATAACACAAAACTAACAACAGTTTTAAGCTCAAACTTATACATTTATTCAATTATATTGCTGGTAAAGGATAAACGCAAAAAATAAGAATTCTATTGTGAGTTATGAGTTATGAGTTATGAGTTAAGGCACAAAAAAATTGAAAGGAAAAGAAATAAGGAAGGAACCTCAGCATCAAGAGGGTCCTAGGCGTAGTTGACTTCAGAGGTTTTACGAGTGTGCTCGGTGACTAAAAGGCTATCGAAGTCGGCTTGAGAAAACTCCATTTCTGTGATTGTTTTAATTAAATAATATTTAAATAATTATTATATCTATAATAATAGTTAAATAAATTAATCCAAATTATATAATTTAAAAAATTGTGTATAAAAAGTTGAAAACCGTATAAAATGAAATGTTAATTTTGTTCCATGAAAAAATAAAAATAAAAATAAAATTATACTTATATTTTATATAACACAGTAATCTATTCGATTTATTTCAAAATTTGAAGACACACCAACTCCAAGCCAATACCAATATTTAGCAGAAGGTAAACCATGTTGATGAAGCACATTGTATCCAATTGTATTGTTTCCGATAGCATATATCTGAAACATGTCTCAACAATTACAGGTCAAGCATATTAATCATTACTAATAAACAGAAATTTGAAGAAAGCATGTTGATTAATGCACCTTTTTCCACCTTGTATCTGTGAATTCATTAAAAACTGCTCTTTGCGCATACTGTAATGGTGACAGTCATGAAGCCCAAACCCACCATGGCTTAATTTGGTCTAAAAGAAGAATAGTATAACCTTTTCCATGCATGTAAGCATTCACAAAACAGGCATCAGAATAAATGCTTCCTAGAATTAACAAAGGAGTAATGGGTTACCATAATATTGCAAAACTCATCTATTGTAAATTAAAATTCGATGAACAAAAAAAGAGCATTAACCTACTAATTAATGATATTATTTCTCTTTATATTAATATGATTTAAACTTGAATAAATAAAAATTAAAATATTTAATATTTATTTTTATCTTAAATAAGAAAATTGGCCAAAGAAATGAACACAAAGAGCATTAACCTACTAATTAATAATATTATATCTCTTTATATTAAAAAGGTAATATTAAGTGGAATGAATATAAATAATATATAATCCTTTTCATCACAATCATCTAAAACTTGTACTAGAAAATTATTATGTGAATTTGAGAGCCTATATATATATACAATAATATATGCCTTTCCATTAACTTATAGAAGCATCACATCTTTCAATTCCATGATCCACCAAACACCAATAATTTTAACATATATTGCAATAACTGCATGTCCATCATTATACCTTTATCAAAACTCACCAGTGAAAAATGAATCAAAAACTAGTAGAAACTAGGAAAGATGTTTCCAAGCCTTGCCCTCCACGTATGCATGCTGATGTAAGACATGGGTCCATGTGACATGGATTGTCCTCCACTGGTTCTTTCCCTACACGCCACCTTGCCTTCATCATGCACTACTTTCAAACATTTATATGACATACTACCATTACAAAAAATAAAAATAAAGATGTTAACATACAGGAACAAGCAAGTTCTTGCCCAATAAACGGTTCCTGTTTTTGTCTCTGTATACGACAGTATCATTTTGAATGTAATTCTGGGTGTTAATTACTTTTTTTTCCTTATATAATGAATATAATCATTTTGAAGATTGACATAAATTTCACATCATATATATATATGTTCACACGATTACTTTGGAATCCTTGAAGAAGATAAAAGTATAATATATATTATTTCTTATATGTCCATTATGCTACAGCTCAAGAATAAATGAACAAAACCTGTAAACATTTCAAAGCAGTTTTAACAAGAACTTGTAGTGAAATATAAGGAACCTGGTTCGATGTTCTGTCACAGTTCTATTGTGATGTAAAATTCGAAAATTTACCGGTGGGTTCGTCAATCTTTCATTGAAATGAGTATGTGGGAGTGGAAGTGGGAGTGGGAATGCGAATGGGAACGAAGTAGCAAACTGTTATGGCAACAACAACAACGCCAAGGAACAAAAAATCCACTGATTGCTAGTGCTAATTAATAAAAACAACAAACACATAAAACCTAACTTACTGTGCATAGAATACTAGATGAAGTTCTGCAAGAAATTCCTTCTTTCCACAAGGAATTACTCCGCAACTGCAGACAAAGTTTTCAACTTCCAAGTACAGCGGAGCCAGAATAATCCTGGGTACCTTCGATAAGAGCTTGGAGACGCTGCTGTTGGAGAGTTTCTTTCTTGAAAAGGGCAACGGAGGGGTGAGATTGGGGGTCTTTTGAGGATACTGATTTTAGGGGAAAAAATTAGGGGTTTTAGTGGGGGAAATTTTGGGGAAATTTGCGGATAAAAAGGCGCCTTTTTTTTAGAGTCAAATGAATTTTTGTGGCGTTTTTTATAATAAAAAAACGTCGTTATTGCATAATTTTTGTGACGTTTATAATAAAAACGCCGCTAATGCCTTTAAAAATAAAATTATTTAATATATAAATTAAAAATAATATAAATTAAAAAATTAGTTATATACTTAAAAAACTTTAAAATTATTTTAAATAATAGTATTTTAATTTTTTTAATTAAATAAATAAATTTTTAAAATTTAACTAATATTTAAAAGAATTAGATAAAATTTGAAATCTTGAAAATTATTGAAAATTTGAAATCTTTAAAATTTGAAATGATTTAATATATAAATTTAAAAAAAATCAGTGATATACCCAAAAAAACTTTAAAATTATTTTAAATAATAGTATTTTAAAATTTTAATATATATTTTTCACACTAATTAACCTAAACCCCTATCCCCTTAATGTCTTAACCCCAAAACCCCTAACCCCTAACCCATGCCCCTTTAATCCCTATACCCCTAACCTACAAAACAGAAAAGTGATTCAAGTCAGATGTATGTTACCTCGACAATGAGTCTTCACCGGGTTTGCTGATTCTTTTGGGGGAAATTTAGGGATTAGGAGAAATTAGAGAATTGGGGAAATCTGTTTTGGGCTGGGGGGAATGGCCAAGTGTCGGGAATGAGAAAAAGAAAACATTTCAGAAAGGAAAACCACGCCGTTTAAGTTAAACAATTATGTTTTTTTTGCGGCGTTTTTTATTAATCCCCTAAATCTCCAATTAAAACGACACCGTTTACGTTAAACTATTTTGTTTTTATGCGGCGTTTTTTCAAAAAACACCGCTAATCCCTTAAATCTCCAATTAAATTTTACTTAAAACACATCATATTTATAAACACTTAACGTAAATTTACTTAAACCTAATGATATTGTTTTAATTTTTTTTTATAAATATATACATGTTATTTTCATTTGATATTTATTAATTTTTTAAATATAAACAAGTTAAATATTTTTAATTATTATTTTTTTCTATTAGTCATTGAATTATATGTAAGTTGTGGATTTAGTCATTTTACTTTAATTTTGTAATTTTTAGTCATTGTAATTTTCAAATTTTGAAATTGTAGTATTAATTAAATGGTAGCTATTAAATTCATTAAGTTTTGCTATTTCTAAAATCTAATTTAACAAACATATTACTCACAAAAAGCTAGTTAAGGATTTAACGGTTGTCATTTGTGTCAAAATTAAAATTTCAAAATTCGAAAAGTATAGGGACCAAGAATGATCTAATTGGATAACATGAACTCAACCTACAACTTTACGCACAATACCAAGACTAATAGCAGAATTTAACCAAACATATATAATTGCTATTATTTGAGTTATCATGACTAAAATTTTAAATTTTAAAAAAGTACAAAAGGTAAAATTGATCGATTTGAAAAATACAGGGACAAAAACTAATCAAATTAAAATATAAGGACTAAATTTTAAGTTTAAATTTCACTTAAATAAATTAAGTGTAGAGGAATTAATTTGAATTGAATTATTTTTAATATATCAAAATATTTTTAGATTAAATCTTAAACCATTTAATATTTATAAAGTTTATCTATTATCTCTTAAATAATTTAAACTATAATCATAATTTTAATATATTCAAATTAATATTATCTCTTTTATAATTATATAAGAAATCGTTTAATATATAAATTAAAAAAAAACTAATTAATCTAAACCCTAAACCTCTAATCCCTATCCTATAAATACTAAACCCTAAACTCTTAACCCTAAACCCCTACACTTTAAACTCCAACCCTAAACCCTAAACCATAATCCCTAAACCCATAATTCATCATAAACCTTCAAATACTAATTAACTCCAAAACCTTAAACCCTGAACCATATATCTAAAACCATAAATCATAAACCCTAAACTATAATGATAATTAATTCAATATTTTAAATTCAATACTATCTCTTTTACGATTATATAAGAAAATATTTAATATATTGCATAACCATAATTTTTAATAATTATTGTAATTTTATGTGACCATAATCATAATTAATTAATTAATCTAAATCATAAACTCCTAATCCCTAATCCATAATCTCTAATCCCTAAACCATAAACCTTAAATCCTAAAACATAAACCTTTAACCCTAAACCCCTACCCCTAAACTTTAAACCCCAACCCTAAACCGTAATCCCTAAACCCATATTCCATAAACCTTAAAATAGTATTCAATTAAAATATTTTTAACAAATATTTTTCTATGTTTTTACTTTTAAATTTTTTTTACGTGTCATTATTTTTTCTGAAGAATTTAAATATTCAATTAAAAATAAAATGTATTTTAATATAAATAAACCAGTTAAATTATAAATAGACATGAAATGTTTTTGTGGCGTTTTTCAAAAAGCGCCGCTAATACTCGATCTACAGCGGCGTTTTTTAAAAAAGCGCTGCTAAAGCCATTAAAAGCTCTGAAGACGTTTTGCAAAACTTTTTGCGGAGCTTTTTTAAAAACACCGCTAAAGATAGAGTATTAGCGGCGTTTTTTAAAAAGCACAGCTAAAGGTGTACCTATAGCGGCGTTTTTAAAAAAAGTACCACTAAAAGCTCAATATAAAACGACGGCGTTGTGCAAAATTTTTTGCGGTGTTTTTTGAAAAGTGCTGCTAACTCTACTGAAGCTCAGTTAAAACGACAGCGTTGAGCATAAGCTTTGCGACATTTTTTTAAAAAACGCCGCTAAAGGTGCATCTATAGCAGCGTTTTTGAAAAGGCGCTGCTAATGCTCGTTCTTTAGCGGCGTTTTAAGAAAAGCGCCGCTAATGCTCATCTATAGTGGCATTTTTGTTCAAACGCCGCTAAAAACCTGTTTTGCTATAGTGTGAATTACATATATATGCAAATATTTTGTTGTAAATTGACTATAGTTGCTTCAGCAACAAATGTGGCATCACGTAGCTCGAATCCGACGATCGGGTCAGGTAAGGGGTGTTACAGGTAAACCACACCATTAGTTATTAAAATATAGAGAAGTTCTTGTGTTGGTCACTTAACTAAAAAAAATTCCAATTTGGTCACTAAATTGTTTGGAAACTTTCATTTTAATCACTGAACTATTCAAAAGTTTTTATTTAAGTCACTAAACTAATAAATTAAAAAAAATATTTTGCCAACGAGCTCAAAGTGATGATTTGTCAATTAGTATGGTGGATCTACACCCATAGATGAATAGAAGAACATGCCTTAGATCCAAGCCGATTTGGCAGTCACTTTCACGAGATCAGAGAAAAAAGTTATTTGAATTTTAGTTTGTATATTCATGACATCCAAAGTTGTTTCATGAAAAAAAATTGAACTGTAAAAGAGAAAGGGAAAGGAAGTTTTCGATTGGTGCATGTCGTGCGAACAAAAAAAAGCCATATAGCATTGATTTTAATAGCCCCGACTTAAATGAAATTTTTTGAATAGATTGATGACCAATTTGTATATTTTTTAGTTAAGTGATCAAAAAGAAAACTTACACATAGTTTAGTGACTAATGACGTGTAGTTTACCTTTTTTATATAGTCATGACTAGTATTTTTCCATCAGTTTACACGAGGTCCAAAAGTATTTTTATAATTTATTTATTGGTATATTTACAGGTGTTCGCATATGTTTTCCAGTCTGAGTATAATCTTGTTTGGGCCTGGGTGGTATTCAGGTTAAAGCCCTACCAACAATGTTGACTCTAAGATTCAATATTGGTCTAAATGTCTTGGGAAAAAGTCCACTTCTTCAAATTAATTAGTTTAATTAATTTCAATATTATAGTAACAAATCGGTTGGCATTATCAAGAGATAAAATTTTTTGACAATTTATTTAATTGGCCTTGATGTTTTCAAATTTAAAATTTTCATATTAACAAAAAAAGTAATTTAGATTTTTCTGCAATGGGATAAACAAGTATAATTTGACAAATCTTTAATGCATTATTAAAGTTTCTACCCTTTTTTCACTTTAATCCATACTTTTCTTTTACCTAGATCAAGACTTAAAAAAATCGCTGACCAAAATGAAAGTGTAAACATAATGTAGACATGACTTAGAGTGTTTAGTTAGTCATCAGTAAAGATTGAATGCTTGGGTGACTAAACTGAAATTGCCTGTAACATCCAAAAACTAGGTTAGAAGAACTTGGGTTTTGAAACCAAGTATGGTTATCCCTCGATTTTTAGTTTAGATTATGGAAATTTTTTATAAGGAAATTGATTTGGTTCAGTGGTTAAGTGTTCTAGTCATGTGTGTAGCACCCCAAACCCAGCCCAGAAGTTATGGCCGGATCCGGCATGCCACATCAAAAACGTTAAAAAAAATTTCCATTCTAAGTCTAGAAAATCGTACTTGATATTCAAAAGATTAATTCATTAAGGGTTAAAGTGAATGGAAGCTGTGCACCAGGTAGGAAACCGGAAAAGAGGTGGTGAGTCCATCGGACTGCTTAAGTACAAAGCTCCTTTCGGATCCAATCCTAGACATGCATACCGCCATTGCCACACCTTAACGTCATGGATATTTCTAGGAAACCGATTTGATTAAGTCATTTTTAGGAAAAGTGATTAATTTTGGAAAATACTTTCATTGCGGAAGCTTTGCTTGTTGTCGTGTTATTTTGAAATCAACTGTTGTTTTTGAAAACGAGCCCTAAAGCTATCCAATTTCAACAGTTAAAATAAGTATTACCTATCTTAGTAATACATATTAAAACCATCAAAAATAATTAAGCGGCCTTATTACATTTAAAAACCCAAAACTTCAAACGTAAATAAAAGGATGTCCAGTTCACTAGAAGAAAAATTAAACTTTCAGAACGGGTGGCCACTCCGAATTCCCTTACAGCTCCAAGCCCACTATAGTTGGGGATTTCCTGCATGGATGAAAATAAAAGGGGTGAGTTTGGGGAAACTCAGTGTGTAAGGAAAACCCATTCAAAGCCCAAGTCAGCTCAAGCCCATTGGGCCTAAGCCCATTCAGGTAACAGTGGTACTGGGCCAGAGCCCTTTTCAGATTACAATAAACTGGGCCTTAGCCCCTTATTCAGATAACAGTATGGCCCATAGGCCCATTTCAAAATACATGCAACATCAGTAAACATATGCAAGCCTATTTGGGTAACAGTGGTACTGGGCTAGAGCCCTTTTCAGATTACAATAAACTGGGCCTTAGCCCCTTATTCAGATAACAGTATGGCCCATAGGCCCATTTCAAAATACATGCAACATCAATAACATACTCAACCCACCAACCACTACACTCCACCCGTACCAGCCATACACTCCATGTGGGGATAGCTCAACCCACCCAGCCCAACACTCCACAGTTGCAGCATTGCTGCTCAGTTAACAGTAAATTGAGGCAAAGCCTCCAGTACGTGGACAAGCCACTTTCAGTACTTCCTCCGTCAATATCGCAATCCCATGCATCAGATAATAACAACATGGCATGAAGTAAATAACAACATTCAAACATGCATTTAAGTCAATTTAACCTTAGGGGTATTTCGATAATTTATCTCCTAGGGGTAAAACTGTAAATTTTCCACTTTTAAAGGTATTTCAGTAATTTATCTATTTTAGGGTTTTTCATGCATATTCCTACTTTTCACATACTAACAGAATCACGTATCGAGGGTTCTTACCAAATTGGGCCCGTTGGCCCATCATTCCAGTTTTGGCCCATTAAGCCCAAAAATATCGAGGGCACAGAAATCATGCACTTTGCAGTCCAAACATTGCAGCTTACCAAAAACATTAATCGATTTACCTCACGAGCATTTGCACACTCGCAAATCTACAAAATACCGGTTTTCGGCATTTTGGCTTTTTGACTTTTTCCGATCTAGACCAAGAAAGAGAGTGTTAGTTACACACCTGTTTGCGATGATATGCTGACGAGATCCACACACGAACCGCCTACAATTGAATTACTAACACGTTAATCTAACTATTCAAATACAAACTACGTATTAACCCCTTACAATATTCGGCCAACCACACCTACAGATCATAGTAAGTTATAAGAAATCAATAAGCAACTCATTAACAAATTTTTGTCAATGTTTACCACATAATCATAATTTCACTGCAAGCTGTCTTCCTGAGCAACAGTCACTAAATCATTTATAACTGGAGCTACGAAACTCCAAATCAAGTTCCGTTAATTTTCCCTGAAAATAGACTCATATATATTCTATCCATAAAATTTTCAGAATTTTTGGTTTAGCCAATCAATACCAGATTTTTCTCAAAGTTTCCCATGTTTCACTGTTTGACTAGTCTGACCACTCTTCATTACGAATCAAATTTCTCATTGTAAAGAATTCAAAATATGTTATTGTTTATTTAATTAGAAACTAGACTCAATAATCTTTAATTACATAATTTATTCAGCTTCTAATTCATCTCCCACAATTTATGGTGATTTTCCAAAGTCACATTACTGCTGCTGTCCCAAGCAGATTTATTACCAAATCACTCTTTCACACATAACTTGCATGCATGTTATTTAAACATGTATATCACCAATCAATCATCACATATCTATGATTTTACTTAAGTATAATCTCCATTTCATCATTTTAAAGCACAACATGTTAGCCGATTTTTCCCTTTAGCATCTAAGGCACATGCATGTTCATTTGTTTGGCTCAACTTCACCTATCTTCCATTTTTCATCAAAAGAACATGAAACAACAACCATTTCCTTCATTTTAATTCATGACCAAATGCTCACAATACAACCAAAAACCAAAATATGCTTCAAGAGTTAAGGTAGAATCAAGAAGAACTCATGAACATCAAGATAGAAGGAAACTACCATGAACTTACCTTCAGTTTTCTTCCCCAAGTGACCAAACATTTAAGAGCTTTCTCCTCTCCTTTCTCTTCTCTAACTTTAGGCTATGATGAACAAAGATGGACAAAACATTGTTCTTTTCACCCCTTTTTCTTTTAATAAAATTTCATATTTCATCCATTTAATTCTTTAATACAAAAGACATGAAATTCCCATCATGGAACATTTACCTAAACCATTATCATGGAACATTTACCTAACCCATTATCATGGAATATTTACCTAATCCATTGTCATGGAACATTTGCCTAACCCATTATCAATTTGTATCAATTTGTATAATAAATTATGGATATCAAGTGCTCATATTGTCTACAACAACATGATGGCTAGCCACTTCCTGTAAATTGGGAGGTTTGTCATGCAAATCCTCCTATTTTGCACTCCTATTTATTTGGCCACTTCAATTTAGCCTATAGCATTTTCAAACATTTTCAAACATTTTCACATAGGTTCTATTTCATAATTTCACCCCCTTTTTCTTATGGAACAAAAATTAACTAAAATTGCCGGGTTCTATCTTAAGCTTGGGCCTCCTAGAGGCCCACTAACATAATTAAACCTATGCCAACATTCACAGAATTCCCGAAAATTAGGGCGTTACAACTCTACCCTCCTTAAAGAAATTTCATCATCGAAATTTACCTGATCTAACTAGTTGAGGGTATTGTTGACGCATAGTCTCTTCTGATTCCCAAGTAGCTTCTTCCCTAACGGGACAGATTTCCTTCTGAGAACCTTAACATCTCGAGCCAATATTTGCACAGGCTCCTCCTCAAAGGTCAAATCAGTCTGAACTTCAATTTCTGCAACTGGCAGGACATGAGTAGGGTCAGAATGATAACGCCTTAACATGGAGACGTGAAAAACATCGTGAATCCTGTCTAACTCTGGAGACAATTCCAATTGATAAGCCACTGGGCCTACTCGCTTCAAAACCCGATAAGGCCCAATGAACCGCGGACTCAACTTGCCCTTCTTACCGAACCTTAATATCTTCTTCCAAGGAGAAACCTTTAAGAATACCATATCACCTACTGAGTACTTAATCTCCTTACGCTTCAAATCTGCATACGACTTTTGCCTATCAGATGCTTCTTTTAACCGGTCCCTAATTATTCTGACCTTATCCTCAGTATCAGCTACCAACTCTGGTCCAAGAAATTGTCGCTCTCCTAGTTCGGTCCAACAACTTGGTGTACGACACCTTTGTCCATACAGTGCTTCATACGGTGCCATTCGAATACTCGCCTGGTAACTGTTATTGTACGCAAATTCTGCCAATGGCAAGTAATCCTCCCAACTACCTCGAAAGTCAATCACGCATCCCCTCAACATGTCCTCCAGAATCTGAATAACCCTTTCCGATTGACCATCAGTCTGGGGATGGAAAGCCATACTAAAATTCAATCGCGTCCCCAACGCCTCATGCAACCTTTGCCAAAACTGATATGTAAATCTGGGATCCCGATCAGAAATAATTGAAACTGGGACTCCATGAAGTCACACAATCTCCGCCACATACAACTTGGCTAACTTTTGAAGTGAAAAGTCAGTACGAACAGGTATGAAATGGGCTGATTTGGTCAACCTATCCACAATCACCCACACCGAGTCTTTCTTTGATGGTGTCAAAGGCAGCCCACTCACAAAGTCCATGGTTACCCACTCCCACTTCCAAAGTGGTATCTTCACTGACTGTAACAGTCTAAAGGGTAATTGATGCTCAGCTTTCACTTGCTGGCATGTTAGACATTTCCCTACAAACTCTGTTACTTGTCGTTTAAGTCCAGGCCACCAGTACAATTCTCGTAAGTCATGATACAACTTGTTCCCTCCAGGGTGCATGGCACAAAGTCCTCCATGAGCTTCTTTCAATATTGTCTGCCTCAAATCAGAGTCCCTCGGAACACAAATTCTTCCTCGGAAACACAGAACTCCATCACCATTTAAACCAAACTTAGAAGTTTCCCCTTCCTTAACTTGTTGAAAACGAGCAACCAAAGACTCATCTTTCAACTGCTTTTCCTTAATCTGGTCCACCCAGGTTGGCCTTACTTGCAATTCAGCCAACAAACTGCAATCATCATACAGACTCAAACGAGCAAACATTGCTCTCAAATCAGATACGGTTATATGACTTAAAGCATCGGCTACCACATTAGCCTTGCCTGGTGATACTCGATCGAACAGTCTTAATCCTTAAGAAACTCTACCCATCTTCGTTGCCTAAGGTTTAACTTATTCTGAGTTAACAGATACTTTAGGCTCTTATGGTCCGTGTATATGATACACTTTTCTCCATATAAGTAATGTCTCCAGATTTTCAACGCGAAGATCACTACTGCTAGCTCTAAATCATAAGTCGGATAGTTCCCCTCATGAGGCTTAAGCTGTCTTGATGCATATGCAACCACCTTACCCTCTTGCATTAACACGCAGCCCAAACCCACATGTGATGTGTCACTGTACACAGTAAAATCCTTCCCAGACTCCGGTTGAATTAACACAGGTACTTCAGTCAGAACTTTCTTCAACTTCTCAAAAGCTTCTTGCTGCTTCTTAGTCCATACAAACGGTACTCCTCTCCTTATGAGTTTTGTTAGAGGTGCTGCCATCATAGAAAAACCTTCCACAAACCTTCTGTAGTATCCTGGCAACCCTAAGAAACTTCGAATTTCTGACACCGTCCTAGGTGGCTTCCACTCCAAAATTGCTTCAATCTTTCGAGGGTCCACCTTAATCCCTTCGGCAGAGACCGCATGTCCTAAGAAGGATACCTCCCTCAACCAAAGTTTAGACTTGCTGAACTTCACAAAGAGTTCCTTCTCCCTTAACACTTGCAGCACTATACGGAGATGCTCATCATATTTTGCTTTAGTTTCAGAATATACCAGGATATCGTTAATAAAGACGACTACGAACTGATCAAAAAAAATGGTTGGAACACACGATTCATCAGATCCATAAATGCTGCAGGAGCATTCATCAGTCCAAATGGCATAACCAGAAACTCGTAATGACCATACCGAGTCCTGAATGCCGTCTTATGGATATCTGTCTCCTTGACTCTTAACTGATGATATCCAGATCGAAGGTCAATCTTGGAAAATATAGAAGCTCCTCTAAGCTGGTCGAACAAATCGTCAATCCTTGGCAGTGGATACTTATTCTTAATCGTCAGTTTGTCCAACTGGAGATAATCAATGCACATCCGAATCGTACCATCCTTCTTTTTCACGACTAGCACCGGTGCTCCCCATGGAGACACGTTTGGCCTAATGAAGCCCCTATCCAACAACTCTCGAATTTGAGCCTTTAACTCCACTAACTCCTTCGGTGCCATCCTATACGGTGCGATGGACACGGGCGCCGTTCCAGGCAACAAATCTATTCCAAACTCAACTTCTCGGTTCGGAGGCAATCCTGGAAGCTCCTCCGGAAAAACATCTTGGAACTCCTTTACGGTCCTAACCTTATCCACTGTCAGTCCCTCCTCTTCTGACTGACTTACAAATGCCAAATAGGCCTCACAACCTTTCCGAATCCACTTCTCGGCTCTTAATGCCGATACCACATTGGACAAATAATCCCTTCGCTCACCTATCACCATAACCTCCTTATCCTTTGTGGTCCTTAACACCATTCGTTTAACAGCACAATCCAGAGTCGCTTTATGCTTAACAAGCCAGTCCATTCCCAAAATGAGATCAAACTCTCCGAACGGTAACTCCATCAGATCTCCAGGGAAAATCTTACCTTGAGTTTCTAAGGGTACATCCCTATACAGTTTGTCTACCCTAACCGAGTGACTCAAATGACTTAGTACAGATATCCCACTCACAATCTCCTCAGAGTAGTCCAAGTTGTCCATAATCCGTTCTGTGGCCTCCAACTAATATTCCGCCACATTTGGGGCTATACCGGACGTACCCCTAAAGATCTTTGCTCCGTTGGCTCGGAGTCGTTCAGAAATCGATCCTCAAATTTCGTTGCCCGAACTTGTCCCGGCAACCCTTTCCAGAGCACGAAGCATTGCCTGTGACAGGGCATCATCCTCGGCACCGCGGTCATGAGACTTTACCTCTGTTACCGGTGGTACCGGTGCATCTGCGGCCGCATATGTCCCGAAGACGAAGATATCGCTCGAGCACTTCCTCGGCTCCTTCCACGGCCTCTTGTACTCATATCGTATTATCTTGATTACAAATTTTTATGCATCAATTAATATTCCAGTGTTTATTACAGATGTTTTATGAATCAGACAGTAGTTCAGAGTTTGTTTTCACAGAATCGAAGTCTAGCTACAGTTTCAGTCTCTTATCAGATTTTCCTATGGTTTTAGTATCATCCTATCTAGAGTATCCTAGCAGGATTTCAGTGCAGACAGATAAGTTAGAAAAATATTCAGAAGAGTTCAGAGTAATACTTACAGGCTTGGGCCGGAGATTCGGAATGCCACCTTCTAAAGATCTAAATTTTGAAAATCGCGTTCTTCGCAATCTTTATAAAAATTTTTTGTTTTTGAAAATCTTTGTTTTTTTTTGTAAACCCATTCCACAGCCGACTTGTTGCAACCTAGGCTCTGATACCACTAAATGTAGCACCCCAAACCCAGCCCAGAAGTTATGGCCGGATCCGGCATGCCACATCAAAAACGTTAAAAAAAATTTCCATTCTAAGTCTAGAAAATCGTACTTGATGTTCAAAAGATTAATTCATTAAGGGTTAAAGTGAATGGAAGCTGTGCACCAGGTAGGAAACCAGAAAAAAGGTGGTGAGTCCATCGGACTGCTTAAGTACCAAGCTCCATTCGGATCCAATCCTAGACATGCATACCGCCATTGCCACACCTTAACGTCATGGATATTTCTAGGAAACCGATTTGATTAAGTCATTTTTAGGAAAAATGATTAATTTTGGAAAATACTTTCATTGCGAAAGCTTTGCTTGTTGTCGTGTTATTTTGAAATCAACTGTTGTTTTTGAAAATGCGCCCTAAAGCTATCCAATTTCAACAGTTAAAATAAGTATTACCTATCTTAGTAATACATATTAAAACCATCAAAAATAATTAAGCGGCCTTATTACATTTAAAAACCCAAAACTTCAAACGTAAATAAAAGGATGTCCAGTTCACTAGAAGAAAAATCAAACTTTCAGAACGGGTGGCCACTCTGAATTCCCTCACAGCTCCAAGCCCACTATGGTTGGGGATTTCCTGCGTGGATGAAAATAAAAGGGGTGAGTTTGGGGAAACTCAGTGTGTAAGGAAAACCCATTCAAAGCCCAAGTCAGCTCAAGCCCATTGGGCCTAAGCCCATTCAGGTAACAGTGGTACTGGGCCAGAGCCCTTTTCAGATTACAATAAACTGGGCCTTAGCCCCTTATTCAGATAACAGTATGGCCCATAGGCCCATTTCAAAATACATGCAACATCAGTAAACATATGCAAGCCCATTTGGGTATCAGTGGTACTGGGCCAGAGCCCTTTTCAGATTACAATAAACTGGGCCTTAGCCCCTTATTCAGATAACAGTATGGCCCATAGGCCCATTTCAAAATACATGCAACATCAATAACATACTCAACCCACCAACCACTACACTCCACCCGTACCTGCCATACACTCCATGTGGGGATAGCTCAACCCACCCAGCCCAACACTCCACAGTTGCAGCATTGCTGCTCAGTTAACAGTAAATTGAGGCAAAGCCTCCAGTACGTGGACAAGCCACTTTCAGTACTTCCTCCGTCAATATCCCAATCCCATGCATCAGATAATAACAACATGGCATGCAGTAAATAACAACAGTCAAACATGCATTTAAGTCAATTTAACCCTAGGGGTATTTCGATAATTTATCTCCTAGGGGTAAAACTGTAAATTTTCCACTTTTAAAGGTATTTCAGTAATTTATCTATTTTAGGGTTTTTCATGCATATTCCTACTTTTCACATACTAACAGAATCACGTATCGAGGGTTCTTACCAAATTGGGCCCGTTGGCCCATCATTCCAGTTTTGGCCCATTAAGCCCAAAAATATCGAGGGCACAGAAATCATGCACTTTGCAGTCCAAACATTGCAGCTTACCAAAAACATTAATCGATTTACCTCACGAGCATTTGCACACTCGCAAATCTACAAAATACCGGTTTTCGGCATTTTGGCTTTTTGACTTTTTTCGATCTAGACCAAGAAAGAGAGTGTTAGTTACACACCTGTTTGCGATGATATGCTGACGAGATCCACACACGAACCGCCTACAATTGAATTACTAACACGTTAATCTAACTATTCAAATACAAACTACGTATTAACCCCTTACAATATTCGGCCAACCACACCTACAGATCATAGTAAGTTATAAGAAATCAATAAGCAACTCATTAACAAATTTTTGTCAATGTTTACCACATAATCATAATTTCACTGCAAGCTGTCTTCCTGAGCAACAGTCACTAAATCATTTATAACTGGAGCTACGAAACTCCAAATCAAGTTCCGTTAATTTTCCCTGAAAATAGACTCATATATATTCTATCCATAAAATTTTCAGAATTTTTGGTTTAGCCAATCAATACCAGATTTTTCTCAAAGTTTCCCATGTTTCACTGTTTGACTAGTCTGACCACTCTTCATTACGAATCAAATTTCTCATTGTAAAGAATTCAAAATATGTTATTTTTTATTTCATTAGAAACTAGACTCAATAAGCTTTAATTACATAATTTATTCAGCTTCTAATTCATCTCCCACAATTTATGGTGATTTTCCAAAGTCACGTTACTGCTGCTTTCCCAAGCAGATTTATTACCAAATCACTCTTTCACACATAACTTGCATGCATGTTATTTAAACATGTATATCACCAATCAATCATCACATATCTATGATTTTACTTAAGTATAATCTCCATTTCATCATTTTAAAGCACAACATGTTAGCTGATTTTTCCCTTTAGCATCTAAGGCACATGCATGTTCATTTGTTTGGCTCAACTTCACCTATCTTCCATTTTTCATCAAAAGAACATGAAACAACAACCATTTCCTTCATTTTAATTCTGACCAAATGCTCACAATACAACCAAAAACCAAAATATGCTTCAAGAGTTAAGGTGGAATCAAGAAGAACTCATGAACATCAAGATAGAAGCAAACTACAATAAACTTACCTTCAATTTTCTTCCCCAGGTGACCAAACATTTAAGAGCTTTCTCCTCTCCTTTCTCTTCTCTAACTTTAGGCTATGATGAACAAAGATGGACAAAACTTTGTTCTTTTCACCCCTTTTTCTTTTAATAAAATTTCATATTTCATCCATTTAATTCTTTAATACAAAAGACATGAAATTCCCGTCATGGAACATTTACCTAAACCATTATCATGGAACATTTACCTAACCCATTATCATGGAATATTTACCTAATCCATTGTCATGGAACATTTACCTAACCCATTATCAATTTGTATCAATTTGTACCATAAATTATGGATATCAAGTGCTCATATTGTCTACAACAACATGATGGCTAGCCACTTCATGTAAAATGGGAGGTTTGTCATGCAAATCCTCCTATTTTGCACTCCTATTTATTTGGCCACTTCAATTTAGCCTATAGCATTTTCAAACATTTTCAAACATTTTCACATAGGTTCTATTTCATAATTTCACCCCCTTTTTCTTATGGAACAAAAATTAACTAAAATTGTCGGGTTCTATCTTAAGCTTGGGCCTTCTAGAGGCCCACTAACATAATTAAACCTATGCCAACATTCACAGAATTCCCGAAAATTGGGGCGTTACAATGTGTGAGAGGTTCTAGGTTTGAACCTGGGGAAACATAAAAATACACACTTTTTCATGCCCTTTTTAACTCAAATTCATACAGTTTCGGTAAAATTATTGTCGAAAAATATATAAATATTATAAAATAATTATTTTGTACGAAAAATATATAAATATTATAAAATAATTATTTTGTACTTAAATTATTAACATAATGAATTTTAATTAATTTTATAATAAATTTTGATTATTTTTTATTATTTTCGACAGATTTGTACAAAAGGCAAAAATTAGCTCGGTAAACACTGCTAGAAGTTTAAAACCGAGACGCAATTTGAAGTATCAAGGCGAACTAATTTTCAGCCTAAGTCAGTCCAATTATGTGTATTAATTCATGATATAATTAATTTTAATTTATATCCAATTTAATTTGGATTAAATAAATTATTACTAATTAATTATGAAAAGTGGTCCAGTTGGACCGAACCGACCAAGAAGTGGACAGCCAAAAACCGTCCATATGCTGACCCAAATTCGCTTATTGGCTGATTATTTAGACTTGCAAAGAGGCCCTTGAAGACTTGTTCAAGTTGCAAACAAACCCCTCCATAATTGGTGGCTTTATAGATTTGCCCCAAGCCTAAATTAGTAATGTTGAAACTATCAACCTTGCCACATGTGTGGCCGGCCAAGGGAGGGCTCTTTGGATGATAATTTTAGCTATTTTTAGTAGCCCTCTTCAGCTATAAAAACCCCCTTAAGCTGGTCATTTGAAACACATCTCAAGCATTCACATCTTTTCTCTTTTTTCTCCACTTTCTCACTTCTTCTCCATTCCAAATTCCCTTGGTCTCTTGCCGATTTCTTGTCTTGGAAAATATGAATTCATTAGCCATTTGGAGCAGCAAAAGTGTTCATAGCAGCCTTGGTCGACCAGGACAACGGAGAAGGAAGAACGAAGCAAACTAGTCAAGCCACGGAAAAACATCGGATTTGATTATTGTTCCCTATCTCTTTAGTTTTTATTGTTGTTATGATGAACATATATATGAATATTTATGTTGTTGGAATGGTTAATTTAATCAATTTAGCTTAAATTTAATTCGTGTTAGGTTGATTGCATTTTGTTTGCTAAAATTGTTAAAATTGTTAAAATTGTGTTTATGTTGTTATAGCCCTCGGTAAGATGCTTGATTAAGTAAAATCATGACTAAGTTATTCTTACATTACAATTGTGAGGTAGCTAATGAATTAATTATTTAAACGGATTAAAATTGTAATTAATGGACATAGTACTTAATCAGCGCATGTTTAGTCATCTAAGGTAGCTGAGGGTTAAATTAACAATAATATTTGACGATACATTTGCCTTGCATAACTTGCAAGATTATTGTGATTAAACTGTTTTAAAGTAGGGATACTTTGTTACCTCACGTAGTCTTTTATGTGCTTATTAGATTTAATTAATCGTTTGAATTGACATAGGGATATGTACAAGAGATTATTTCGATTTAATAAGTATGTAAGCGCAATAACATATTTGCCTATTAAAGATTTGTTTAATCGGCTGAATTGACATAGGGATATAGTCAAGAGATGAATGGATTTTTGTAGGTGAGCATGTTCATAAGTTAGCAAATTACCGAGTTGCCGTCAATTTATTCGTAACGATATAAATATGAGTTTAATAATTCTAAGTTAAGAAATGTAATTGATCTAACACAATTATGCCATCTTGATTAAAATTATTTTTTGAAATCATGCAATTGAGATTTATTTATTTAGTTTACTTAACTTAAAATCTTAGTTTTTAATCACTCTCTTCAAACAAAATATTTTTCTTCATCAAAGTGTTTTAAATAACATTCATAAATAATTATTTTCACAGTTCTTGTGGGTACAATAACTCGATATTTACTTGTCACTTTATTACTTGTTGCGATTGTGTACACTTGCTACCTTAGTCCTTCCGCTTTTTAGGCGGTTTTCAATCCGATCTCGTTTCTTTCTTTTTCTCTTTTAATTTTTACCATGAAATTTTTATTTATTTCATTTTCATCCCTTAGAGAACGGTGTGTTTAGAGAGCCTTGGAATAATTTCCCAGTTGGTCCCCCCTCTTTCACGTGCATTCTATTTTAGTCCTTATTCAGTTTTATTATTTAATTTATTATTATTTATAACTTTAATTCCGTTTAAATTTCAATTCAATCCTTCATTCAATTAATTTCATCTTTTTATATTTGTTCTATTTATTTATTTATTTATTTATTATTCTTTACTTTTTAACAACCTAAATTTAATATTATTTATATTTGTTATATCTATTTACTTATTTGTTTGTTATTCTTTTACTTTTCAAATACCTAAATTTAATATTATTTATATTTGTTTTATTTATTTATTTATTATTCTTTAGCTTTTTAAAGACTTAAATTTAATATTATTTATATTTATTATATCTATTTATTAATTTGTTTATTATTCTTTTACTTTTTTAAATACTTAAATTTAACATTATTTGTATTTGTTTTATCGCTTTATTTATTTATTATTCTTTTAATTCTTAAATACTTAAATTTAATATTATCTATTTGTTTTATCTATTTATTCATTTATTATTTTTTTACTCTTTAAATATTTTAATTTGATATTACTTATGCTTCCTTTTCATTAAGCACCTCTCATTTTCATTTTTTATTAAGTTACTTTATTTATTTTGTTGTTAATGTCATGAATTAATAATCTTATTATTTTTATATTTACATTATTTATCCATGTGTATAGTATGCCCGAATAAGTAAAACGCATATTGTTTTAAGCATTATATTCGTTTTTCACACGATGCATAAAAAACAAAAAATTTTGAACCGAGGAAAATGTCTATTATTTTGGAATTAGAAAAGTCGTGTTTCTAACTTACAGAATATGGCTTCCTTCTAAAACCGAGATAATCAAATATCTATTTTAAAATAGATAGAAAAAGGATTTTAGCGCTTATTCTAGTTTACGAGAATTTAAGGCATTGTGTCCTAACTTACGAGACATGATCCTTTCTTCTTGATCAACTTGAAATAAGCCCCTTTCCATGAAAATTAATTAAGTAAAGTCTTAATAAAGGATAGTATTTTAAATCTCTTTGAATTTTCAATTCTCGACACTAAAGACACTAAGTAATCAATTAGGTACCAATTTTGGGCGTAATGAGGGTACTAATCCTTCTTCGTGCGTAACCAACTCCTGAACCCATTTTCTAAATTTTTGTAGACCAAAAATATTGTTTTAGTAAATCAAACCTCTTATTAAAATAATCAAATTACGAGGTGACCTGATTTTAAAAGTGATTGGTGGCGACTCCCTTTTCGTTTTTTTTAAATAAAAAGTAGGTTTCAAAAAAAAAAGGTTTCGACAGACTCAATATGAGATTAAAAAATACTCCTTAGATAGGAAAATTTTAAATAGATGTACTGACTAAATTGAAAGAGTAAAGAAATTATTGTGGCCAAAGTAGGAAAAACAAAAAGTTAGGAGATACATAGTAGTATTGGTGTAACAGCCTAATTTTCAGTGGTGTCGGAACAGTGATTCGAGACCACTAAATCTGACAAATGAGTAGGAAATATTATTAATTTAGTGAGTATAAGTTAAATGTGAAGTTAGGAAAAATTTTGAAATAGTGAAATGTACAAAATATATATATTAAAATAATTAGAATTGAAAACGAGGTATCGAGACCTCGGAAATTTTAAATCGAGCCATAAATATTTTTATAAATATTTATGGAGTGTTAATAAGTTAGTATTAAAGTTTCGTCAAGAAATTTTAAAGTACTGATAGCTAATTGAACAAAAAGGACTAAATTGTATCAAATGCAAAATTGTGGGAAATGATTAAATAGCTTAAATGATAAAAGAAAGAGGGTTTAAAAGGCAAATAGACCCAAGGTCTATTTGGGCTGGACGGCAAGAGCATGAAATCACCAAGAAAATAAGGGCAAAATTGGAAAATTGCAAAATTTACTTAATAAAGCTAGGACTAAAGTGGAATTATCTAGATTTCTCTTTATTTTCTGCATTCTCATCAGCAAAAACACCATGGAAGAGTTCCCTTAAGCTGGTTTTTCATATTTTTACTGCAAGTAAGTTCAATTCTTGATTATTTCTTGAAATTTTTGTGTTTTTGTGACTTTTACAACTAGGTCCATTTATTGAATTCATTAGTTCTTGATTCTATGAAAGAAATTGAAAGTTTCTATGAATATGTGATGGAAGTATATGATGATTGGATATATAATTAGAGCTTTAAATTATTTATATGCTGATTTTATTGAAAGAATTGAATAGAAAGTGAATGTTTGGGACCTAAATTGTAAAAGAGTTTGGAGTTAGAGTTTTATGTGGAAATTCTGAATTTCAATAGTTATGAAATAACTTATAATGTCTAGGAAAAGTATCAATTGAGAAAATTAGTTTAATTGAGGGGTTAATTAAGTAAGGACTGAATTATATGAACTGTGAAATTTGGGGCAAAATGAAAACCAACATTTTGCACTAAAACAGTTTTGGACAGCAGCAATAGTCTAACTTTAAAAAATCTCCAAAAATTGTATAAATTTAATTAGAGGATGAATAAAATATGAAATTAAAGCTTATTGAGTCTAGTTTCTTATAGAGGAAATGATGTAAGCGATGGAATTGTAAATCATGAGATATAATAAGTTTTGTGAGACAATGTCAGAATGATTTCGGGTTCCCCTGTTCTGACTTTGGAAAATCATAAAAAATTGGAGAAAAATAATTAAGGGATTAAATTTATATGTTTATATCCTTAATGAGTCTATTTTCAATAGAAATAATCGAGAACATCATCCGAATCTCGTACGATGATATAATT
This sequence comes from Gossypium hirsutum, assembly GCF_007990345.1. Classification (NCBI taxonomy): domain Eukaryota; kingdom Viridiplantae; phylum Streptophyta; class Magnoliopsida; order Malvales; family Malvaceae; genus Gossypium; species Gossypium hirsutum. The sequence goes on from NC_053428.1 coordinate 37,143,865, forward strand.
AATTCTTAGTGAAGAAAGGTCGGAACTGTCAGACAGCAGAATCGGGGCAACTTTAAAGAATAAACTGTACTTATTGAATAGACCAAAAATTCTGAAAATGTTATGGTAATAAGATAAGTAAGTCTAGTTTCAGGGAAAATTAGCGGATCTTAATTTTGAGTTCTGTAGCTTAAGATATAAATAATTTAGTGACTATGATGCAAATGGACAGTTTTGAATATACATAAGTAAATAGTGAAATTATTGATAATGTTACTTGTTGCATGTTATATAAATTAAGGATGTGGAATGGAGAGGAGGAGGAGGATATGTATGAATATTCAGCTAGCATGGCTAATTTGTATGTTTTAGGCTCATGGACTAAATTGAATAAAAGTAAAATTTTATGGGCAATTTTGTAAACAAAATGTTAGAAATGACCAATTTGCATGAAATGGATTATTTTATTATTTAAATTACAAAATTGAATGAAATTATTAATTTAGCTCAAGATCAGGGAAAAACATGTTTTAAGGATTAAATTGAAAAGTGTTGAAATTATGGAAAATTCTGACATTTTATAGAATTCATAGGTTGTTATCAATTTGTGTGAGAATAACGGCTGGAAATAAGGATTAAATTGCAATAATTTTATTTTATTTTAACCTAAGGATGAAATCATCATTAATTAAAAGTTTAGGGGTAAAATGATAATTTTGTTTAGAGCATTAGTTGAATGTATTATAACATGAAATAAATGAAAACGACGATCAAATTTCTTTACAAAAATCCGGATGACTTGAATACGAGACTTGAACGTGGAAAAGAAAAGATATCGGATTAATGAAATATCTGATAAATGAATCGGTAACTTCGGTAATGCTCCGTAACTCTATTCCGGTGACAGATTCGGGTTAGGGGCGTTACAATTGGAAAGGAATGGAGGATTAAGAATAAATTTTACTCAAAGCTAGTTATGAGTCATACTAGGAATTATAAAATATGAGGAAGGATAAAGTGGTAATTTTTCAAGTATATATTTGTTAGGCATAATGATTAGGGGCTATAGTGTAAAGATCGATGGCTAGAGGACATATTAGCAATTTTACCATTTTAATTAAAAATGATGAGATATTTTAGTGGAATTGTGTAGAAAAGTGGAGAAAAGATGAAAAGTAGTTACCTTTTTCATCTAACCAAACCATCACTTGCCATTAATTTCCACCAAACTTTCATTTTATTCCTTTTGTATCCTTCCTCCATTGGTTAACAAACCAAGCTCAAAACCTCCCTTTTTCTTTGGTATTTATTTTGTAAAAACTATAAAGAAAGCTAGTGAGCATCTTAATCTCAGGAGAGTACCCCAATACATGTGTTAAAAGAGAGAAAAAACAAGAGTTAGGATTTTGGTTTTCATTGAGTTAAGGTAAGAGATGATGAAATTATCATGCCATTCATGTTTATTTTCATAATCTAACAAAAAAAAAGTTATTTGATTTTAGTTTTAACTTATAAATGTTATATGCTGTTATGAAAATGAACAAAAAAGAAGAAGGAAAAATGTCAAGTTGAAGAAAAAGGGAAAAGAAGGCCAAAGAGTGAGAAGAAGAGAAAACACATCATCTAAACAATTTTTTTGTAAGTACTACAAGGATTTAAATTTATTTTCTTTAAATGTTTATGATTTTAGCATAGAAATTATTTATGATAGAGATCTAAACAAATGATTAAAATGTGAAATTGTAACATCCTAAAGCTGGTGTAACGCCCTAAAATTTATGTTTTTGTTTCTGTAAATATTTGACACACAATAGTGTATCTGCTTCAATGGTTAAGTGTTCTAGGTGTGTGTGTGAGGTCCTAAGTTCAAGCCACAACTTGAGTAAATTTTGGCTTTTTTTCCTGAATTAAGCCTTATCTACTAGTTCAGCAGGCTTATATTAAGTTATTGGTAATTTCATATTAGAATGGGCTTGCTGGTCTGGTGCTTAAGTGGAGTGTGGAGATGCGAAAGGTCTTGTGTTCGAATCCCTGCACGAGTATGGGAGTTAATCCATTATTCATGATAGTTTAGCAAGAAAAGTATTGTTTGGTGTTTAGGGTTTAACCAAGGGTCTGCGAATTGTTCCTAATTGACGAGTTGAGTGCGTGGAGCCCTTGTTTCAATCAAAGGCTAGATATTCAATTTTTATTTGGAGAAACGTTTCGTTACAATCTCGATATTTATTCAGTTTGTCATTAAATTAAGGATTTTGAATTATTGGTTTTACGTACTAGAGTGCTCGGGACTGGTTAGTCAGCAAAACAATATCAGGTGTGTACCCGAAACACGAAAACGAGAAGGGGCAAAAAACAGAAAAAGTATTCTGTCGACACCACACGGGCGTGTGGTTGCCGTTGTGGTAAGCCGTGTAGTAGTACACGAATGTGTGATTGACGAGCCAGGCCGTGTAATGGTCGGTGGGGCCGTGTGTGACACACGGACTCAACCAATTTAGGTCGTGTGGGCCACACAAGCATGTGGGCCCACATGGTTGAATGACACGGGCATGTGGAATTCTGGGCCAGGCCGTGTGATCCACTCGGCTAAGGCCAATTTGGGCTGTGTGGGCCACACAGGCATGTGAGCCCATTATTTTTTAAATACTCTGAAAGGTTGCTCGGGTCGCCCAAGTCAACTAGGACCTACTTTAGGGTCGGTAAGAGATGCTTGACCCCTGATTACGTGATCTGGCTATGTGATATATATATCCTTTTAGCATGTAGACCGATTTGTATGTATGATCTGTTAATAGTATAATTGCATGTCATGTATTGTATGCTGCACTGCATCAGGGTTGGGCTGATTATATTTTGGAATAAGTGTCTGAAAGGCTTTAAGCCTGTTATCTGGCAGTTCAGCTGTATTATTTTGATCATGTGCCGCAATTCAACACAGTACAGTGTGTAGGGATGGGTGGGTTGATTATATCCCTACATGGTGTGTAGGGTTGGATAGAGATGGTGTGTAGAGGCTGATGGGTAGGATTCTGATATTCTGTCTGCATACTATATCTGATATGGGCTAAGGCCCTAACTGATTCTGGAAAGGGCTTCGACCCAAACTGTTTACTCTTGACACCTATTGTGTATATTTTCTATGGGGATTACACACTGAGTTTGTGAAGACTCACCCTTTTCTATTTTATCTGTGTAGGTAATCCCCAGACTTGATGGGACGGTGCAGCGGAGAACTCGACAGTGGCCTCACATATTTAGACTGTTTTAAATTTTGTTTCGGTATTTATTTCCTAATTACTTTTTTCTCTGGGTTGTTTTGATGTAATATGGGGACTTCATGGACTATTGGACTTTATTTAGATTTTTTAAAACTGTTTATGGGGTTTTAGTCTAAATTCAGTTTTAATCAAAATGATGGTAGCCTTAAATACGAAAGGTTTTCCAAAGACGAATTTTATCAAAAGCTTCCGCGTAAAAGAAAGGCTTAAAGCAAATCAATTAGTCCTCGTGTTACCGAACTAAGTAAAAGATAATAATTGGAATGGTTTAAAGGTCAATGAATTTTCAAAAATACTCTCATGTGACATCGTCAGATTTGGCCATAACGTCCAGGCCGGGTTTAGGGTATTACACCAGACCTAGATGTCCAGACCAAGTTTAGAGAGTTACAACATCGATATTAGGAAAACCATATTCATAACACAGTCAAAGTGAAACCATTCAATAGGTTATAACTATCACAACACTTAACTAACTATATAGTCTTTCCAAACATCATAATAGCATAGGAAACTACCACTACTAATAGTAAAATTTAAAGGAAAGATAAACAGATTGACCGAGCTCCAGCAGCGTCGAACCGTTCAATTCTGTGAGCCACTTGAAATCCAATCAATAGCAAAATGAGTTGTGAGCCCAACGCATGAAAGACGTTCATTCAATTAAAGCACATTTAATAGATAACAGTCAAAGCTTAAGTTTCAGTGAGATAATAAAAGCGGTTTTAGTTCAGATACAGAGCAGATTAGTTACATACGCATAAGAAATTTCAGTTTTCGATACAAACAAATCAGATCCATATCCAGATACAGAGCAGATCAGTTACACACCATCTTCAGCCATCTCATCCAACCAACCCTACATGCCACAGAGTGTTTGTCTGACAAGTTTACAGAGATGCAGTCTAGCTGTTAGATTGAAATACAACAAAGCGCCAGATTCATATATATACGCATCATGGTTTAGCCACTGATTCGGAACAGATTACTTCCTTCATCACAATATCCCAACCCATGCAAATGTAGATTACAAATATCCATAACATGTGTACAGTCATTTCAATTCAACTCATAAATAGATAATACAGATTAGTATTAGTAATAGCCATCACAGTACACATACATTTATATCATCTATACATAAGTCGTAGAGCATCAGGTAGTCCTTATACAATCAAATTTGAATCATAAATAGATTATGGAGGTCAGTGCTCGTGTTCGGAAACAATCACGGCCTTAAAATAAGATTCAGACCCTATTCAGATGCCACACGGCCTGGACACATGCCCATGTCCTTTCCTGTGTGGCTCATATAGCCTGGGCACACGCCCATGTCGTCTACCCGTGTAGTCTAAATAGTAAACAATGAGTTACATGACCTGGACATATGCCCATGTCCTTGCTAGTGTGACTTACACGGCCTGGGCACAAACCCATGTCCCTAGTCGTATGGTCCTAAATCGTAAATAGCAAGTTACATGGCCTGGATACACGCCCATGTCCTTGCCCATGTAAACCCTACTGTAATGCCCCAAAATTTATATTTTTGATTTTGTTAGAATTTGATATAAATGTATATCTGCTTTAGTGGTTAAGTGTTCTGGATGTGTATGAGAGGTTCCAAGTTCTAAACCAAGCTTTGGCAAATTTTGGTTTTTATCTGAATGAAGCCTAGTCTTTGGTTATTAGGCTTATAAGTACTTATTTGTAAAAGCTTATCAAAATGGGCCTGCTAGTCTATTGGCTAAGCTGTGTGTTGGTATGTTGGATGTCTGGAGTTTGAATCCCTACAGGAGCATAGGTTTTATTTTTGCTCGGTGATGGGCAAGAATTTCAGCAGAGTGGGGACTCTGGAGTGGTTGTAGTTTAGTGGATTTGTGGGAGGAAAATAAAAGGGTGGTTATGAGGAAAATAAAGGGTGGTTATCTCATCTTTTGATTTCCTTTTTCATTTTTACCTCCTCTTTTCCCAAAATTTCGATTTTCTTCAAAATTTTCTGATGTCCCTTTCTGTTTCTCTTCTCTACAGTTTTTTTCCTCTTCGTTTAATACTCTTTTTGCATCCTTTCTAATTGCGGTGTTTTCATCTGTCATTTTCGTGAGACTCGGTAAGTATGATTAAGTGCGTTTCCGTATTGGTTAACGAATATTCTATTAATGGAGGCTTGTTTTGGGTACTTAGGTGGAAGTTAAGGGGCTGTGGTCAGTCAGTCAGTTTTCCGGTGTGCGGAATTACTGTTCTTGCTCAAAGGTAAGGGTTTCGTTAGACTTTAGGGAGTGTTCCTTCCGATTTTAGTTGATGGAGAATCGAAATAAGTGATTAATTGACTGGAATTTTGGTTGATTTTTAGGTTCTGGAAGCTCAGGAGAGCTTACGCGTTGAAAACAACATAGGTGTGTACTCCATTGCATAGAAAATGATATTCGGCAAAACTCGGAAAGCTTTCTATCGATGCTACACGGGCGTGTGGTCGCCCGTGTGGTAGGCCGTGTGGAAGTACACGGGCGTGTGGTCGACGAACCAGGCCGTGAACCCGCAACAAGGGCGCAACAGACACAGTCGTGTGATGGCTGGCGAGGCCATGTACGAGACATGGGCTCGGCCAATTAGGCAGTGTGGCTCACACGGGCATGTGGCCAGTCCGTGTGGAAATGCCCAGACCATGTGGATCATGGAAACAACTTTATTTATCCGATTTTGGCTCATTTTCAGCTTCTTTTTCTCTCAAATGCTCTATTAAGTATAGAAACAAGAATTTAAAGGATTAGGATTATCAAATTAACTAATTTACATAATTAATTATCCAAAAATGCATTAAGAATGGGATTAAAATATGTTACTTTTATATCTTATCAGTGCACCTGATGAAGAGCCAAATAGAGAAGCAATAAAGTTCTGCAAGTTACTTAATGAAATGAATGAAGAACTTTATGAGGGATCAAAATTTTCAAAATTATCCTTCTGCATTCATCTTTTTCACTTAAAATGTTTGGGATGGTGGACCAGAAACTCTTTTACATTGCTGTTAGAGTTTTTGAGAGATATGTTTCCGTTTGCAAAAATCCCTCATTTATGCAAAGATATGAGGAAACTGATACATGATTTAGGCCTTGGGCACGACAAAATTCATAGTTGCCTAAATGACTGCATTTTGTATTAGGGTGAAATGGAAAAACCAACAATCTTGTCATGTTTGGGGTAAATCTCGTTGGATGAATAGGAATGCAAAAGAGGTGAATGAGGATGAAGGTGAGGCACAGTCAAGAAAGAAGCCAGTAAAGATTTTACGATATTTTCCACTAATATCAATGCTTCAAAGGCTTTTCATGTCGTCAAAGATAGTCAAGTCTATGAAGTGGCATCATGATCAATAAACTGGTGATGGATTATTAAGGCATCCTGATGGTTCTTTAGCTTGGAAATCATTTGACAGTAAATTTCCAAACTTTGCAAGCGATCTTCAAAATGTGAGGCTTGGGCTAGCATCTGATGGATTTAATCCTTTTAAAATCATGAGTACTTCGTACAGTATATGGCCTGTAATGCGTGTTCCTTACAATTTGCCTCCGTGGATTTGTATGAAGTAATCTTCTTTTATCTTATCTATGATTACCCCTAGAGAGAAAGGTCCTGAAAATGATATTGACATTTATATGCAGCCACTTATTAAAGAGTTGAAACAATTATGGACGAGTGTTGAAACATATGATGTCTTGAGAAATGAGAACTTTTATTTACATGCAACTTTGTTGTGGATTATTAATGATTTTCTGGCTTATATCAATTTATCTAGTTGAAGTACCAAATGACGTTTTGCTTGTCCTTATTGTGCGGCGCAAACATGTTCAAAGTGGTTATATAATAGGAAGAAGTTCTCTTATATGGGGCATTACTAGTGGTTAGATGGAAATCATAAATTTAAATTTTAGAAGACTTTATTTGATGGTACTAAAGAATTCAGAGGAACTCCTGAGCAGACTATTAGATCTGAAATCTTATTCATGTTAAAAGATATCAATTTTAGTTATGGGAAGATGAATCATCCACCCAACATACAAACAAAAAGAAGACTGAGGGAGACGTATGTTAGCGATGTTGACCGGTAGAGTGATAATGAATCTGATGAAGATGATGATCCTAATAAGGCAGACTTGTAAAAAAAAGAAGTATTTTTTTTTGGGATCATCACATTTTGTGACACAATCTTGATGTCATGCATTTTGAAAAGAATGTTTATGAGAACATCATCAGGACAATTCTAAATGTCGATAGAAAATCGAAAGACAATCTTTAGAGTTGACTTGATCTAGTTGTCATAGGAATCCGGCGTGATCTTCATCCCTAATTACTTCCAAATGGAAAATCTCGATTGTCACCTTCTATTTTTGCAATGTTAAGAAGTGTTCTGCACGGTGTTGAAGGATATAAAGGTCCCAGATACGTACGCATCGAATATATCTCGATGTGTGAGTCTTAAAGATCAAAAACTATATTCCCTAAAATCACATGATTATCACATCTTGATGCAAGATTTACTACCAATTGTTTTACGGTGTTGTATGCCAAAAAGGTAACGTATTGTATAATTGAACTATCCAATATAATGAAAGATATTTGTGGCAAAGTTTTGATTGTTGAAGAACTTGAGAAAGTATAAGATCGAGCTGCCTTGACTTTATGCAATTGGAGAAGGTCTTTCCACCTTTATTCTTTACTATTATATTACACTTGCTAATCTATCTCCCTCATGAAGCAAAACTTGGTAGACCGGTTTTCTATCGGTGGATGTATCCTATAGAGAGGTGCTAATTTATTTGCAAAGTTTTCATTCGTTCATGAATATACCTTTAATTACAACTTTTGATAATGTTGAATATCGTGTTTAGGTTCCTATGCAAATTAAAGTCTTGTTGTCGTAATAAGCGTTAACCAGAAGGATCAATTGCTGAAGGTTACTTGGTAGAGGAATGTATGACTTTTTGCTCTAGATATTTAGAAGATGTTGAAACAAAACTGAATAGACCAAGTAGAAATGTTGGGCTCACTAATCATAATTTAGCCGAAACTTATCTATTTCAAAGTTATGGAGAACCAATTGGTAAAGTTGAAATTGTACACTTAGATGATAGATCTTGGGTACAAGCAGATCGATGTGTTCTTTTTCACCACAATTCAATTGAACCATTATGCAAGTTTTAGAATTTGATAAATATTCATCTTTTAATTTGTTTATATTCTAACCAAGTAATCTACTTTTTAACATAGTGAGTACAAACAAGTCTTGAGATCTCGTTCACGCTCCCGAAGATTACAACATCAAGAGATTCATAAGATATTCACAGAATCTTTTCATGAATGGTTAGGGTAAACGGTATGCAACTAAAGCTTTCATTGACAAATAATAATGTTTCCATATAATATTTATAATTAACCAATTTACTTTCAATTCAATAGGTTTGGAGTGGAAATGACGTCAGTTATGAAGTTAAATGGCTTTCCCAAAGTTCAAATAGAGTAGTAAAAAGATATACTGCCTTATTCATTAATGGATTCAGGTTTCATATAAAATCTCATGAAAGATTGAGGAGGACTCAAAATTATGGAATAATTGTTAATTCTTCAATTACAAGTTATGCTAGTGCTAAGGACAGTAATCCTGTTGGGGGAAATGTGGAGTATTACGAGCTTCTTACAGACATTATTGAGTTGGATTACTATGGAAAACAGAAGGTTGTCTTATTTCGATGTGATTCGGCTAATGTTAATATTGCTTACGAAATTAAAAAAGATCAGTTTGGTTTTACAATGGTGAACTTCTCTCAATTAATTCACACTGGACAACAATTGATAGACAAGCCGTATGTATTTTCTTTTCAAGTCAAACAAGTTTTTTACTCGAAAGATCCAACTGATGATGGTTGGTACATTGTACTCCAAAACACCCCTAGAGACTTATTTAACATAAGCAATGGAAGTAGAGATGACATCAACGAAAGATCAAAAACTTTGCCTTTTCTAGAATAAAACTTAAATGAAACTATCCCTAGTACTAGTACACAATTTCAATGGGTTTGCCAAGATGTGGATGAAGATATTTACGAATCATGATGTAGTAAGATTTTACGATTTTATAATTATATGTAATATTATAATTTAAATCTTGATCTTGTTAAATATTTCAACTATTTTATATGTACTATTATTTTTTAATTAGTTATTAATATTTCAACTATTTTATGTGTTTTACAGATAATATGCCTAGAAGAAGATTGTGAGATCTAAGTATTATTCAAAATCCTCCAAATTCGGAAGAAACAAATAATGAACAACAGACTGCTATTGGATCTTCAAATGTTCCGAATACAGCTGACGAACCTACAGAAATTCAAAGTAACGTTTACTTTAATTTACATGCATGTTGATTTTTATTATTGATTTTTGTTTCAAATCCTTATATTATCATATACCATTTTTCTAGCTGAAAGTGACGGGAAGTGCAAAACTCGAGGACGTACGCTATTAAAAGATTTATACTATCTAAACTCTGTCGAGCGTGTCAAAGTAGCTAGAAATAGTCATGATTAGCCTATTGGATCAGAAGCTCGACTTTTAGTAGGATACTTGGGCATTATAGCACGAAATGTCAATCTGTTGCCAATCAACTACGAGTCATGGTATCATATATAGCACAAAATACCAATCTGTTGCCAATCAACTACGAGTCATGGTATCATATACCTGATAGTAACAAAAATCAAGCTCTCGGTAATATTAAGGTAATAACGTGAATTTAATTTATAATACTTCGATTTAAGTTTCATTTATATTTACTTTCTAAACTTGTGTTAGTTGAAGGAGATATTTGCTTTAAAGGCCTCGGATAATTATGTGAAGAAGGCATTAGTAAAGAAATGGAGAGACCATAAAAGTACTTTAAAGAAGGAATATTTTAAGAAAAATATAAGTCTCGAAGAGAAATTGTGAAATGTTCCACCAGGAATGCTAAGGTACCAATGGGAAGATTCAGTTAGATTTTGGAATTCAAAGAAATGAGAGGTATTACATACTTCCAAACTCTTATAATTATTTTGGTTTATAGTATTTACTATATACGTAATAATAATTTCATAATGTAGGATCGTGAGCGAATTGGAACTACAAGTAAGCAAAAACAAAAATTCGCGCACACAGTTGGGTCGAAAAGTTTTGCTTGTGTAGCTGATGACGAGGTATTTTGAATTTATTAATTATGTCAAATATTAATTACTTTCTACTAAAAAATATTTTTCCTACTATATTGTAGGAACTGTCATCTGGTCAAAAAGTTGGACACCTTCAGCTTTTTGACATTACACATAGAAAGAAAGATAGATCTCCTATGACTACTGAAGCTGTAAAAATTATTGTATATTTACTTAATTAAGTTTGAATTATTTTAAATATTTATCATGTTTAATTATAATGGTTTAATTTGTCATTTGTAATACAAATAATGTCAAGTTATGTTGCATTTGTTTGACGAAATATTTCGTTTCTAACTCCTTGATTGATTTATTAGGAGAAACTAAAGGATAAAAGGGCGGAGTATGAAGCGATCGCTTCAAGTGATAGTTCTATTAATTTGGACAACATTGATAACTGAATTATTACTAAAGTTTTAGGTCCTGAAAGGTATGGTTTGGGTTCGATTTGAAGGATCTTTTGTTAGCCCAACCCAATATTTTGGATTCAGCTCGCAGTAATACTTGCATTCAGCGAATCAAGCTCAAGCTAAAGTTCAGATGTTAAGAGACCAGATGGTTCAAATGCAAGCGGGCACAATTAAGCAAATTGCTCAACTTAAAGCGGAGGCAGCATCGAGAGAAGTAGAGGCTCAAAGAAAATATGAACTCCAGCTACAACTTAAAGTGGATGTAGCAGCGAGGGAAGCAGAGGCAAACAGAAAATATGTCGAACTCCAGCTACAACTTCAGAATATGATGAAGATGTTTCAGCAGTCGCAGAATCCGTCATCTTAGACGTTTGTTTTCTTATTGTGAGAATATCTTAACAATATAACTTTTGAATATAATATATTTTGTTATTTCATTTATTAATTTAGATCATATACATATTTTTTTCGTGATAATATCATTTACATTTGAAGTTTTTAGCTGGATTTGATGTCATAGGAGCGCAATACCCTAAACATTTCCAATCACCTTCGAGTCAGGCTCAAGACCAATCCTGAGGGGATTATTAAAGGCAACTAGGGAGGCAAATGGCACTGATGAATTATTTGTTGGAAAATTTGGACATCACATATATAATAAGTATAATTACATGTTATTATTTACTATCATGATAGGTTAGCCCAAATTAAAAGTGATCTAATTTGGTTAGAATTTTATTGGGCTTTTAATTATTAAATAAATAAAGTATGGGTCAAATATGTGTAGATACTCTTCTAATCAAATTCTAATTAATGATGAGCTAATTAGAATTTGATTAGAACTAATATGCTAAGGTTATAAATATTAAGGTTATGGTCCCCAAATTATACACAAGATATCTTTTCTAATATCCCATCACTAGGAAAGAGAGAACAGATATTCTCTGAGTTTCTTGTATGCTAATTTGGAAGATCAAATCCCCAAGTTTCAGAAAGTTTCAAGGAATCCATGGATTCAGGTACGCTTCCGCATCTAGTTTTGTTATTGATTTATTCTTAATGATTTGACATGACAGATCTTGGTTTATTAAGTTATATTGTAGATTTATTTTATAAATTCTAACAAGTGGCATCCGAGCGTCGTCATATCGAATCATTGGGAATTAATTCAGGTTCTTCATTTGAATAATTGATTCATGAAATTTCATGGGTTTTATATTTCGGATATATATGTTGCTTTTTGAAGATTTGTATTAAAGTTTTTTATTATCTTGAATTCATATAAAAAAAATTGGGTGATTTTCAAATTAATAGATTCAATTATAAAGTTTAAAATATTTGTGTAATATTATTTGATACCTACGTTTTTTAAGCTTTATTTGAAAATATTGAAGTTCAGTTCCTGTGTATTTGCAAGGCATGTGATTATATTATTTTAATCCATATGACATTTAAATATATATATATTTTTATATAGAAATTGATTCATATATATGTTTTTTATTTGTTTATATAAATATATAATATATGCATGCTTTGATTGGTTTAATATTTTGGAAAATTATATAAATATATATATGTTTTATCTTTTAATTTGATTGAAAGATGAAATTAAGGTAAATATTTTGGAACAAATAAATTTAGATTTTTGTTTTTAATTAAAGGATGTCTAATATTTTAAATAAATTAGTTGAAACAAAATGCCGCCAAAGTGACCTCTTTTGTGTAGATTAGTTTATTTGAAATATTAAGATGGTTATATGTTTTTGTGATTCATGCGTTTATTGATTGACCCAAAGGTAAGTTAATATTTGGCAGAATTGCAACGACATATGTGGTGATAAATGTGTGACAATTATAAGGTATTTTATGTAATCAATAAGTTAGTCCAAAGATTAATTCATTGCTTGACATAGTTTATTGCCAATGTTTGATTGCTACAACAAGAGTACCGTTTACTGTTAATATTACTGTCCAAAGACTTGATATTAATGTAATGTTTGGTATCTTGAGATGGGATTAGCCATTATATTGAATTTATTGTTTACTTATGAATATTGATTTAAGCTTGTTTTTGTTCTCTATTCAGCTAATTCATCTTCTGCTGCTACAATATCTGCTAATATAAATTCTATACCCATGCTTAATGGAACTAATTTTAAGGAATGGAAAAGGCACTTACTTATAGTGCTTGGTTGTATGGACATAGACCTTGCACTAAGGGAAGAACAACCTGCACCCCTCACAGCGGAAAGCACCCCTGATATTAAGAGGGACTTTGAGAGGTGGGATCGTTCAAATCGCATGAGTCTAATGACCATGAAATACAACATTCTAGAAGCCTTTAGGGGCACAGAATCTGAAGAGATTACTCAGGCCAAAGGTTTCCTTGATAAAATTGAGAAACATTTTGCTAAAAACGATAAGGTTGAGATGAAATCACTTCTGGCTTCTTTGATGTCTATGAAGTATAAAGGTCAAGGAAACGTAAGGGAGTACATTATGGAGATGTTCCATACTGCTTCAAGACTTAAGGCACTTAAGATCGAGCTTTCTAAGGAATTGCTTGTTCTTATGGTTTTGGTATCACTTCCTACACAGTTTAACCAATTTCTCATTGTGTGCAAGAGGAAGAAAGGTTGAAGTGTGATAAGTCTGAAAGTGCTCATTTGGCCAATGCCCCTAAGGACAAAGGCAAGAAAAGAAAATATCAGAATGAAGCTACTAAGGGTCCAACTCAAAAGAAACAACAACAAGCTACAGAGAGTTGTTTCTTTTGTAATAAGTCTGGACACGTAAAGAAAGATTGTACCAAATATCATGCTTGGCGTGTAAAGAAAGGTATAATTCTTAATTTGGTCTGTTCTGAGATTAATTTAGCTTCAGTACCTAGAAACACTTGGTGGATAGATTCTGGTGCTACTACTCACATAAGTGTTTCTATGCAGGGTTGCCTGAGTTACCAAAAGCCAAGTGATGGTGAAAGACACATCTCTGTGGGCGATGGAAAATCGGTAGAAGTGGAAGCAATTGGGCATTTTAGGTTGTTATTAGGTGTAATACCCCTACCCGTATTCATTGCCGGAATAGGGTACGAGGCATTACCGGAGTTTATGAATTAAATTTTTTTTATATTCAATATAGCCCTTTTATAAATATCTAACCTTCCCTGTAATATTAAATCGAGACCAATCCACATTAACCAAATCAATTCAACATATTTTCATGATAGATTCATGCATTTATATAAGATAACGTCATCACATATCTATAACCAGGTTTGTTAACCATACTAATGGCTAACTTTACATTCATTTCACGTTAACATTTACTTTGTTAGCGTATACATGCCATTGATTTCCAAAATAAAGTTTCTTTATATACCGAAATCCTGAGGTTGACAGTGTGATGTGTCTCCGACCAAATCCGACCTCCGAGCTCTTAACACTACAAAACAGGGAAAAAGGAAACGGGGTAAGCACTTTGTGCTTAGTAAGCTCATGTAACAAGAATTATACTTACCTAATATTTTCAATACAATATAATAAACATTCATATATCCATTCAATGCATTATTACCCTAACATGCACAAACTCAACATTCAAGTTAGTACAATAATTTCCATGTATCAATAATATATATACCATGATTGATGAGCTCGTCAATACCATGATTTCCATTTCCTTGTTATTTTTCCATATTTATCCCGTTGAATTTATCGAAATTTCGATGGATTTTCAGAGGTACACATTTAGTGTACAATTCCGGGCCTGTCAATTCATATTCATGTGCGCACATATCCATTTCAGAGAGCACACTCCCACGAACCTCAACCTTGCAGCGGGATTACCAGTCCAGGCTAAATCCCCTGCAATATAAACTCATAGAGTATTGCCGGGATTACCAGTCCAGGCTAAATCCCCTGCAACGACAATTACTCTAATGAGCTTGGATCTGAATTACCAGTCCAGGCTAAATTCAGACCCTAATTTGGATTACTCGTACGGGCTAAATCCATTTTACACATATTCTTCGGGAGGGCTATATCAGGATAGGATCACCCGTCCGGGCTAGATCCTTTTTACCGTCAATTCCTTTTCAGAGATCCATCGAATTTTCCTTTCATTCAACCGGGATTTCTTCCCATTTTATCAAATATATCAATGTTTCATTAATTTCCATATAATGAACATTCAAATCATATTCATATCAAAAACATGCATTTCAAGAATTTAAGAATATAATTCAAGTTACACGAACTTACCTTGATACTTGTTTGTAAACAGTAAAAATCTACTAATCCCGAACTTTTTCCTTTCCTCGATCTAGCTTCGTATTTGAATCTTCTGGATTTGGTGCAAAAATTATGAAATACCAGCTTAAAGAACCCTCCTATGGTGTTTTTAGCTGCTGGAATTGAAGAGAAATGAAGAGAAATCTAGATATTTCCTATTTAGTCCTAGTTTTATTTAGTTAATTTTGTAATATTCCAATTTTACCCTTAATTTATCAATTTTCCTGCTGATTTCATACCCTTGCCGTCCAGCCCAAATAACTTTTGGGTCTAATTGCCTTTTAAATCCTTTCTCATTAGACTCTTAAGCTATTTAATCACTCTAGCAACTTTTACACCTATTACAATTTAGTCCTTTTCATTTAATTGACTACCCAAACATTAAAATTTCCTAACGAAATTTTAATACCACATTAATAACATTTCATAAATATTTATAAAATTATTTTTGACTCGGTTTTACAAGATAGAGGTCCTGATACCTTATTTTACCCAATTTCTTCAATAATTTTTTTTCTAACTAATCACTAAATCGATAAAATTTTCCTATCAATATTTTCATACGATTTTCCTATCATATCAATTTTCAAGCAAAAATATTGAAATAGATTTCTCTTTAAATCGGATCTATGGTTACGAAACCATTGTTCCGATAACCTTGAATTTAGGCCATTACATTAGGAACTGGTTTTTATTTGGATTTAAAAGACACTTTTGTTGTACCGTCATTTAGATGGAATTTAGTTTCTGTTTCTTCATTGGACAAATTTGGATATTATTGTTCATTCGGAAACAATCAATTTAATTTGTCTTTAAATTCAAATGTTATTGGAATTGGTTATTTAAATACTTATGAAAACCTTTATTTGCTAGAAACAGTTGTATCCTATAATGAAACCTTGCATGTGGAATCACGAGGTATTAAACGCAAATTAAATAAGGAAAATTCAGCATCATTATGGCATAGGCGCTTAGGTCATATCTCAAAAGTTAGAATTGAACGCCTTGTGTCTGATGGTATTTTAAAGTCCCTTGACTTCACAGACTTTGATGTTTGTGTCGATTGCATCAAGGGAAAACAGACCAAAACCAAGAGATTTGGTGCCAACAGATCTTCAGACGTCTTAGAATTAATTCATACAGATATTTGTGGGCCATTCCCTACGGCATCATGGAATGGTCAACAATATTTCATAACATTTATAGACGATTACTCACGTTATGGGTACCTATATCTCATTCATGAGAAATCTCAGTCTTTGGACGTGTTCAAAACTTATAAAGCTGAAGTTGAGAATCAACTCAACAAAAGGATTAAAAATGTTAGATCTGATCGTGATGGTGAGTACTACGGTAGATATGATGGCTCAGGTGAACAATGTCCAAGACCATTTGCGAAATTCCTAGAGGAATGTGGTATTGTCCCACAGTACACCATGCCAGGATCACCTAGTATGAATGGTGTAGCTGAAAGACGAAACAGAACTCTTAAGGATATGGTAAGGAGCATGATTGCTCATTCTACCTTACCTGGTCCCTTTGGGGAGAAGCATTAAAGTCAGCAGCTTACATTCTGAATAGAGTACCCAATAAAGCAGTTGCAAAATCACCTTATGAGCTTTGGACAGGTCAAAAGCCTAGTCTAAAGCACTTTCACATTTAGGGATGTCCAGCTAAGGCAAGGCCTTATAGGCCTCATGAAAAGAAAATGGACTCCAAAATAATAAGCAGATACTTTATTGGCTATTCTGAGTGATCTAGAGGCTATAAATTTTATGATCCCATAATAAAGAATATTTTTGAGATAGGAACTGCAACATTTTTTGAGGATGTTGAGTTTGGGGGGAGAAATAAAGTTAGAGACATTGCTTTTGAGGAGGAATTAGATTCTAACTCAATTCCTACTATCACTTTTGATGATGTTTAGGTTCTTATACCTATCATTAATCAAGAAGTGAATCTAGAACCTCTACAAGACAATGTTGAACAACTCCCCATTCAAAATGAGGTAATTGTTCCAGAAGAACAAACTCAACAACCTCAAGAACAAGTGCCATTAAGGAGGTCCACAAGAGAAAGGGGAAATGCTATTCCAGATGATTATATTATATTTCTCCAAGAACATGAGGATGATAATAGAATGATGGAAGATGATCCAATCAACTTTCATCAGGCCATGAAAAGTTCTAATTCTCAAAAGTGGATTGATGCCATGAAAGATGAGTATAAATCTATGCAAGATAATAAAGTTTGGGAACTTGTCCCATTACCAGAAGGTGCAAAACCAATTGGTTGTAAATGGATATTTAAAACCAAGAAGGATGCAAATGGTAATGTGGAAAGGTATAAGGCACGTCTTGTAGCTAAAGGATATACTCAAAAAGAAGGCATTGATTTTACAGAGACCTTCTCTCCAGTTTCATCGAAAGACTCCTTTAGGATAATCATGGCACTTGTTGCTCATTTTGATCTTGAGTTACATCAGATGGATGTTTAAGACTGCGTTTCTTAATGGCGACATTGAAGAAACAATTTATATGGTGCAACCAGAAAATTTTGAGTCGAAAGACTCAAAGAATATGGTTTGCAAATTGACAAAATCCATCTATGGACTCAAACAAGCTTCCCGTCAATGGTACCACAAGTTTCATCAAATAAGTATTTTGTTCGGTTTTGAGATGAATATTGTTGATGATTGTGTGTATCACAAATTCAATGGGAGTAAGTACATATTTCTAGTTCTATATGTTGATGACATTTTGCTTGCCACTAATGATATAGGCTTATTGCACGAAACCAAGAGATTTTTATCCAAGCATTTTGAGATGAAAGATCTTGGGGACGCCTCTTTTGTTTTAGGAATTCAGATACTTCAAGATCGATCTCGAGGTATTCTTGGATTATCACAAAATAGCTATATCGATAAAGTACTCAAAAGGTTTGGCATGCAGAATTGTAGACCAGGTGACACCCCTGTCGCTAAAGGAGACAAATTTAGTCTTACTCAATACCCTAAAAGTAACCTTGAAATTCAGGAAATGCAAAAGATTCCCTATGCATCAGTTGTTGGGAGTTTAATGTATGCTCAAGTATGTATGCGTCCGGACATTGCGTACATTGTTGGGATGCTAGGCAGATATTTAAGCAACCCTAGTATAGACCATTGGATAGCAGCCAAAAGGGTTATGAGATATCTTCAGAGAACAAAAGATTACATGCTTACTTATAAGAGATCAAATCTTTTGGAGGTCATAGGGTATTCTGATTCTGATTTCGCTGGATGCCAAGATAGTAGGAAATCTACATCAGGCTATATTTACCTGTTAGCCGGAGGAGCGATATCTTGGAAAAGTGTCAAACAGACACTTATAGCTTCGTCCACTATGGCAGCAGAGTTTGTAGCATGCTATGAGGCATCAAATCATGGAATATGGTTGCGGAACTTTGTCACAGGGCTGCGCATTTTGGAGAATGTAAAAAGACCACTCAAATTATTTTGTGACAATAAGTCAGCAGTGTTGTATTCCAATAACAACAGGAGTTCATCTAAGTCAAAGCATATTGACATAAAATTCCTAGTTGTAAAAGAAAGAGTGCAAAATGGTCAAATATCCATAGAGCACATTGGGACAAACTGCATGATAGCGGATCCGCTCACAAAAGGTTTACCATCCAAGGTCTTTCATGAGCACACTGCTCACATGGGTGTTACATTGTTTGAGGATATCATGATTTAGTGGGAGTTTATATTTCAGACATTTATGTATTTGGTTATTTTCTGATCAGAAATGAAGTATTCAGTTTATTCACTCTGTTTATTATTTTGAAATTGACCTCACTTAAGTTTAAGGAGGACCAGTTGGAAATAGACATGTTTAGATCATATTGCATGTAATTTTCATACTACACATCCATACTTGATCTATGTCATTTGGTTGTGTTAATATACGTGATCATGGATGGATTTAGTTACGATATTTGTAACGAAAGTCGCATTGGTTCTATGTTAACATAATTAATGGACGAGATTGTACGGAATGACTTTTGGATATGATAGTAAAAATTTTGAATGACATGTAATTATAGAGTAATTAGTATATATATGTGGTCCAAGTGGGATATTGTTGGAAATTTTGGACATCACATATATAATAAGGATAATTACATGTTATTATTTACTATCATGATAGGTTAGCCCAAATTAAAAGTGAACTAATTTGGTTAGAATTTTATTGGCTTTTAATTATTAAATAAATAAAGTATGGGTCAAATATGTGTAGATACTCTTCTAATCAAATTCTAATTAATGATGGGCTAATTAGAATTCGATTAGAACTAATATGCTAAGGTTATAAATATTAGGGTTATGGTCCCCAAATTATACACAAGATATCTTTTCTAATATCCCATCACTAGGAAAGAGAGAACAAATATTCTCTGAGTTTCTTGTGTGCTAATTTGGAAGATCAAATTCCCAAGTTGAATGTGTGCTAATTTGGAAGATCAAATTCCCAAGTTCCAGAAAGTTTCAAGGAATACATGGATTCAGGTACGCTTCCGCATCTAGTTTTATTCTTGATTTATTCTTAATGATTTGACATGATAAATCCTGATTTATTAAGTTATATTGTAGATTTATTTTATAAATTCTAACATTATTATCGTTGCTTGTGATGTTAGCTTGGGCTACCTGGACTGCTGTATTGCCCGCAGTTTCTTGCATAAAGAAGTGAAGATTGGTGACCTTAACTGGCCTGGGATGATATGGTCGGGTTTTCGAGTAGTATTGGCTCTGCACTGCTACTTGGGAGAGGCAGATGATCAGAATCCAAGTCAACATCAATGTTTCTCTCATTGTCTCTGCTTTACTATAATTTTTGGAGGCAAAATGTAGATGAAATTCTTTTACAGTTGCTGCTTCATTTTTTATTAACAAAACACAAATTTTATACTCAGAAAATCCACAGACATGAAAATAATTAATTGTGTAAAATATTTTAAATCCCTGTTTGATTTCTCCGGTAGTATTATTAAAAAGAAATGAAATCTTGATTAGAACGATCCACGTTGTAAATACCATTGATAATTTCTCCACTCCCTAATTAGAATGATAAACGCCGTAAACACCATTCTGTCCATAAATACAATGATCTACTTGCTGTAGATTAATTTTAGATTGGAAGTTTTATCTTCTGTGTCTGCAATAAAATCACCTTATTGTTCAAGAGAAATTCATTGTTGTTCATAATAATTTAAATTCCATTAATACTTCCTTCTCATCTACTTAAATTTTTGTATTAAGTAAGATCTAATATCCGTCTGAATTAATGTGTTGGTTTTATAAATTAATTTAATATCGTCTTCTGCTAACAAAAGTTTGTTTGATAATCAATAGTAGTCTAGTTGAGTTAAGATTAATCAATAGTTTGTTCAAACGAGACTAAAAGATAAGAATTCACTGTATACCGAGAACTCAAAATACGATTGCTAATTAGATAATCAAGTACGTGAATAATAGTCCCTCAAATTTAATGTTGTTTGAGGATCTCCGACTTCTATACAAGGGGTTTTACTGTTTGATAGTAATATCTTTACACAAATTTGATTGATTTTGATGTATTTGTTTAATGTTTTTTTTTCTACCAAAAAAATTTTTATTTATAAGAAGTTTATTTTCTTGTCTTGCTATTAAATTAAGAGCATATTAGTAAATTTATTACAAACAAGAATAATGATAATAATAAAGGAAGGAATAAATACAATATATAATAAATCAGTTGATGAAAGACGAAGGAAACCACAACCCAAAATCATATTATAAGCATACAAAACCGAGCTCACATCTTAATGATAAAAATTACTCAGAATATTTTTATTCACATGTTGTCACTAAATTTTTTTTTAAAAAAATCATTAATTCCATAACTTTATATATGATTAATATTTTAACAATTTAACTGTTAAAATTACAGTTACATAGTGTCTTAATTTTATTTTTTATGCTTTTGTAACATATGACAATTGAGACCCTATAAATAGAGGGATTGTATAACATTATAGTATGCCAAGTAAAAATTGAATTATTCTTTCACTTTTGTGTCTACTTTTCCCTCTTATTCTTACTATAATTCTCTTAGTTTTTATAACATGTTGTCAGCACGATCTTACTCAAAGTGATAATTTCTTTTATCGATAATTAAATTTATCCTCTAAGATTTTCAAGATCTTAGACAACACTTAGACGACATGATGCAATGTTTTACAGGAACTTTTTTTATTTAATGTTTCATATCTTATTTTTTTTAATTAGCTAATTGATGATTAATTATAATTGTTTTGATTATTTTTTTTTTGTTTTTAAGAGTGGTTAAAGATTTGATATTAGTATAAAATTTTGGTTCAGTGTTGTTGATGTTGGGGTTTATTAATATATATAAGTTATTTTGAGATAAAAATTTTCAATTATCCGTACAAAATCGTGAAATAAGATATGCTCTCAAAGTTTACTATCAATGAATTTTGATTAGATTCAAAGTCTACTAATAGAGTTTAATTTGCTTATTTCTTAATAAAATCATCAAGACTTAAGGTCGAACAAGTAAAGATACATCAACTTAGTTGGATCTCCATTTTTAAACTCTTAGCATCTTAAAATATTAAATCGACTTGTTATATTGTTTAAATATTTGAGATGATTTTCCTTTTTAATTTTTTATTCCAATGGTTATTTATTATTTTAAGCACATTATTTGTTCAAGACAATGAATATTGATTGATTTGTTTATGTCACTATAGTAGATTTTGTAATTAAAAATCAGGGGTGAAGCCAAAAAAAATATTAGGAGGGCCTATAAATTTTTACGATAGTAAAAAAATAAAATTTCACCATTTTAATAACCTATATATTTATAATTTTAAAAGATTAAGTCAAATTTTTATCATTTTGGGGAGTCAAAGTGTAATTCTATCATTACTAATTTAAAATTTTATATATTATAAAAGATCCAAAATAAAAAAAATCATTTTAAAGGAGACCGAGGCCTTTACCATTGCCCTAGCTCTACCCTTATTAAAAAATATATTTGAAGAAAACATATTTAGCATGTGTTTTTTTTGTTGTTGTTAGAATAAATACTTGTGTTAGTAAATTTAGATTTGATTTTGTTTAAATATATGATGTCTCTCTTTAATTTGGTTAAAGAATTAAAAAAATAGAAGTAAAATTTTATTAAACAGCAAAAACTGGATAATTCACCATGAGTAGAAGCCAATGCCCCAAAAGCCAATACGAAATAGACAATATGAGCGACTATAAACGCACTTAACACTTCACCATAAGAGCCCAACACACCCAAACAACAGTATGATGACAGCACAAATAAAAATATAGCCACAATATAGAGCCACATAAAATGAACCAAAAGCCGCGCACCAAGAGAGTCAAAACAGACATAACTTTTGTCCCCAACCCTGGTTAAAAGGCTATGGTTAAAAGGCTAGGCAAAAACATGGATTCTAGTCTAGAATTTTAAGCTTTAATTGTTTTTATTTTTAATTCTTGAATTATATACTTACAAACAAGAATTACTATATTAATTTAGTTATGGGTATTTCTATGGATTTCATTTGCATTAATCCATTCTTGTTTAATAAGAAAATGGTTTGATTTTGCAAATACCTTATATTTTTATTGCTATATATCTTTGAGATACTTGTTATTTTTGTAGAGCTATTAAAGGTAATTCATATGCTTTATATTATTTCATTTGTTAATTATTTAGATAAATAACATGAGCAATTGTAATTGAAAAAATTATCTGAGCAATTGTAAAATGCACTAGTGCTTAAACTAGTGCCGACTGGTAGTGGCACTAACTACTTAGAAAAAACTGTCATGTTTAAGTCAGCAAATTTTGACAACAAATTACTTAAGGCTATGATCTCTTTAGTTATTTGGGATATATACCAACCCATTCTGGATATCCAAACTTCACTTAACAAGAGATCTTGGTGATTTATTTGGATTGGATCTAAGCAATCATCATCCCTTAATTCATAGATCGAATCAAATCAAGCTATAGAAGGAAGTATATTCAGATGATTCAAGCTTGATCTTGTGCTACTTTTTGGAGATATTATTTGTGTTGTTTTTTGGTTTGCACACAACATTATCGTATGGCAGTATCTAACAGAATCACTCTTTTCTCACCCTAGCTTCATCTATCCCGTCATTAATTTTCCCTCCGCAACACACATATATTACCCAAACATTTCGCATGATTTATCATTTTACATACATCACGCTAGTTAACCAAACACTTATTGCCTACCATTAAACAATCAACACACAATTGGCAAGTTCACACGGTATTGTACACATACACAACCTTAGGCAATCTCTATACATAGACAACGTGATACATGCAAGTCATAAGACATCCTCCATCATCCAGAAGGCATGGTACAGAGACTCACCTTCAAGGGCAAAGACAGGGGGGCTGGCATGGGCCCCAGCCCCCCCTAAAATGTAAATTTGCTCTTTTGGCCCTTAAATTTTTTTAAAAATTTTAAATTAGTAAAGGTAAAATTACATTTTGGCCCTCCTAAAATTATAAAAATTCGACTTAATCTTTTACAAATTATAAACTATAAAAAATTAAAATTTTATCCGGCCCTCCTAACAATTTGTTCTAGCTTCACCCCTGCTCACCTTGCTTCCTTCACTTTGATAGCTTAGCTAATCCAAACGTCAAAGTCTCATTTATCGTAGAAGCTAAGCATGACAACCATTATCGGTTAATCAAATGGTGGTTAGTCCTTAAAACTCAAAATCTTAAATTAAACAGAAGCTTTGAGATTCTTACTCTACTTCTTTCTTCAATACATAAGTATAGAGAGATAAGAAAGCTTACCAGTTCCTCAATTTCTCTACCACCAACCTTCAATTCATACGACTGTTGCAACGTGCAGAGCTTTCTTTAGTTGCATCCCTTTCATCTTTAGAACGACTGAAGAAGATGATGCTATGGAGAGGAAAAATTCTGTAAACAAAATTGAGAAAATTTTGTCTCCTGTCAGACCTATTAATATATACTCCTTAGGAACAATCGTCATTTCAACCATCCATTCTTAATCATATTGTCTCCCACTATAGAACCAGCCGATTCTAATCTAACTAAACCAAAATTGAAATCTAACATTTCCCGACCAGTTACTTAAGTTTCTAAATATCTCATTAGGGATCGTAAATTTCTATTTCTATACCACCGGCCCCCAACTCTTTTTTGTGTTCAGGTCCTTAGGAGAAATGGGTGTTACAATCTCTACTATAAATCAGGGTCTTATTTAACAGGAAGTTGGGTCACACAACTTTAACATAAGTGATGTTTATTCCGTTGTTGCTTTAGGGAGTGTTTAGTATTGCTTCTAAGAAGCGCTTTTGGGACAAAAAACACTTTTGGATAAAAGTATTCCCAAATAAGCTGCTTTTTGAGAGAAAAAGTACTTCTCCCACACCAAAAATTAGCCAAAAAATACTTTTTTTGAGAAGCTGAAAATTTTAGCTTCTCTCCAAAAGTGCTTTTGGAAAAAAATAGCTTTTGTAAAAAAATCACTTTTGAGAAGAATTCCTAAACTAAATCTTAATCTCCGAGAGAAAACTTGTTGGCTTCCTTGTAATATTTGACTTTGATACCATATGACATTTGTTTCGTTGTCAATAAACAACTTTCCCAATTTTCGCATAAACAAACCTTTTTTCTAGCTAAAGATATAATGTTTATTTCAAGTAGGGAGATAAAGTACAATAATCAAGTATGACAAATTTAAATTCTGATAAGATCAACATACGTATTTCTCATACTTTTATTCTAATGAAGCGGAGTAGAATCATACGAGTTTTTCACAATCTAAAAAAACGGAGTCTGTAAATAACATCTTAGTAATGAACTACAGTAATGTTCAATTCCAAAATGACATTGGTGGCATTTATAATGATAGGGTTAAATAGAGCAACCCCTGTTGCCATCACGAATTTTCCTCTTCCTCCGACCACTGCAAGCTCAGGTTCTCCCCTTGAAAATACGCTTATTGAGCTGCCATTAAACCTACCGGTATTAAATCCAAAATCTATGTATTGTGTGCTTGATGCATTCATTCTGGATAGGAGCGCAATACCCTGAACATTTCCAATCACCTTCGAGTCAGGCTCAGGACCAGTCCTGAGGGGATCATTAAAGGCAACTAGGGAGGCAAATGGCACTGATGAATTATTATCGTTGCTTGTGATGTTAGCTTGGGCTACCTGGACTGCTGTAATGCCCGCAGTTTTGTGCATAAAAACGTGAAGATTGGTGACCTTAACTGGCCTGGGATGATATGGTCGGGTCTTCGAGTAGTATTGGCTCTTCACTGCTACTTGGGAGAGGCAGATGATCAGAATCCAAGTCAACATCAATGTTCCTCTCATTGTCTCTGCTTTACTATAATTTCTGGGAGCGAAATGTAGATGAAAGTAGAGTTGTAACTTCATTTTTATTAACCAAACACGAACTTTATACTCAGAAAACCCACAAACATGAAAATAATTAATTGTGCAGAAAATTTTAAATACCTGCTTGATTTCTCCGGTAGTATTATTAAAAAGAAATGAAATCTTAATTAGAACGATCCACGTTGTAAATACCATTGAGTTTCTCCACTCCATAATTAGAATGATGAACGTCGTAAACACCATTCTGTCCATAAATAAAATGATCCACTTGCTGTCCAGAATTAATTTGATGTTTTGAGCTTGAAATTGAAAATAATTGTAAGTTAATTTATGACACAAATTCAATTAACAATATTATTAATATTAGAAATTTTATCATTCGCTTATTCGTTTAGAAATCATAAATTTAGAACACAAATGTATGTTTAAAAAAAACATACAATAAATAATAAAATTTACGATTTAAAACTAATTAATAATAACACATGAAATATGTATCCTATTAAAATTAAAATTTAGATTAATTTGTTTATCATGATATTGTCATCAATCTTGAATCAATATCGAATTAACTTATGACACCATATAATTAAAATAAAAATTATAATGATGTTTACATACAAGATTTATATTAAAAAAAAAGAGATTACAGCAGATGACAGAGCCTGATTATTACTTAATAATATTGGGAGATGTCCATTTTTATTATGTGTGGAGAAGGCTAAATCCTTATTGAACAGTATGTTATTTTCATCATTCTTTACACAATGTATTATTTAGATATCCAAGTTGGCAGTTTTGGATATTTGATTTATTGGCAAAAATGAAGTAGAGGGTTAATATCAACTCCTAATCCACAGTTTCCATCGTCACAAATCCAAGTAATACAAACGGGAAGAAAAAAATTTCTATCTACGACATTTTATTTATTCATGAATGAAGAATCAATGATGCCAATTGTTGTTCCAACTACACACGTATTATGCACTGTGTAGCGTTCCCCCCAACAACTGATCATTCTACAAATTGTTGCATTTTATCTCACATTCGCACTTTTAGACCTATTGCAGGACAACACTGTTCAACTCCTATTTTGTTCTTTCATCTCTTTACAATATTGAGTATGCACGGATTACCTCAACAATAGGTGCTCGACATAACGGGCATTTTCCCCCACCACGAACCAACTCATTTGCACATTTTAAACTAGTGCACATGTGTCCACATCTGCAACCGGTTTTTTAATGTCAAAAACTTCAGTTGCAATGTCTAATTAAAGCATTAATGGAGTTTCCAATCAAAGGTTTCATAGATGATATTTGACCATGGAAAGATTTAGAAAAAGTTAAGACGGTAAACCTGTACAAAAGCGAATCAATATGGCTATCACAACAAACACAAGTAGTCCCTTTCCTCACATGACCCCAGTTTGAACCATCATTTGATGCTTCTGCACTTGAACCTGGAATGCGACAGAAACAATTAAAATCACCTCAAGAAATTCCAAACAGTGCTTTGCAGGTAAGAAATGTTGGAAAGTTTTACGAACCTTTTTCACTAGCTGAATGATTCAAAGCAGCAGAGACTTCCTGCCTGACGGGTCGCTGCAACTCCAACTGCATATCCATGCAGGCTTCCAACATCCTCTGCATGTGGTTCATCCCCTGCTGGAGTCTCACCATATCAGCTCTTAGATCATTAATCATCTCCCATTCCTGCTCAAAATAAGTAGCCTCATAAATAACAGAAGAGATGCAGAGTAACAAAATGTACTGTACAAAATAAGACATCTGGGCATATTTCCAGAGAATATTCAACTTCTATTCAACTAGCGATTACTGTACAAAAGCTGCGGCAAATCTATGTTACTGAGGTGTGAGTGTACAATAGAGGCATGTGCGCAGCACAGGCATGTTCAAATTTTCTAAGATTTTCCATATATTTGAAGGGTCCTTCAAGGTTCATATAACCATACTCGTGTCTGAAAATGTACCAACATTGCTACTTTAAGAAAATCAAATAGTTGGAGGCTTGGAGCATAGAGAAAATGAAACCCAGCAGTCACACAAGGAGTTGTCTATAAATTTGATTATTATCACAATAATTTCACCATTAGGAAAACAAAAATGACAACAGACAAACACAATCAGGAAGGAAAACATAACCCCTAATACATAATTCAATCAGTTACTTATCCAACAGAATATCTCTCAAAAGGGATAATTCCACAAATAAACTTACCTTCAGTATGAAACTCAATCAGATTTCCTAGAGCTAATCTCTATGTGTTAAAATTATTCCAATTTCCAAGAGAAAAATCTAACAAGATACTACAATGAAGAGAATGGAAACGATAAGATTCAGTAGTTAAGGAATAAGCAGTTGCAAGACTAAGAATTATGGCTTACAAGGTCCGATCTATGCATGCTGTGCCTAGACCAGCTAGTGTGATGTAAAGTCTGCTGCCACAATGGCTGTGGGGGTGGCACTGGTGGAGAAGGCAGCACAAGTGAAGGCCTGCTACTAGCATCATTCTGATTATCATTTGTTTCATCCCTCTGCTGCTCTTGATAACACTCAGGTGAGGCTGGAGTTGGCAAGTTTCTGTGCAGATCCCAATCAATGGGAGAACGGCCTTGTCTTTCCACATAAGATTGTTTTAATTGGTCTAGACTTTCCCGGAAACCGCTTCGAAGAAGATTAGAGACACTCCTCCTACAAATTAAATTAGATCCATCAAGAAGTCATATTTTACTTTAAAGTGTAAAAACACAACCGTGTGATCAGATACCTGCTCAGAAGTTCTCTAAGTTCCATACTGTACACATTATCATCTTCAGGCGAATGAAATCTACTGAACCTTCCAACTGGGGTTGCACGACGTGCCCTTGGAGGATCAAAAGGCCCTTCTGACCAATTTTCAACAGCTTCGCGAGAGCCATCCTCATGCCAAAATCTCTGGGCTTCCTGAGAATCACTTTCTTCTCCATTTACATTGCCAGGAATATCTTGGCGATAATCACTATCTGAACTTTCTTGCCAATTTGTATCCATTTCTTCTGCATTTCCCTCTCTCCATTCATTAAACTGAGCATATCTTGACTGTTGCCAGCTTTCTCTCTCACTATTGGTTGTTGGTTCCCGCCAATTCCCACCTTGGGTAGCATTTTCTTGCCAACTTATGCTCTCAACGGCTAGCATGTTGCTAACAGTATTTCTTGTTTAATTAGGCAACCGTCCAAAGTGACTTCCCAAACTCCTAGGTTGCATATCCTCATTGTTTTCGCGTTGGACATCTTGTGACATATTTGTTTGGGAAATTTCATCTCTAGAATCATTGAAGACATTGTTAGTCGTGGGTTCAGAATCGCTGTTTGCTTGACCACATACAATTGCTTCTAATCTGTTCCGGAACCCTACCTTGAATGAGAAAAATAATTGCCTTTTATGGAAATCAATGGAAAACTTGGAGCTGAAAAGGGCATTGCAGAGAATTGTGCAAGCTATAATCTAGATGCAGGTAGATGGACTCTGCACTTGTGATCCATGTCTTATTTTCGTAAAAAAACCATAAATATCACAAATCTCTCATTGTTTCTCAAAAAAATGAAAAATAGAACTAAGTTGTTCTGGTTTTCCACGACCAGGAGGAGGTTAAAAATCAATAAAATAACCAGACTAGAACAATAAACAAAATATTATAAGTACATGGGTGTAGCTGCATAGTATATCAACAGAAAGTAACAAAATTGTCAATACTTAACACCAAACTCGAAGTACTATAGCAATGCATCTTGTTCTATGCATCATTTGCCAAAATTCCTCAGCCCATAAGATTATTGTTTCATAAACATTAGCCATTTTAGAACCATCACCGAAATTTTTGAACAAGAGTGAAACATTCTCCAAAGAATTCGTAATCTAAGAATGAAAGAAAAAGTTTCCTACCTCAAACCAGATACAGTGTGCCATTGTCTTAATTGATTTAATTCACTCACTGCCACTGAAGGTGGTCTCTCCTTTTCAACAGGTCTTTCATGCAAGAACCTACCTCTGAGTAGTGACTGCAAAATTAAGATAAGAGTGCTGCTAGTTTAGCATGCAACATGTGAAAACAAAAGGATTTTCATAGAGCAAAACTATATATATATTAACATCAATCATCAAGACATGTGATCACACAACAGTCCAGAAGTGATTTATAAAAGCTAATTCCATCACCAGCATACTTTTAATATTTTACTTTCATAAAAAATTAAAACGTTTTCTAAAAACATACGAATGATGTTACTTTCAGTCTTAATCATTATATAGCAAGTATTATCCTTCTACAAAGAAATAAAAGGTTAACCTCCTCTAGTTTCTAGCCTAGCATGAATATATGAGAAAGAGGGATGAATGGTGAAAAACTTAGGTAATAAAAACGTATTTAAGGATTTACTATAAAAATAGAAGTCAACCAAGAGCATCATTGAAATTAATGACAAGCGACTAAAATTCTAAAAATTCAATATGATAAACGACGATGGCACAAGAATTGTTAACTATTACACAAGATTCAAACGGATCTAATCAATACTCAAGTTTCTAGCTTCTCAAGGAACAGCACTGCAGAAAAGTACAGAACAGAGCCACCTATTGATATTGAAAAGTTTTCATTCCAGAAAGAAAGCTAGACTCATGATTTCTCTGTTTCATATTTTTTCCTTTGGCTAATTTGTTGATTGGTGAAAGAACCACAAACCTATTAAGAAAATCAAATCAATTTACAAACATCCCAGTAAAGCAAATAGATCGAACTCTTTGAGAAACTAAACTAGAAATCGAGTCCATCCAATTTTTGAACCAATTAAACAGGCTTGTTTTCTAGAAGTTCCTAGTAAAATGGCTCTTGACTTAAAAGCAGAACATCCTTAGTCCCTTATAATTAAATTAGGTTAATACCACATGGGCTATAATACATACAGGATATAAAAGTCAAAACCTTCACTCAAACCATGGAACTAACATCCATGAATGGAGTGGAAAACTTGTAGTCCTTCTATTTCAAGCAAATTTATGAAATGCGCAAATCAGGAGAAAGCATATAATGTACACAACATCATTAGTGCAAAACCAAAGAGCAGAACATTAGTAGACGCTTAAGATATGAAGATTTAATTTAAGTCAATTTAAGATGCATCATATTTGAGACATTTTTTTGCAAAATTAGCAAAGTTAAAAAGATAAAGACATACAGACCATAGCTGAATATAATTCACTGAAAAACAGAAAATCATTGTATGCAGCATTTACAAACAAAAGGCAGCTATAACCGTGACTTTCTTAGAGTTGTGCAAACTTAATCTTCTGATATGTACGTTTTTATTGCAATAGGAATTTTAGTTTTATTTATTTATTATATCAGGTTTTATTAAGAGTTTTAGTTTTATTGATTTTCTCTATTATATTAGGTTTTTATTTCCTTCATAAACTCTAGTTTAGGAATTCTATTAGGACTCTTTTCTTTGTTATTAAGAGTCTATAAAAGGCTAGATAAGCAATTAGGGTTCAGTCATGGACGAATCTGCCTTTTGAATAACCATAAGCCAAAGTAAGAATTCTTTATTGTCTAGACCTGTAGGACCTAAAGGATCTAGACCTGTGACTAGATCCTATGCCAAGGCACGTAACATCTTCATGACAGCTAACTCACCTGAATGCGGTTACGATGAGCAAAATCTGATACAGCACGGTGCTCCAATAAACCCTGAAGTTCTCTCTGTCTTTCTCTTTCAGTCCTCACAAGTAAGTCAATTACTGCTTGTCTTCCACGCAACCTCAACAAGTCTCTCTGAATGTGCTCTGGTTGGCCTTCATCTTGATCATTAACTGAGCCATCAGGAACTCGGTCAACTTGCGCACCTCTTATAACTGCCTGATCTTCCCTATGTCCCCAATGAACTCCTCGCTGTTGACTTGACATCTGTACCCACTCCCGGACAATTCTAACTCGCTCACGCTCTGTTTCACCAAGCCATTCAGCCCTACGGTTGCCAGCCCTTTGGGCAACACTGGATGAATGATCACTAATCCCACTCTCCATCTATCCCCGAACTATCTGTCTCACCCTCTCCCTCTCAACTTCACCAAGATCAGGAGACTGCTCCCTATTAGACCCATTATTATCCCCATGATCATTCTGCAACACACCTTGATCGTTCGACCAAGTTCCATACTCATTCTCACTCTCAGTAACATCCCCAACGCTCCTATGATTCTCACTCTCGCGGCTCTCATTCAAAGTCATACTAGACATTGTCCTATTATCATCAGCATTCCTCTGCTGCCTCAACCTTTCCTTCACCCTCTTCCGTGCCCTATTCAACAAATGCTCATCCTCCAACTCCCTCCACATTTGCAAAATGGCAGAAGCCTGAGTGCTGGGCCTGTCAACATTCCCACCTTGTCCTCTAGAAGTAGGCGACTCTGACCCTCTCAAGAAAGAGGAATCAAGCATCGAAACAATATGTAAACCAGCTAAAGCCATCAGCACCGCCCATCACACTATGGGAGCTGGCCATGCCCGAAGTCATTACCTTAACCGCAAGGAGGGGGATGCCGGAGGCAGGGCTAGTGACTGGAGTGAAGTCGTAACAAGGTAGCCGTACTGGAAGGTGTGGCTAGATCACCTCCTTTTCAGGGAGAGCTAATGCTTATTGGGTATTTTTGTTTGACACTGCTTCACAGCCAAAAAGAAGCGAGCTACGTTTGAATTAAACTTGGAGATGGAAGCCTTCTTTCGTTTCTCGACGGTGAAGTAAGACCAAGCCCATGAGCTTATTATCCTAGGTCGGAACAAGTTGATATTTGTTGTGGTCATTTGAGTTGTTAATTTGTTAATAGTAATAAAGAGAATAATGAATATAAAGTAATGGCTTGGCTCGTGGATAAACGACCAATCCCCGGTAGAAGAGAAGGTTCCATTGGAACTATTATTTATTTCAGGGTGTCTTATCTCTCTTTTTTTTACTTAAAAAAGAGAGAGAGAGAGAGAGAGGAAGTGCAAACAGAAATGGCAAGAAGATATTGGAACATAAATTTGGAAGAGATGTTGGAAGCAGGAGTTCATTTTGGTCATGGTACTAAGAAATGGAATCCTAGAATGGCGCCATATATCTCTGCAAAACGTAAGGGTATTCATATTACAAATATATTTTATTATATTAATAGTCATTTTTCTTTTAATTATATGTAAATATAAAGAAAATATCGTATAGTCTTTCCTACAAGAAAAGGTTCATTTATTGTAGTGGAAGACAATCAATCAGTTCCGCGATGAAAATGAACTAGTTAATAAGTTCGAATAAACAAACTCAAATAATTCGTTTTTCTTTTAAGTTCTAGGACATCCTATGATTTATATCATACTTTTTTGCGGGGAATTCTTTGTATTTTTTATTCTTCTGTTCTTGGAGCGGAAGCAATTTACTTAGCTTTACATCCATCCCAAGGTATCATTTCTAACACATCGGTGGGGCAGGCTCGGACACATTGAGTACACCCAATACATGTATCATAAATTTTTACTGAATGTGACATGGGATCTATAAATTTTTGAACATCATAAAATTTCAATCTAGTAAACTTGTAAATAAATATAGTTAAACACCAGATGAATCAACGATTTACCAGAAATTTTCTAATCAATTTCCTTTAGGATCAACTCATAAGAAAGGACTAAGATACTTTGATTTCTTACGTTTTCGAAAACATGATGTAGATTCCAACATATTGTACATGCTAATTCAAATTGGTGAATCTTATAATTTAATATTATTAATATTACTTATTCAACAAAGTTGATTGATTGATACGCGTTGATTTTCTATTACGATAAATCGAGGACACAATAGCTGATCCAATAGCTGCTTCAGCGGCTGCAATAGCTATAACAAAAATTGAGAAAATATTTTATGAAAAAAAAGAAGTCAAAAGCCCCTTATCGGATTTGAACCGATGACTTACGCCTTACCATTGCGTTACTCTACCACTGAGTTAAAAGGGCGGTTCGATTCAATTACTGAATGAATTAGTAGACGGATAAGATATATTTATATATATATATATATAAGTATGGCTAGTAGCTCTCAGGAATGAGAATTCTAATTTACTTAACGTGTAGAGGGTAAAATGGTTTTATTGGTATTGGGTTTGATAAATATCAATGCAATGAATTGTTTCAAGGCCAATCATAATTGGCTTATCAGAACAGAACGAAATTCATTTATTTCTAAAGATAAAGAAACACAAGAGGAACCCATATACAACTTCAGACGAAGTATACGCTTTAGGTCAACATATATGTATGTCTGCTCACAAAGCACGAAGAATAATTGATCAGATTCGTGGACGCTCCTACGAAGAAACACTTATGATACTAGAACTCATGCCTTATCGGACTCCCTATTCCTCCTCTCCGTTGTAGTTATCATTTCCTGAGCCTGCCTAGCAGCCCACCTACTCAAAATCCTAGATTGCCGCCTTCTTGTGGCGGATGACTCGGCTAAGTCATCACCTTCAATATCAGACCTTCTCCTCCTCCTAACAAGTTGATCAGCCTCATCATCCTCATCATCAGGATTTCTACTAGAACTACATGATGCAAATGACATACAATCGTCTAAATGCCCACTCATTAATTCTTCCAAACCCCTTTCGAATTCAGCTCTGGCATCACTTGGGGCTTCAGGTTTTTGTAGTAAAGGTTGAAAATCTGTCATTTTTTTCCCCTAATGCAGATAACCCATTTGCCTCCTAATAATGAACCTAAGAACACAACTTTGAAATAAATATGCCAAAAAGTACAAAATCAACCTCTAAATCAGCTCACAAAATTCATTATATATATATAAACAATCCAATGCCCTACAATTGGAAACAACAGAACTCCAGCTAATTTCTTCACCAGATAAACAATTCCAAATTAAAAAACATTATACAAAAAAATCAAAAAAAAAAAAAGAAGACCAAAAGATACGGGAAAAAAAGGAGGAAATTTTGATTGAAACTCGTTGAAAGTGAAAGAAAATTCCAGGTGAAAGAGACGTGCCTGTGAATTTTGACAATAAAAATGCGAGGAGAAAAAGAAAAAAGAAGTAGCTTTTCTATTGGTCTTTATGGAGCACAGAAGTGTGGGATTTCCTACTTTATTTTTCTCAAAATGAAAATAGGAAACAGAAACAGAAATTCTGATGGTCAAAAAAAGAAAGAAAAGGAGAGACAGATGAAATTCAAAGAAGATAATGATTGAGAGAAATTTATAATTACATGAAAGAATGAGCGTGTGCTTTATTTGTGATTTTTAATTTGATTTAATTTTTATGGGAATAAGATAGAGGCGCCAATTTGCAAAGGAGTGACACGTAATCAAGACTTTTTACCTTTTGATATTTCATTTATGGATTTTATTTCAGAAATTAAAACAGCATATATTTCAGCATAACAAGTTTCATATGGAGAGTAATTTGATGGTGATTGTAAGGAGTTGGTTTTTAACATGTTTTATTCACCTTTAATTAACAATTTTTAATAGCATGCTAGATTGAATCCGTAATTCTTTAAGGATTAAAGTAAATTAGGCTTTGCTTTTGTTCTTTTAGATGCTGATTGTTGGTTGTCCACAACAATCACAACTTACATTCACCAGTGTCTGATAATTAAAGCTTATATTTAATAATCAATAATGGATTCCATTATGATTTAATTATATCTTCTAAAAAGCTTGCCTTAAATCAATTAACCTCTTCAACTAAAGTAAATGGCGCGCATAGATCAAAAGTATTGCATCCATAGGAATTTAGAACAATCTCTAAGCTCCAGATGTTTGAAACAATAGTATAGATTTTTATTATATTATATTTAAAAAATTAAAGAATGCCTTAACCTGAATATAGGCCTGCTTGATAGGTACTCAAGTTCATGAGCATGCTTGTAACAAATTATCTTTATAGTGGACCCACTGATTTCAAGGTTCAACTTGCCTTTGTTTATTTTTTGTGCTTTTCTTGAAGAAATTTGTTTTCTTTTTCATAAACGAAGAGTTTTATTGAATTAAAACTAATATGATACATACGAGTGCCAATTGATCAGTTAGTACTTACAAAACAATACAAAATTTGGGATATCAAATAAATAGCATAATCCTCCTGAGAGCTCCTAACATTAGACAAAACACTAGGATTGACATGACTTCCAACTCTAGCTAAAGCATCAGCGCAGCAGTTTCCCTTCCAAAAGGTATGCCGGAGACAATTATTTGGTAATTGCATCAACAAAATGAGATGGTCCAAGTAAAACATTATCAATATATGAATGATTTAGAAAATCAATATAACTTTGGCATCAAATTCAACATTAACATTAGTAATATTCATTCTTTGCACTAGTAAAAGGCCATCACGAAGAGCCTAGAGTTAGCCATAATGTTGGGAGTTTTGCCAAGGTAACGACGACATCCAACAATCCAATGACCATTATGATCTCATATAATAGCTCCTAAACCTACAAGACCGAGATTACTTAGGGAGGAGCCATCACAATTGACTTTGTTCCAACCATATGCGGAGGGGTAGTCCACATTATTTGAAGACAGGAAGGATAGCCTCGAAATTTAAATCCATGAGAAAGAGAAAAATATTCCATAACAAAAGAAATACTTTGTATTTGATATAATCTTCATTCAATAGGACTCTTAAAGATGATTGCATTTCTAGCAATCCAAATGCTATGGAGGAAGAAGGTGAATAAAGTAGGCCAATGGATGTAGTGGTTGGGGAAGGTCGATTTCAAAGTCAAATTCCTTTTAAACCAAACTAGAAAAGGGTGTAAAGCAAGGCTCACTTCTTAAGAGGGAAAGGGAAGAGGCTTCAAAGATGAGTGGTGAAGGAACAATGTCTAAGAAGGTGTTCAATGGTTTCAGGGTGATTATTGCAAAAGGGACTGTAAAAAATAAAATAAAATAAAGAACACACAGATTTTTACGTGGAAACCCTTTCGGAAAAAAAACCACGAGCAGAGGAGAAGAAAATTTACTATGTTGAATTCGAATGATTACAAGAGGAATACACTATGTCTATTTATAGGCTTGTAAAGCCATATTCTAGTAAGACTGAAACACATTATTCTAATCAATATCAAATAGATGTAATTTAATAAGGTTTAAAAAGCGTTATTCTAAAATAAAAGAAGTGTAATTCTATATGGATTCTTCTTTTATTTTATTTTACCATTGTATTTTATTTAAATAAGGATTCAGGTCACTTAATTCTAACAATCTCCACCTTGACACTAATTCTCAATAAACAAGTTCTTCATCGCGAACTCTCAACGAACAAGTTCTCCACCTCTTCCATAAAACCCCTTAAGGGTTTAACTTCAACAATGAACACCAACCAAGTCTAAACAATACTCAAACTTGGTTATAGGAAGTGACTTAGTCATCATATATGCAGGATTTTCATGAGTACTAATTTTGCTCACAACAATATCACCATGAGCAATAATATCATGAACAAAATGATACTGAATATCAATGTGTTTTGTTCTCTCATGAAACATTTGATCTTTTGTAAGAAAGATGGCACTCTGACTGTCACAAAATACTGTGCTGATTTGAAGGTCTTCATTGAGTTCACTAAAGAGCCCATTCAACCAAATAGCTTCTTTACAAGCCTCAGTAATCGCCATGTACTCAGCTTCAGTGGTAGACAAAGCGACTGTAGTTTGCAAAGTGGCTTTCCAACTAATTGCACAACCTTTGATTGTAAAGACATAACCTATGAGAGATCTTCTTCTATCAAGGTCTCCAGCAAAATCAGCATCAACATACCCTATTACTCCATCTCTAGTTCTTCCAAACTATGAGCAAACATCAGTAGTACCTCGTAAATATCTTAAAATCCACTGAACTGCTTTCTAATGTTCTTTACTGGGATTTTCCATATATCTGCTAACTGCACTACTGCATATGATAAATTTGGATGTGAATAAACAATAGCATACATGAGAGATCCCACTGCACTAGAGTATGGAACATGTGACATGTACTCAATCTCATCATCTGATTATGGAGATAAAACCGATGAAAGTCTGAAATGGGCTCCTAAATGAGTACTAACAGGCTTAGCACTTTGCATATTGAACCTGCAAAAAAACTTTCTCAATGTACCCCTTCTGACTTAGGTACAATTTACTTGCTTTTCTATCTCTAAGAATCTCCATACTAAGTATCTTCTTTGCTGGTCCTAAATCTTTCATCTCAAATTCTTCACTTAGTTGGGTTTTGACCTTTCTTATCTCTCCTTTATCTTTTGCTGCTATCAACATGTCATCAACATAAAAAACAGATACACAAAAGAACCATCACTGTTTTTCTTAAAGTAAACACAACTTTCAAAACTACTTCTTTTGAAATCATGAGAAGTCCAAAAGAACCATCAATGTTTTTCTTAAAGTAAACACAACTGTCAAAACTACTTCTTTTAAAATCATGAGAAGTCATAAATGAATCAAACCTATTGTACCACTATCTTGGTGACTGTTTTAAACCGTAAAGGGAATTTTTTAGCAAGCAAACATAGTCCTCTTTTTCTGAGACTGTAAAACCCTCTGGTTGTTGCATGTAAATATCCTCCTCAAGTTCTCCATGCAAAAATACAGTTTTTACATCTAACTGCTCAAGCTCCAAATCATGCATGGCCACAATACCAAGCAAAGCTCGAATCGAACTATGCTTAACAACTGGGGAGAACACATCTGTGAAGTCCACTCTTGGAATTTGACTGTAACCCTTTGCAACAAGCCTTGCTTTGTATCTAGGTTCTTTAACTCCTGAAGCCCCTTCTTTCTTTTTAAACACCCATTTACAACGAACAACCTTTTTACCTTTAGAAAGGTTTACAAGATCCCATGTTCTGTTTTTGTGGAGTGATTCCATTTCCTCTTGCATAGCAAACACCCACTTTTTTGAGTCTTCACAGCTAATCGCCTCAGAATAATTAGATGGCTCTTAATTCGCATCTATATCTTCAGCCACATTTAAAGCATAAGCAACTAGATCAGCCTCGGCATACTTCTTTGGAGGTTTAATTTCTCTTCTAGTTTTGTTTTTGGAGATAGAATATTTCGGTGAAAAAGCAACTCTATTCTCAATTTTTGTACTGGCATGAGGAGTCGACTCTGTATTAATCTGATGCTCCACCTGCTTTTGATTTTCTTTATTGGAAGAGTCTATAAGAGATAAGTTAGGTAGCATAGCAGTTTCATCAAAAACAACATCTCTGCTAATCACAACTTTTCTATTTTCAGGACACCATAACTTATACCCTTTTACACCAGCTTTATAACCAAGAAAAACACATTTAATGGATTTCGGTTCCAATTTTCCATTATCAGCATGAGCTTACGCATGACACCCAAAGATCTTTAAATCAGAATAATTAGCAGGATTAGCAGACCATACCTCTTGTGGAGTCTTTTTCTCAATGGCAACGGATGGGGATCGGTTGATCAAAAAATATGCAGTAGAGGCTGCTTCGACCCAAAACGACTTTGGTAAGTTGGCATTTGACGACAAACATCGAACCTTCTCCATGATCGTTTTGTTCATTCGTTCTGCAACGCCATTTTGCTGTGGAGTATAGCGAACTGTCAAGTGTCTCACGATCCCTTCTGACTTGCACAATCTATTAAACTCATCAGAACAGAACTCTAAACCATTATTTGTAGGGAGGTATTTTATTTTTTTTACCGTCTATTTTCAATCATAATTTTCCAATACTTAAATGGTAAAAACACATCGCTTTTCTACTTCAAGAAGAACGCCCAAACTTTTCTAGAAAAATTATTAATAAAGGTTAGCATATAATTAGCTCCACCTCTCGAAGGCACTCTAGATTGCCCCCACAGATCAGAATGAATATACTCCAATGTTCCCTTCGTGTTATGGATTCCTCTAGTGAATCGAACTCTTTTTTGCTTCCCAAAAACACAATGCTCACAGAAATTTAGTTTGCATATTCCTTGCCCATCAAGAAGTCCTCGTTTGCTCAATTCTACCATGTCATTCTCACTCATATGCCCTAAGCACATATGCTAAAGTTTAGTAATATCATCCTCTAACAAGAAAGAATAAGTGACAGCTGCATCACCAGTAACAGTAAAACCCTGCAAAACATATAACTTGGCAGTCTTTCTCTGCCCTTTCATTACAACAAAGGAACCTTTGGAAATCTTTAAAATCCCACTTTCAGCTGTGTATCTGTACCCTTTTGAATCAAGAGTACTCAATGAAATTAAATTTCTTTTCAATTCTAGAACATGTCGTACGTCACTAAGTGTTCTAACAACTCTATCAAACATCTTAACTTTAATTGTTCCAACACCTACGATTTTACATGAAGCATTATTTCCCATCAAAATAACACATTCAGACACTGTTTTATAAGTTGTAAACTAATCCTTATTAGGACTCATATGGAAGGTGCAGCCTGAATCAAGTATCCATTCATCGCTTACTTTAGAATCATTGACAGAAGCGACTAGAAGTTCACCATCGCTGTAGTCTTCTACAATAGCAGCTTCACCAAAATTTTCTGGTTGTTTTCCCTTTTGATTTGCAACCTCCCTTTTAATCTTTTTCTGTAGCTTATAGCACTCAGATTTAATGTGTCCTTTCTTCTTGCAGAAGTTACAAGTGTTACCTCTATTTGAAGACTTTGATCTACCCTTAGATTTACCACGAGGATTCCGTTCCTGTGTCCTACCATGATCATCATCAGCATTCTGATCTTGTCTCTCACGAACAATGAGACCCTCTCTTTAAGAGTCGGGTTTAACCACAAGATGCTTCATCTTATCATACGAGGTTAAAGAATCATAAAACTCATCAACTGTGAGAGACTTGTGGCTATATAAAATTGTGTCTTTAAAGGTTGAATAAAACTAGGGCAACGAACAAAGTAGAATTAACCCTAGATCTTCCTTATCATACTGAACCTCCATGACCTCCAAGTTTGAGAAAATTTCTTTAAACACTGTTAAGTGTTTGTGTACAGACGCACCTTTCTCCAAACGATAAGTATAAAGACGTTGATTCCTATGCAACTTGCTTGTTAGAGTTTTCGACACACAAATTTGTTCTAAACTCTTCCATAATGCAGTGGCTGTCTTCTCTTTTATCACATCCTATAAAATTTTATTGGACAAATGCAGATGTAATTATGTTAACGCCTTTCGATCCTTACGCTTCTTCTCTTCATATGTTAATGTCGAAGGCATCTTATCTATCCCTATAGGGCATCCTCCAAATCTATCTGCGTAAAAACTACTTGCATTTTAATTTGCCATAATGCAAATCTGGTGTTGTGATCCAACAGTGGAATTTCATACTTCAAAGACGCCATTACCATGATCGAGATGAACAACCCGGAAGCTCGGATACCAATTTGTAAAAAATAAAAAAATAAAGAACACACAGGTTTTTACGTGGAAACCCTTTTGGGAAAAAAATCACGGGCAGAGGAGAAGAAAATTTACAATGTCGAATTCGAATGATTACAAGAGGAATAAACTATGTCTATTTATAGGCTTGTAAAGCCATATTCTAGTAAGATTAAAACACCTTATTCTAATCAATATCAAATAGATGTAATTTAATAAGGTTTATAAAACCTTATTATAAAATAAAATAAAAGAAGTGTAATTCTATATTGATTCTTCTTTTATTTTATTTTGCCACTGTGTTTTATTTACATAAGGATTCGGGTCACTTAATTCTAACAAGGACAGTTAATGGTAATGTTCATACCTTTAGAACAAAGGTAAGAGTGGGCAGAAAGAAAAAACTGAGCAACTTCCCAGATGAAAAAAGAAAGCTTCGAAGGAAGTTTAAGTTTTTAAATCCACATCCAATCCCCTGAAGCAGGTTAGGGAGGGTTTATAAGGTTTGAAGCAACATGATAAGTCTATTTGAAAGAAAAAAAACATTCGAGGAGGCGTTCTAACACAAGGTATAAGGACCATCAGAAAATATGGATAATGAATGTGTAAAAATATTGTACAAAAAGAAATTAGGGATTTCAAACAACAAAGAACACGAACTGGATTGGAAATCTTTGACTAAGAAGTTCTCTTCACGTGGCATAAAGGGGCCATGAATAAGAAAGCAGATAGAACCCAAATTTGTATAATCATTATGCCAAAAAAAAAAACTTGAGAAACATCTTCAATGATCCACTAGATACCTGTAACACACTATACTTGACCCGATCGCCGGGTCCGAGTATCTAATGCCACAATTGAGCCAAGTAACTTAACAGGAATTTTAACTTAAATTATTTACTACTTAAATATCGTCATAATTTCTTCCTTCTTGACATCATATTTTCCTTAGTTTCTTAATTTATCATTGGGTTTCCAAAACTTAGCTACAATTACAGATTCTACAAATTCTAAGCTATTACAATCAATCTTCCTTAATTTGTTATGTACGTAGTTATATATATATACGAACATACTTGCTGTGACTTGGAATTTGCAACTTGTTAGACGTTCAATTAATTAAAACTCAATGTGTAACCTCTAAGGGTGACCCTCTGTATCCATGATATGACTCACGAAGCCATCCACGAGAGCTTGGCAGTATTTGGCTTGGTCCCTCTACAGAAGTCTTACATTACCCCTTGGCCCAACATTCAAGATAAAAAACGTATAAGTTCAGAGAACTTAGTGGGAATCTTCTAATACAATGTACTCAGATGGCTTTAAAGTTAAGAATTTAATAGTAAATGCACAAAATAAAACTCTTTATACATCATAGGGGATCCCGTAGTTTAAACAATGCAGAAAACACCTATGCAGTCTTCTTTAAGAATAAATTTCGGGCATTCAAGAAAATTTAGTCTTCCTTCCTATCATGCTACTGAGCCTTTTTGAATACTTAATTTTGTTTAGCTTCATTACAAAAGTTCAGTTTACCTTCCCAGGTTTGACTTATCACAACAACCATACCCGCGAATTTTACAGGTTTACAACAACTATTTCAGGATTTCCCCGAAAATTTTCTTCTTGGAACTTAGCTTGTACATAGTTTCCTTCTTTAAGGATCCATTTAATAAGACCCTTGTCCATGGCTTTGAATAAAATAATTTGGCTGAAGAATAATCACCTCCAACGTTGTGGATCTATACTTGCCACGTAGTCCCGTGGGACTTTTCTATGACAAAGCATTCTACTGTGATATTACCAATAGTAGATGGTTCCCGACAGACTACCTCCTTCTTGGATTTCCCTTGGCAGACTTCCATATAGTCTAAAATGGCTTCCCCACAATATAGGGTCCTGATGGACATACGTGCCTTCTATTGTTTCCCGAAGTACTACCCACTAACATACTTTGGTGGAATTCCCTCTTATTTCTAGTGACCTCTTTACCTACAAGTTCTTATCATTTCAATCTGTATAATCATCTCGATTTATTATAGTCCATATTGGTTTACCCGATAATTCTAACGGACTCCTATTGGACACTAAAAAGGAAATACCTTTTTCTCCTACCTATGTTGCGATTAATACGCTTCTACTTGTTCATCTTACCTTTGCATTTTAGCAAATCTTCTTCATAACACACTAGCCCGCGTTT
The DNA here is from genome assembly GCF_007990345.1 of Gossypium hirsutum. Lineage (NCBI taxonomy): Eukaryota > Viridiplantae > Streptophyta > Magnoliopsida > Malvales > Malvaceae > Gossypium > Gossypium hirsutum. The sequence continues at coordinate 37,187,240 of NC_053428.1, forward strand.
CCAGACATGCCCTGATTATCCCGATAGATTATTCCCATGCAAGTCATACAGTGATTTTCCTTTTTATGCCCTGATAGACTTTCTTATTTACTTTCCGACGGACTCTATTTTACCACGAAATATACCTGTCCACCTAGATCATGTTATGATTAACCATGGACTTTTGATTCTAAAGAATCAACAAACCCCTTTCGAGGTGTCGCCTTAAAGGACTTGTATACCATTTACATGGTGTCGCCCCGAAGGACTTACATACCATTTACACGGTGTCACGTCGAAAAACCTATATACTGTTTACATGGTGTTTCCCTAAAAGATTAGTAGATAATCGTCATCATGGTGTCACCCCGAAGGACCACTAGATATTCGTTCTATGATGCCACCCAACTCCCTTGTATCCGGTAACAACCTGCCCATTCCTCTATCACACCGATTACTATCTTCAACTATTTTGTCAATGTAACTTCCTCCACACTCTGCATACAATAAACATGCATATCACTCAAGTCATTATACTTATTACTATATCATACAGTACGTCCTTGACCATTTTCATAATCATTTGACATCTAGTGTACATACTGTTGTTCCAATAGGGTCGGAAGCGTGTAAATTATTGTACTAAAAAATCACACAAAGTTCAATTCCCAGGGAAGAGAGGTGGATCACAAGGATCTCTTAAATACCAAGTCTTTCCTTAGTCAGAATATTCCTTCTATCGTAATTTAATAGCACAATTAAATACTACTATTATACCCTCAAATATTGAAAGAAAAATAGGACAAGAAAGAACACAAGATTTTTAACGAGGTTCGGTAAATTATACCTACGTCATCGGGCACTAACACCAGATGATAACTTTACTATCTCCAAAATATTACAAACAAATAGAATTTATTAAGAATTCTCAAATGGGAGAAGAGAGAAAAGTAAGAGAGAAAGTTTGGTTGGGATGGTTGAAATGAAAAATGAAAAGGCCTATTTATAGTTGAAGTTCAGGGACTAACTTGCAAATGGCCTAAAAAATTAGGGACCAAAATTACAATTATCCCATTTAACTTTTCAACATTCAGTGCAACTTACTTCACCTTTTTAACAAGTTGCTTCCTACCTTTGTTGACTTTTCAACAATCTCCACCTTGAAGATTTGATTAGGATAATCACATCTTCACACACTTCCTTCAACTCCCCAAATTCGATAAAGTTATCTTTTTTAGTGCCTCCAAATGCACTCTCGAGCGCCATACACCTGAAGGTGCTCAAATTCTCAGGATGTTAATCAAGTTCAAACAATGATTAAACTTGATTGTTGTTACCACTTTGGTCATCATATCTGTCGGATTATCTGCTGTCGGAATCTTCTGAAGTAGAATTTTTCTTTTTTCAAAGACTTTCCGCACAAAGTGATATCTTACGTCGATATGCTTGGTTCTTGAATGATAGACTTGATTTTTCGCTAAATGAATAGCGCTCTGACTGTCACAATATAGACTAATGTGACTTTGAACAACTCCCAAGTCTTTCAACAATCCATTAAGCCAAAAAGCCTCCTTAACAGCTTCTGTAACTGCCATATATTCTGCCTCTGTAGTAGACACAGCTACTGTAGACTGTAAGTTAGACTTCCAACTCACTGGGGCTTTCGCAAGAGTAAACAGATACCCCGTAGTTTAACGACGTTTATCTAAATCACCAACAAAGTCGGAATCAACATATCCAACTACAAACTGACCAAGTGCTTCATCCTGCTCAAAAATTAAACCAATATCTACGATTTTTTGAAGATACCGTAGAATCCATTTCACAGCTTGCCAATGTCCTTTTCCAGGATCATGCATATACCTGCTCACAACTCCAACAGCTTGTGAAATGTCAGGCCTCGTACACGCCATCGCATACATCAAACTCCCAACTGCATTAGCATATGGGACTTTCGCCATATATTCTCTTTCATCTTCAGTCTTCGGAGATAATTGAGCACTGAGTTTCAAATGAGAAGTAAGTGGGGTACTTACATGTTTTGTGTTTTCATTTACACCAAAACATTGTAATACCTTTTTCAGATATTACTTCTGATTTAAACAAAGCTTGCCTCTCTGTCTATCTCTACTTATCTCCATGCCGAGAATCTTCTTAGCCTCACCTAAATCTTTCATCTCGAACTCTTGATTCAACTGAGCCTTCAGCTTATCTATCTCCTTTTGGCTCTTCGAAGCGATTAACATATCATCAACATACAAGAGTAGATAAATGAAAGATCCATCATGAAGCTTCTGCAAATACACACAATTGTCATATTTGCTTCTTGTGTACTTCTGCCTTCTCATAAAGCTATCAAATCGCTTGTACCACTGCCTCGGGGATTGCTTCAATCCATATAGCGATTTTTTCAGCTTACAAACTCAATTTCTACCACCAGCATCTGTGTATCCTTCGGGCTGAGTCATATAGATCTCATTTTCTAACTCACCATGCAAGAAAGTCGTCTTAACATCAAGTTGAGCTAGCTCCAAATTCAACTGTGCTACCAATGCCAACAAAATTCTGATGGAGGAATGCTTCACAACAGGGGAAAATATATCATTGTAGTCAATTCCCACCTTCTGAGCATAGCCTTTAGCTACCAATCTTGCCTTGTAGCGAACATCTTTCTTGTTAGGAGATCCATCTTTCTTTGCGAATACCCACTTGCATCCGATTGCTCTTTTACCTTTCGGTAATTGCGCCAACTCCCAAGTATTGTTCTTCCGAATAGACTGCATTTCTTCATCCATGGCACATTTCCATTTATCACTTTTTAAGCTTTGCATTGCTTCTTGATAAGTGATAGGAATATCATCATCAACAACGGGAAGGGCGTAGGCCACCATATCAGTAAATCGAGCAGGTTTACAAATTTCTCTCCGTGGCCTTGCAACTGCAACTGGTTCTGGTGTACTTAACGGTTCTTGGGTCAGAACCTCTTCAACCTCTAATTCCTCCATTGTGGCTGGAGAATTAGACTTATTAACTGGGCAAATCCCCATCTGCTCAAACTCTACCTGTTTTGGAGTACACTCCACCTGCTGTGGAGTATCGCTTGTCTGAATATCTTCATCTGCTACCTTTTTCAATGTGGCAGATTCATCAAAGGTAACATCTCTGCTACAGATCATTTTCTTTCTGCTTAAGCACCAAAGACGGAATCCCTTCACTCCAGAAGTGATTCCCATAAAGAGAGCTTTCTTTGCCCTCGGATCTAACTTTGACTCCTTCACATAGTAATATGCAGTGGATCCAAACACATGTAAGGAATCATAATCTGTAGCCGGTTTTCCAAACCATACCTCCATAGGAATTTTTATTTCTAATGCAGATGATGGCAAACGATTAACAAGATGGCTAGCGTATGTCATAGCCTTAGCCCAAAATTGCTTGCCCAACCCAGCATTGGACAACATACATCGAACTTTCTCCAGCAATGTTCGATTTATACGCTCTGCCACTCCATTCTGCTGTGGTGTATCCTTAACTGTGAAGCGTCGAACAATACCATACTCTTGGCACACATCAAAGAACGGATCACTTTGATATTCCCCTCCATTGTCCATCCTAAGCCGCTTGATTTTCTTGCCAATCTGGTTTTCAATCATAGTTTTCCATTTAAGAAAAACTCCAAGCACTTCATCCTTAGTTCTCATGGTATACACCCAAACTCTTCTGGAAAAGTCATCAACAAAAGTAACAAAGTAGTGTTTTCCTCCCAACGAAGGTGTTTTGGAAGGCCCCCACACATCTGAGTGAACATATTCCAAAATACCTTTTGTATTATGGATAGCAGTGCCGAATTTCACTCTCTTTTGCTTTCCCAGAACACAATGCTCGCAAAATTTTAATTTGCAAGCCTTTGCACCTTTCAACAATCCTTGCTTTGCCAGAATTTGTAAGGATTTTTCACTGGCATGTCCCAATTTCATATGCCACAACTGCATTGAGTCCAATTCTTTGTTACCGGAAGCTGCAGCGACTGCTCCAATAACTGTACTACCTTGGTAGTAATACAAGTTATTTTTCCTGATGCCCTTCAATATCACAAGTGCACCAGATGTCACTTTCAAAATCCCATCTCTCATAGTAACAACTGAACCATTGGATTCCAAGGCTCCCAATGAGATGAGATTTTTCTTCAAACTGGGCACGTACCGAACATCAGTCAGAACTCTGGTTGATCCATCTTGATTCTTTAATTGGATTGAACCTATCCCAACAGTTTTACAGGCATTGTCATTGCCCATATAAATGACTCATCCGTTTAGTTCTACTAAATCAGAGAACCACTCCCGGTTAGGGGACATATGATAGGTACAACCCGAATCCAATATCCACTCATCTGAATGGAACGACGATGATGATGCAACCAGTGATAGTTCAGAGTCACTGGTATCATGCTTTGCAACACAAGCATCTACAGCAGCTTTTCCCTTATTCTTCAGCTTTGGATAATTTTTCTTCCAGTGGCCTTTCTCATGACAAAAGGCACATTCATCTTTCCCGAGTTTGGACTTTGACTTTGATCTCCCTTTCTGAATTTTCTTCTGAGTGTATGAACGACCTCGGACTACTAAAGCTTCTGTATCTCTGATTAAGTTTTTCTGTTTGTCCTTCTTTCTCTGTTCATAACTGTATAAGGCCGCACAGACTTCGCTCAGAGATATATCACTCCTGCCATGAAGTAGAGTAGTTTCTAGGAACTCAAACTCTTCAGGAAGTGACCCCAACAGTATCAAAGCCAAATCTTCATCTTTGAATGTCTCATCCATATTCAGCAAATCAGTGAGTAACTGATTAAATTTGGTGATTTGATCATTCATTGTGGTACTTGGGACGTAAGTGAAACGAAACAGTTTTTTCTTCAAGTGGAGCTTATTTTGACTGTTTTTCTTCAAAAAAATTTCTTCAAGTGCCACCCACAACTTATTTGCAGAAGTTTCCTTTGAAAAAGCATACCTCTGCTCTCGAGAAAGGCATGATCGAATTGTGCTATATGTCAACCGATTGATCGCCTTCCAATCTTTCTCCTGTACATCATCTGGTTTCTCTTCATCAATGGCAATGTTTAGACCCTACTGAAAAAGGGCATCTAGAACCTCACTTTGCCACATACTAAAATGGCCCGTGCCATCAAAGATCTCCACGGCCAATCTTGTATTTGCAATTGTCGGTCTTGTCCATATGGACGATGTTAAAGCTCCTACATCGACCGTTTTCTCCATAATCTTTCAATATACCTAAGGAAATCTTTTCTGATGTGGAAGATCAGTTTAAACTGCAACTTCAGAGCATACTACGATTAACCTTCGGCTCTGATACCACTTGTTGTTTCAATAAGGTCGGAAGCGTGTAAATTATTGTACTAAAAAATTACACAAAGTTCAATTCCCAGGGAAGAGAGGTGGATCACAAGGATCTCTTAAATACCAAGTATTTCCTTAGTCAGAATATTCCTTCTATCATAATTTAATAACACAATTAAATACTACTATTATACCCTCAAATATTGAAAGAAAAATAGGACAAGAAAGAACACAAGATTTTTAACGAGGTTCGATAAATTATACCTACGTCCTCAGGCACTAACACCAGATGATAACTTTACTATCTCCAAAATATTACAAACAAATAGAATTCATTAAGAATTCTCAAATGGGAGAAGAGAGAAAACTAAGAGAGAAAGTTTAGTTGGGATGGTTTAAATGAAAAATGAAAAGGCCTATTTATAGTTGAAGTTCAGGGACTAACTTGCAAATGGCCTAAAAAATTAGGGACCAAAATTGCAATTATCCCATTCAACTTTTCAACATTCGGTGCAACTTGCTTCACCTTTTTAACAAGTTGCTTCCTACCTTTGTTGACTTTTCAACACATACTATATAGTGCTATGTATACTCAGCATGCTCATTCACCATTTTCATACACAACAATAGATTCAGACAACTCAGAACAGACATAAATATAGATCATTCAAACAACATAATATCATCCATCACCCAAAATTAGAGTACAAAAACTCACATTAAAATCTTCATCCTTATCAGCTTAGCTTCCTAAACACCAGAGGCTCATTCGTCTTGGCAGTTAAGCATAACAACCACATATCGGTTAAATCGAAGGTATTCAAACCTTAAAAACCCAAAACCCATAAATAGAAACTTTTTAGGAATCCTTACTCTCTTTTCCTTTAATCCACGATACAAAAAGGCTTAGGAGCTTACCAACTTACTGGATTTTTCATTTTCCAGACTCGAGTCTCACATTTATCGACCCATGTAGAGCTTTCCTAAACTTTCTCTTCTTCGAAGCAACTAAAGAAGACGATGAAGATGAGAAGAAGATCATAACTGAATTGAGAAGAATTCATTCTCACATAAATATATATACTTAAATTGCACGGTCTCTACAAGGAACCAACTGATTCTAACATAACCAAACCAAAATTGCTTCCCAACTAATTAACCACCAAAATTTTCCAAGTATTCCAGTAGAGCCCACCAACTTACTATATTTTTCAAGAAACTCCCAATTCTCTATAAATTTTCGGGACTTAAAGAAAACCAAGTGTGACAATAACTTTGTCAATAATATCTTGCACACTCTTTAGAGCTTTCCAAGTAATCGAGGATTTAACTTTGGAGTTGTCGTTTTAGAGGTACTTCGTATAAAGAATTTGAGTCCATAATTTAGAGTTGGAATGAATAAGCCACCAATAAAGTTTTACGAGATGAACTTGGTTTTGAGCTTTCATCTAGCGAATTACAAGTCCCCATCACATTTCGATTTTGAGATAGTTGCTCAGTTTGCTAGATGAATGCGAATGCAAGATTTTGTCCCTTTCCCAAAATAATTATGATTAATGCAATCAATGGAATTACATATGCTAGAAGGGAGTTTTCACATTGCATGAAATAGAAAGGGATAGATGTCGTAGCAGATTTTATAAGAACAAGTCTCTCGGCAAAAGAAAGGAGATTCACTTTCCATCTAGAAAGTTTTGAACGAATTTTTTTGACAATGAGAACATAATCCTCTTTGCTGGCTCTTTTATGATGGATTGGATAACCAAGATAGCTACCAAGGTCATAGGTTTCCTAAAAGCTTAATAGATTTGTGATCCAAAATCTTTTGGACCTAGGAGTATCTGGTGAGAAATAATTTTTTTTTAATTTTAAAGATTGATTTTCTATCCGGATTCTCCACAGAAGGAATTTAAGATTCCCCGAATAGTATTAGTTGATTCCCTATTTTCTCGAGCGAAGAGTATAGTATCGCCTGCAAAAAACACATGAGAGAGATCTGGACTGGCTCGAGAGTGTTTGAGGGGAAACGATTTCTTTTGAGAGCAAGCATGATGAATAAAATGATCAAGATATTCCATACAAAGGATAAAGATATAGAGAGATAATGGACATAAAAAAAGATACAACTCATGATAAGATTAATCCACGGCACCAGGAAATTGGAGGAAGTAAGACACTTTCTAATGAAGTCTCACTCTAAATGGTCAAAGGTTTTTCAAGGTCAAGTTTAAGAGCCATGAGTCCTTGTTTTCCCTTCTTAAATCACATAAAGTGAATTGCTTCCTGGATAATGACAATATTATCAGAAGTGATGGAGGAGACCCCTGGGCATTACGGGATAAGAGTGTTTAGAGTATCATTAGAAGTCTTTGAACATGTTGTAGGAATTGAAAATTTCCATGATCAAAGCCCAAAATTTGGGATGGACAATATCCCAACATTTTAAAAAGAATATTGGATGAAAACCATCAGGTCTCTAAGTGGTTTGAAACACCACTTGAACTCATGAGTAGTGATAGGAGAACAAAGCTCTCGAATGTTATCTTGCGAAAGAGAGGGCTATAGTCAGAGACTACTGAAGAAATTGTTTATTTCTATGTTAAGTCTCAAAAGATGTGCCATCAAATTATTTTCCTAAATTATTGGCTAAAAAATTATCTTCCTCAAGTATTATAATTAAGAAAAAAATTTGAAAGCTTCAATAATTCAATAATGACCAGAAGGGAATAAGGATTTGAGAAATTGAGCCAAGTTCTAATGTCATATAATATAAATATTAAAAATCACACCAAAAAGAATTGATGATTACCATTTGCCCTTTATTTATCCATCTTGGTAAGACATGTTATATATGTGTTAAACATTGTTTGATTATAAGTATCTAATTATTATTTTTAATAATTTTTTTAATTTAAAGTGTGTTTGATAAATTAAAAATTTAAGTGTTGAAAAATTAAATATTAAATTTTTATTGTTAAATTTTATAAATACTGAATTTATATTAAAAAATTATTTGGTAAATTAGTAATATAGATACTGATTATAATTATGTTAGTTGATAAAAATAAATATTGATTTTTAAAAGGTTATTTATTTTAAAATTTAATCTTATTAACATATTCTTTTATATTCTTTTGGATAATTTTAGATGGAAGATAAACATGATAATTTGAATTTCATTTTTAAATTTTTTTTATTTTTTTATACAATAAAATTAACTTAATATTGTCTACAATAAATGATACTTACTACCTATTTATATTATTCATTTTGTTGAAAATTTTCATTTTTAATGAAATAAAAATTATTAATGATTTATCACTCTTAATTTTTAAATTTAATACATCAAACCATAATAAAATATAAATACTAATTGCTTTAATATTAGGAATTAGATTAATTGCTTTGTTGGAATCTTCTAGTGTAATCCTAATTTTTCTTTAAAAATAATATCTTTTCTATCTTAAGAAAAGAAAAATTAATATATTACTATTAATAATATAATATAAAAATACTAATGATTTTTAATATGTTAGATATAGTTAAACAATATAGCTCGCTAAGATCACGACACGACCGAGCCAAGCCCAACTGCCCTGACAAGATTATAATCACATATGTCGGTTTTTACATGGCTTGTAAGATGGAGTAGTTTATTGTCATTGGTTGCCCCCTTGGTCGGAAGATGAAGGTTGGAAACTTTTCCATTCTATTTGTCTTGTGAGAAAGCGATCATCATTTTTTAAGAATAATCAGATAGAGAGGTGGTGATTGTACTTAGTGGCATCAACGCAAAAGAACCGTGCGGGTGATTGTCGAGTGTCATGCCGTTAAAAGGAGAGGCCAAATAAATTAAATGGGTGCCGATTAAAAAGCAGATGGTTGAAGAATCTTATCGAACTGATCCCTCCGCATCTTGCCACTGTTGCGTTTGACGAATCAATATGCTAGAGCTCGGATACTTTAGATGATTGGAGGAATGTTCTTCCCAAACATGTATAGAAAAAAAGTCTATAAACCATTACAAAATTAATTTTTTTTTTAAATTTTGAAATGTTCATAAAAATTTGTAATAAATATATCAAAATTAGAAATAATTAATAAATATAAATTAATATTAACAGAAACATACATAAACATTCATTTTATAAATTATATAAAATTAATATTTAAACAAATTTAAATTTGATTCAAATTATTTTTAACCAATTTTTCCTCAATTTGATTGATTTTTATTGATTTGACAAGTTGTATATTGATTCAATCCTATTATGTTTTTGTGGTATTAGATGGACTAACCGATTGATCTAATATTTTTACTTTTACTTTTTCTAATTTTAGATAGATAAACTAAAACTTTGACGTTAAAAACTCTTAAAAGTTTAAAAAAAGTTGATGAAAGCTTGGCTCTATAGATAGAAGTTTAAGGCGGCTACCCCTTTTGGAATTTTTAGATTTTTTAGTTTTATATATAAATTATCATATATTTTAGATTTGGTGTCTACATTATATAATATTCACTTTTTTTGGCTAAATTATATTTGATATAATTCGCCCCCTTAAGACATAAGATACTCTCCAACGTCCAGGCGATACTCGATAGTGATCTCGTTTATCTTCTCTCAATGGCTTGATGATGATATTCGATTCCGCCTGCGTTGTATTACAAGATATCATCAAGTCCAGCAACCTTACTCAAAGGAGTGAAGTTGATGGAATATATAATGCAATGACATCTATTGAATTTGTTTTCATCTTGCATTTCATGATTGAGATGTTTGGAATCACTAATGATCTCTGTCAAGCATTGCAATATAAAACGCAAGATATACTAAACGCTGTAGACACTCAATTTTGTCCGGGCTCAGAAATAATTTAAAAAAAAAAACAAAGTCCAAGTCCAGTACAAAATTACAAACATATAATTTGGCCCAATCGAAATGGCCCATTACTTGAAAAGATTGAATGTCCATCTATGAGCTTGACTCATATGGAAATATAATCTTTAAGGATATGCAATCTTAGAGATGATATGCAATCTTAGATATGATATGCAATCTTAGATATGATATGCAATCTTGAAGATATGATCTTGTAATCTTGGAGATTTAATTTGTAGATATCCTTTAATCTTAACCGTTGATATAATTGATCTGTACCGTTGGATTTGGGGAGGCTCAACTATAAATAGAGGCCTCTCCCTTCATTGTAAATCACTTGAGTTTTGGGAAGCAATAAGAATTCTTGAGAGCATTCACTCAAATTTCTCTCCCTCTTGCGTTCTTACTCTCTGTGGTTTGTTCTTATTTTATTCTTCGTCTATCAAAGTTTTTCAACCTTTTTTTTATTTTAATTTCTTCATTTTTCAAATATGTATATTTATTCCTATCTTTTATACATTTGATTATGTATTTTATATATTATAATATTTAACCTTTTTATATAGTTTATTTTCAAATATATATTTTCTATGCATGTATATATATTATATTATCATTTCATGTATTTTGAACTATTGCATTATATTTTTATAATTTGTAAATGTTCTATTTATTCATTTTTTAGTGTATGATATTTATCTTATTTGTGCATAGTTTTATTTTTTATATGCTATGTTTAATTATTTCTTTTATGTGCTATTTTATGATATATATTGTTGTATAATTTTTGCATGTATTATGTTTTTCTTTTAGTTTACTCATGTTTTTATTTGTTTATTATCTTATATTTACCCTAGTATGATTTTTTCATTAAAAGTATGTTCATGTTATTTAGTTTTGTCTTAATGATATTATTTATGTTTGTATGGAAATGTTAGAATATTTTGTACATCTATGCTTCATGATGCATTAATATGTCATCCTAAAACGTCATTTAAAATAATATTCCAAGGTTTTTTTTTAAAAAAATAAAAGGCAATGCTTGATGCTTGGAAACTTCGAGAAAGGTAGTGCCCTAACTTACTGGGTTGCGACTTTTCTCCTTGAATTCGAATAGTCAAGCACCCTTCTAAGTGATTTTGAGTTTTCAAAACTTAAACAATTATTTCGAGATTTCAAAACATAGTGTCCTAACTTACTGGATATGGCGTTTTGTTGTTTCAAGATAGAAATTTTCGAAAGACGAGCTTAGTTTCAAAGGTTTTAAAATGTTGCGTCCTAACTTACTGGATGTGATGTTTTGACTCGTTTGAAATAAGTGAGCCTTAATTTCAAAATTGAGACATTCTAATTAAAAGAGGTTTGCATCTTAAAACTTTCAAATTTCCGACATTAAAGGCACTTGATAATCAATTAGGTACCAATTTTTGGGCGTTACGAGGGTGCTAACCCTTCCTCGTACGTAACTGACTCCCGAATCTATTTTCTCGACTTTCGTAGACCAAAATTAATGTTTTAAAACAATACATTTTATAAGGTGATCCAATCACACCTAAAAAGATTGGTGGTGACTCCCGTTTTTGTTTTTCTTAAAGTCGATTCTCATTTTCCAAAACTCGATTTAAAAATGGTTTCGACAGCTTGGCGACTCCACTGGGGACCAATAAGAGAGTCAAGCCGTGTAATTGATTATCTCTTGTCTTAATGTCGGAAAATAAAAATTTTAAAAATTTAATCCTCTTTGCATTACATGTGTTTGTATTATTACATGTGTTGCTATATTCTGATACGCATTGCATTTACATGACCGTTGTGGTCACACCCTTAAATGGGAGTGAGAAGCTACGCCTTCGTGAGGTTTTCGCCTCCGTGTAGGATAGTGGATCACTTTCAGGATACATCCGTACCTATGGTTTCGTGAGATTTTCATCTCCGTGTAGCCATAGGGAAATGTATTCCCCTGAACTGAACTCGATTCAAATGAGCCTATAATGGGTGAGGATCGAGGAATCTACTGGTTCAGGTACTTCAAACTTTAGAAACAAACCACATATAGAAAAACCGTAAGAGCTCAATATAAATAGAATTATACTTAGGTTATCTTTGTGTTTATTAATATCATATGATACTGACTGTTTTCTTTCTTTTGTGCATGTCATTTTGCATTTAAAAGGTATAGATTCACGGTCAGTTTCTAAGTTAGAAAGTTTTATTATGGAGAACGAACTTCTTGATAGAATGGAGGGCAACGCTAACGTCCATAAATGGTCAAAGGAAACGCTGAAGGATACACATCAGAATTATGGGGTTACACTCGCATCAGCGTGGCGCAAAATAATCTCCAATAGTTAAAGGAAATATGGGATCAATGGAGTAATGAAGCCAAGCAGTTGTTCTACAATAACTAAGGGGACTTGCAGTATTTGCTTGACAGGAGGATAGATGAGCAATTCAAAGTGAGTATGGGAGTATTGATGGATATTTCTACCATTATAGCATTTCTCTTTCATATGAAGACGGTTGCCATGTAGATGGTAAGGGTATTGGAAGGAAAGTGATGGATAGAGTGCATGAGACCTACAAAAATGAGTTGGATGGAAAGAATTTTGCCTATGATGGTAAAAAGCTCGTTTACTATAGGACCGCTACCAAACAACAAGCTTGACTTTACTGTTGTACTTATCTGAAACAATGGAAATGCAAGCCCCGATGGCCTGGATAGCTCAAGTAAGCGTGAAAGAAAGCAATTAAAGAAGACCGTATCATACAAAGACCTTTAGCGATTAGCTATGCTGCGAAAGTACCGAGGCAGGATGCTCTGCGTGGGTAGAAATCTGAAAGCTCTCAAGAAACATTGAGGATATAGGATATTATTTTAAGGTAGCACACTGCAGAACGGGATACCTACCTGTTCGCTAATCTATCTCAAAATAATCAGAACAACTTTACAGGTATTGGAGGAGGTACCCTTAGCTGCACGGATTACCCCACAGGTGAGGTCGTAGCTCAAACTCAGGAGGCAGCTGATTATTTACAGACATTGGTGGCACAGGCTGACATATTGAGCACCAATATGAGATACAATCTGATCGTGGCCAAGAGTTTGTTTTGTTGTTAAAACTTTAGGCATTAGGGCGAAAGCGTATTTGTAATCCATTTATATGTAAAGATATTATTTTTCTAAATAAAGTTTTCTAAATGAGATTGAATCGAGATCGATACCTTTTGCATTCATTTGCATCTTATAGCATTTCATTGCATCATTTGCATTCAAAATTATAAAAAGACCCTAATTAGTTAAAGTTATTAAAAAGAGAAAGAAAAAGAGAGAGAGAGAAGAGGGTCATGACTGAGTGAAAAAAAAGTTGAATGGAAATTAACGACATTCCCTTACATACCCCTGACTTTTGTGTCAGGAGGGATAGCTTACCCGGAGAAGGGGGTGTTTGGAAATGAAAATCATCCCATTAATGTCATACATGAGGAAGGGACTGAACAAAGAAACCTTGAGGGCATTCGCCCTTACGAACAGGGAAGTTCTTTAAACAATTGGACTGCAGAAGAACTTCCTGTAATCTTTAGGAATTTTATGGAGTAATATTCAGAACACTCTTATTGCTCTAAAGCCTAGGAGTAATGAGATTTCTTTTGAGAAATGGGCTCATGTTCAGACATTTTTATTTTCAATAAAACATACTTTTATTGTTTATCCGAGTAAATATTCTTTCATTCTGATTCTTTTGACCTTTGACATTCTTTATAAATTTTCATTTCATGTAAATAGTCATTCTTGAATTCATTTATTCCTTGTATATTCTTTTATGTGCCTATCATAGATCCCTAGATATCAATGACACAGGTAACGATACTATAGATTTAGAGTTCCTTTTGAGTGCGATACGTGTTTAGAGGAATCTCAGTACTTTGAAGGTGACAGAAATTGTGACTTGTTTCTGAATTTGTTGAAAATGATTTTTACCCCATGAAGTGGTGGTAGGAAATATAGCCTTAGACGAAGGAAAGATTGCGAAATTGGAATTAGCTGAGGAGGCAAAACAAAACCTTGTTGAGACTATTATAGGAATTCAAAAATATGGTCCAAAGACGCATGCAGGAGGATTTGCAATTGCCAGGATAAACATGAGGTTTTGGGGCACTGTTGGTCCACCATAGAAAGGGATCACATCAGTTGTACAATGAATGCCAAATTTAAAGGAGTCAAACTTATGGGGCATGTATGTTATGGGCCCGAGCCCGTCAAAAGTTTCAAGCTGACAACGGTTCATCTTTGTGGTTGTTGAATGCTCTATTAAGAGGGTGGAGATAGCTTCATATGCCAATATTACAAAGTCAATAGTCATCGAGTTTCAAGAAAAAAAAGAAGAAGGAAAAAAAGATCATATCCAACTGCACAATGTCAAAGGTTTGTAGTTTGTTCAAAGAGTAGGCGCCATGCCACAATACATCATAGGTTGCCAAAAGAAAGAAAGAAAACTCAACAAAAGTTACAGAAGATGACCGAGACTTGGTAAAAATTGGCATAAAAAGCTACTACCTACTTTCTATGTTTATGCTGGGGCAAACGGCTTCAAGGATCCCAATTATCATCATTGGAATGAATGCAGCGCATGGATCTCCTAGGGAGTCTGATATGCTATCAATAGCTGCATTGGATAGATCAACGTAATAGTTATCGATTTCCCGCTATAGAGCATCAGACTATACACAGTCTCTGAAGCTTGAAATGATAGATTCTCTCTTCAAACCAGTTTCTGACAAAGTAGATCATGAGAGAAACTCTCTTAGACTTCTATACAAGTTCAGAGAAGAGGAAGCCTGATCAAGTTATGGAGATAGCGAGTCTCAGTTCAGTTAAATGATGAACAAATTATTTGATCAAGTTATCGAGACTTCAGGGATCTCCTGACAATGTGCTACATGGTACTGTCATTGACAACAAAGTATGACATCAAAGAACAATGATTTTTACCTTGGTACCCATGTTGGAATGATTGGAATCATGAGGCAGACCCATTATCATGTTCTCTTAGACCAGGCTGGGTTTTCGGCTAATGATCTGCAATAGTTTGTTCATTCTCTATCCTATATGTATCAAAGGAGCACCACAACCATATTTGTTGTGGCTCCTATTTGCTACGCTCATTTGGCAGCTTCACAGCTGGGGGCAATTTATGAAGATTAGGGATGCTTCAGAAACATCATCGAGTCATGGTGGGATGTATGTTCCGGGAGTAATCCCTGTACCTCAGCTTTCCAGGTTGAAGGATAAAGTCAGCAACTTCATTCTTGTCTGCTGAGAATCATTGAACCATCTTTTTGTTGGGTTTGACAAACAACAACCAGGACTACTGCTGGGGCAATCCCTTTCTCATGGGTTTATGAATCAAGATTTTTCCTCCAAGTTTTGATGGAGTCAAGAATTGAATACCTCTAGTAAATTTAACTTGAAAGTATTCATCCTAAGCAAATGTACCAAGAATGGATGACACAGACTTATGACAAAGAAGGTTCGTCCAAAAGAATTTCATAAAGGAAACCTTGTGCTGAAAGAGATCCTTCCCATGCAAAAGGATGCCGAATAGGGAAGGGCCATATGTTGCGAAGAGGGCTTTCTCTAGAGGTGCACTGATTTTGACAAGAAATGGATAGGAAGAATTTATCTGATCCAGTGAATTCGGACTCAGTTAATGAGTACTTTGTCTGAAGGAGAATGGAAGCCAAGATGAAAACCCGCAAAGGGCACTTTGGGACTTCTATTTCAAAAAAAAAGGAAAAAAAGAAAAAAAGAGAAAAAAATAAAAAGAAAAAGAGAAAAATGAAAAAGAAAAATGGAGAGGCCAAGGTGAAAACCCGCAAAGGGCGCCTTGAGACCAAAGGGGTTTTGAGTTGAAAACCCGAAAGGGCAGCTCAAATTTTGAAGAGCACACGATAATCTTGCTATATCTGATTCAACGAAGAGTGAAGCGCGTTGCATATCGGGGCATCAACAAAGTACTTTGGATCTTTTAAACACATGTTGAATTCAAGAAAGTCTTCATGGAGCTGGCATATAAATGCTCAAGCGACGATATCTAGGGCATCTAACTTTTGTCCTGTTTGCTATCTTTAGATTCTTTTTCTTCTCAAAGATAGGCTTTCAGATTAATTTCCTTTGTATTTTTGACAAATTTATTCAAATCTAATTATTCTCAAGATTAAATTCATCTTTCATTATCCTTAAAGTATGTTGCATTAAAATAATGATAGATGAACTAAATATCTTTACAAATGAAGTTTTGCATATTTCTCTGAAAATTTCTAGATAATACAAGAAACTGAAACAAGACAATTGTTTAAAGAATTTCCATATTTGAGGGTCGGATGTACTCGGGGAAATTTTTTCTTCAGTCTAAAAGGTGGTTGGACGTTTTAAGCAATATTGATCTTAAGAAATGATCATTCCATAAACATCTCCAGCGGGTCACAACATTTGGAGAATGGTACAATAGGACTAAGTTGATTCATCAAGATAAAACTTCGATGAGGGAATAAGTGATGACGTCCGAAATAGGGGTCATATTCATAACATTTTGCATTAGGAGAATTTGACTCACTTCGATCATAGCATCCTAATTATTAGACATGGACTCATATGCATTCTACAGGTTATGTCTTTTATGGGGAAATGTAGATCAAAGAAACAAGATTTGGCATCCCTGTGTTTATAGGGAACAAATCGAAGATAGCAGATCTGACACTCCTATGCTTGCAACGAAGCAGATCGAAGATTTAAACTTGGCATCCCTGTGTTTATAGGGAACAAGTTGAAGATTTCAGCATGGCATCCCTGTGTTTATAGAGAACAAGTTGAAGATAGCAGACTTGGCATCCCTGTGTTTATAGGGAACAAATCGAAGATAGCAGATCTGACATTCCTGTGCTTACAGCGAAGCAGATCGAAGATTTCAGCATGGCATCCCTGTGTTTATAGGGAACAAGTTGAAGATAGCAGACTTGGCATCCCTGTGTTTATAAGGAACAAATCGAAGATAGCAGATCTAACATTCCTGTGCTTACAGCGAAGCAGATCGAAGATTTCAGCATGGCATCCCTGTGTTTATAGGGAACAAGTTGAAGATAGCAGATTTGGCATCCCTGTGTTTATAGGAAACAAATCGAAGATAGCATATCTGACATTCCTGTGCTTACAGCGAAGCAGATTGAAGATTTCAGCATGGTATCCTTGTGTTTATAGGGAACAAGTTGAAGATAGCAGATTTGGCATCCTTGTGCTTACAAGGAACAAATCGAAGACATAACTGATTTGGATTTCACGGTTTACGCTGAAGCAAATCTAAGATGATTTGGCATCTCTGTATTGTCAAAGAACAAATCGAAGTTTGGCGTCTCCATATTCGACGGAGAGCAGACACATAGCAGATCTAGCCTTCATATGTTTATACTGAAGCAGATCCAAGGTGATTTGGCATCCTTGTACTTACAAGGAACAAATCGAAGACATAACTGATTTGGCTTTCACGTGCTTACAATGAAGCAAATCTAAGATGATTTGCATCCTTGTATTGTCAGAGAACAAATCGAAGTTTGGCGTCTCCACATTCGACGGAGAGCAGACACATAGCAGATCTGGCCTTCATATGTTTATACTGAAGCAGATCCAAGGTGATTTGGCATCCTTGTGCTTACAAGGAACAAATCGAAGACATAGCTGATTTGGATTTCACGTGCTTACGATGAAGCAAATCTGAGATGATTTGGCATCTCTGTATTGTCAGAGAAAAAATCGAAGTTTGGTGTCTCCATATTTGACGGAGAGTGGACACATAGCAGATCTAACCTTCAGATGTTTATACTGAAGCAGATCCAAGATGATTGGGCATTCTTGTGCTTACAAGGAACAAATCGAAGACATAGCTGATTTGGCTTTCACTTGCTTACGATGAAGCAAATCTAAGATGATTTGGCATCTCTGTATTGTCAGAGAACAAATTGAAGTTTGGCGTCTCCATATTCGACTGAGGGCAGACACATAGCAGATCTAACCTTCAGATGATTAGACTGAAGCAGATCCAAGATGGTTTGGTATCCTTGTGCTTACAAGGAGCAAATCAAAGACATAGTTAATTTGGTTTTCGCGTGCTTACGATGAAGCAAATCTAAGATGATTTTGCATCTCTGTATTGTCAGAAAACAAATCGAAGATAACAGATTTGACGTCTCTGTATTAGACGAGAAGCAGATCAAAAATAGCAGATATCGCATTCCTAAGTTGCAATGAAGCAGATTGAAGTCGTCAATAGGCTATTTAAAGAAGATCAAGGATCAAGAACTCAAGACTCGGCGAGCCCGGGCAAAATTGGTCCTTTTATAGTCTTTGCTCTACACCTGTTACACAACAATGAGCAAAGAGGGGCAGCTGTAGACACTCAATTTTGCCTGGGCCTAGAAATAATTTCAAAAAAAAAAGTCCAAGTCCAGTACAAAATTACAAACATATAATTTGGCCCAATCGAAATGGCCCATTACTTGAAAAGATTGAAGGTCCATCTATGAGCTTGACTCATATGGAAATATAATCTTTAGGGATATGCAATCTTAGATATGATATGGAATCCTAGATATGATACAATCTTAGATATGATATGCAGTCTTGAAAATATGATATTGTAATCTTGGAGATTTAATTTGTAGATATCCTTTAATCTTAACCGTTGATGTAATTGATCTGTACCGTTGGATTTGGGGAGGCTCAACTATAAATAGAGGCCTCTCCCTTCATTGTAAATCACTTGAGTTTTGGGAAGCAATAAGAATTCTTGAGAGCATTCACTCAAATTTCTCTCCCTCTTGCGTTCTTACTCTCTGTGGTTTGTTCTTATTTTATTCTTCGTCTATCTTAGTTTTTCAACCTTTTTTTATTTTAATTTCTTCATTTTTCAAATATGTATATTTATTCCTATCTTTTATACATTTGATTATGTATTTTATATATTATAATATTTAACCTTTTTATATAGTTTATTTTCAAATATATATTTTCTATGCATGTATATATTATATTATCATTTCATGTATTTTGAACTATTGCATTATATTTTTATAATTTGTAAATGTTCTATTTATTCATTTTTTTAGTGTATGATATTTATCTTATGTGTGCATAGTTTTATTTTTTTATATGCTATGTTTAATTATTTCTTTTATGTGCTATTTTATGATATATATTGTTGTATAATTTTTGCATGTATTATGTTTTTCTTTTAGTTTACTCGTGTTTTTATTTGTTTATTATCTTATATTTACCCTAGTATGATTTTTTTCATTAAACGTATGTTCATGTTATTTAGTTTTGTCTTAATGATATTATTTATGTTTGTATAGAAATGTTAGAATATTTTGTACATCTATGCTTCATGATGCATTAATATGTCATCCTAAAACGTCATTTAAATAATATTCCAAGGTTTTTTTTAAAAAAAATAAAAGGCAATGCTTGATGTTTGGAAACTTCGACAAAGGTAGTGCCCTAACTTACTGGGTTGCGACTTTTCTCGTTGAATTCGAATAGTCAAGCACCCTTCTAAGTGATTTTGAGTTTTCAAAACTTAAACAATTATTTCGAGATTTCAAAACATAGTGTCCTAACTTACTGGATATGGCGTTTTGTTGTTTCGAGATAGAAATTTTCGAAAGACGAGCTTAGTTTCGAAGGTTTTAAAATGTTGCGTCCTAACTTACTGGATGTGATGTTTTGACTCGTTTGAAATAAGTGAGCCTTAATTTTCAAAATTGAGACATTCTAATTAAAAGAGATTTGCATCTTAAAACTTTCAAATTTCCGACATTAAACACACTTGATAATCTGTTAGGTACCAATTTTTGGGCGTTACGAGGGTGCTAACCCTTCCTCGTACGTAACCGACTCTCGAATCTGTTTCTCGACTTTCGTGGACCAAAATTAATGTTTTAAAACAAAACATTTTATAAGGTGATCCAATCACACCTAAAAAGATTGGTGGCGACTCCCGTTTTCGTTTTTCTTAAAGTCGATTCTCATTTTCCAAAACTCGATTTAAAAATGGTTTTGACAAACGCGATGCATCTAGTATCATCAATTAAAACGCTTCTCCAGAAATTCAAAGAACATGGGTGGGATCCTTTGTTTGAGAAAGTGAAATTATTTTGTAAAGATCATGAGATAAAAGTCTCCAATTTAAGTGATCCGTACAAAGCTGATTGAGGCGGTCTCGCATCCAGAGAGATAACCTCATAATTGAGCATCACTATCGGTTTGATATATTCATTGCTGGTATCGATTCATTGCTAAAAGAAATGAATTATCGCTTTACTGATGAGGTGGTGGAGTTACTTATTCTTAGCTTCGCTTTGGATCCACGTGATAATTACAAAGCTTTCTAGGTAGAAGATATTTGTAAGCTTATGAATGATTTTTATCCGGATGATTTTACGGAGCAGGAAAAGCTACACATGAAGACTCAATGGAGCATTTTCAACTTGATGCTCATCAAATCACGGAGTTGCAGAAAGCTTCTACCAAGGGCGAAGCCAGAAAATTTTTTTAGGGGGACTGAAATTAAATTGTAATTTTTAAAGGATTAAATCAAAATTTTATCAATTTTAGGGGATCAAAGTGTATTTTTACCTTTACTAATTTAAAATTTTAAAGGGCCTTTAGGGGGGTCGGGGCCCCTGCTAGCCCCCCTAAATTCGCCTCTGGCTTCTACAGTTGCCCAGTTGTGTCAAGTTCTAGCTAAGACAAATAAGTCAAGTATTTATACTCTTCTTGAAAGAATTATTCATCTTGAGCTAATTCTTCCCATGTCTACTGCAACAACCGGACAAGTATTTTTAGCCATGAAAATTGTGAATACAAGGTTTCACAACAGAATGTAGGATGATTTTTTTTCAACTTACTTGGTGGCATACATAAAAAAAGAGATAACTCAAGAATTTTCATCAGATTCTATCATTAATGAGTTCGATCTTATGAAAAAGTGGAGGATGCAATTTAGGATGCCTAGTATTGAGAAATAGGACTAAAACCAAATTTTTTAATTAATTTTTGGAAATATAATGATAATTATGACATTTTTAGTATAGTATAGTATAGTTATTCTTTTTTGCATATTCAAAAGAAATATTTAACTTAATATAGTGTTATTTTTTTCTTTTAATTTTTTTTACAATTAAATCGTTCATACTTTCTAAAAACAATTAAATTGATTTATTTGATAAGGAAAAAAAATATCCGAGAAGAACTGACATTTTTTTATGTTAAAAAAAAAGTCTTCGAAATTAAAAATTTTATCCCCTTAAAATAAAATCCTGGATCTGTCCCTGCATGCACCATAGACATTTATGTATGAGATGTTATAAGATGAACTATAGATGTATTAATCTGTATCTCCTAGTATCTGTTTCGGATGTAATATTTTTTCTCAATAATTATTACTATTTCATATTCAAGCTCTGTAAGAGCTTATAAACGTGTGCAAGAGACAAATTATGAAAAGATATTACATTCAAACAATGAATGCTATCAAAGAAAATTAATACAATACAGCGAGTAAAACATATTATTAACAACAAAAGAATATATTAAAATAGAAATGAAGACTTAATAACTTAAAAAGAAAAAGGACTAGAAATGAAATTTTACCACAGGGGCTTGGGTGGAATTGCCCAAAATACTGGAAAATGCTGACTTGGGTCGGTTAGGTATGCTGGTCTGGTCAATAACCCAACCCGTGGGGTTTGGTCTCCCTTTTTTTTTTTTAATATTTTGATGTCGTATTTCTCTTCTCTAATTCCCTTGTATTCTTTTTGATGGTTTAGATATAATGGTGGTTTGGGCGGTTGGCTATGGTACTAATGGTGATGCTGAGATGGGAGATTTGGGAGAGTAACCAAACCAGCAAAGTAATAAAATACGCCAGCGACGTTATTGTAGCGATTAAACCAGTAAAACAGCAATGTTCACAACAACAACGTTACAGTACAAATCATCACAATTAAACAAGAAATACATGCAATGTAAAGATAGAGATAGCTACCATCATGCTTTCAACATTGATTCCTTATCAATACTTCGATCCATTTGCCCAATAGTTCTACTATCTGGAACATGACAAAACCGCACATTAGTGATCTCTCTACTCAAAATTTAAAAACAATAGTGATTAGTAATAGCATCAACCACACAAAGATGTGATTAAATCAATGATGATTTTGAGTTTTCATACACCGTATAAATGCAAGGTGTACAAGGATGTTGAAACTAAATTAAAGATATAAAAATAATAATGCGTGACACATTATAGGAAATATATACGTGAAGTATTATCCATGAGGAAAAACTATAATTAAAAAGTGAAGGAAGTACCTTGGGTCGGCAGTTTAGTGTATTTCAAAGAATTACTCAAAGTCCCGCATCCTTTAAATACACCTATCAAAATGGTGTTTATATATGTCATTTTAGGACGAGCTTGTAAATATTATAATAGAAAATTAGGTATGAGTTGTTGAGGTTTGAGATTAAATTTTCAAATTTTTTTAAATTTTTTCTTACATCCTTTATTTAAAAATAAGTTTACATTATAAACAGATATTGTTGCACCTCTTACCGTATTAGGGCCAGTTCTTCATTGCTTTTGAAAAGTGTTGTGGAAAAGTGTTTTTGAGAAGTACTTTTGAGAAGTGTTTTGGAAAAATTTAAGTGTTTGATATTGCTGTCAAAAAGTGCTTTGAAAAGTAAAATGTCCATTTTAGACATGATATTATAAAGTAACAAATATGTATTTAAATAATGTTCAAATTAGTTAATATTATGATATTTTAGTAAAAATATAAAAAAATAATTTATTATAACTTATTGTTAATATTTTAATATATAATATTAATTTTAAATATTTCTAAGTAATTAATATTAATTATTTATTAAATTTAATTAGAATATATAAACTATATTTAAATATTTAAATATAATAATTAAATATTTGTAATTAGATATTGGCACAATTGTATTATTTTAAAAAATATTTTTTATTTTTAATTAATGCTTTTAACACATTTGTAAAACTCATATTAAATAACCAAGAAAGAGAATACAAAATAATAGCATCAAACATATTTTAAGTCAAAAAGTAAGGTTAAAAAGATAAAATAACAGCCAAAAGTGCTTTTTGGCTGAAAAAGCTAAAATTTACTCCTTTTTTATCTCTAAAAAAACTCATCCCAAAAGTTAAAAAAGTTGCCCCAATGATATGTATTCTTCATTGCTTTTAAGAGAAAAACACTTTTTTTAGTAAAAGTTCATCCCAAAAGTAATGGAGAACACACCCTTAATCTTGGTAAATGTTGTTGACTAGATTCTTTTTGATATTCTTGAGCCTAGAAAGAACATGCTTCATATCTATTCTATCTTTAGGTAGCTAAGATGAACATTCCAAAGCCAATTCCATAATTGTTTTAATAACAATATATTCATCTTTTTCCTGCACAATATTGGGATCCATTACACTATTTATTCCATTGGATAATGATGTTTTCACCCAATGTTTCATATCCATTTCTCGAGAAAAATATTCGTCTGTAGGTTTTCTTCTTGTAAAGGTTTCCATTAATAGAATACCATAACTATAAACATCACTTTTCACAGAAATAATTCCTGCTAATCCATATTCTGTATTTTAAACATAAAAGTAAATCATTGAAATGGTATTATGCTATTAGAGCATCAATAATGAAATGCTAAAATTATAATATCTATACAAGTTGGAATAAAGACATCACCTGGTTCCATATAGCCAACAGTAGCAAGTGTCAGTGTTTGCTTCATGGAATCTCCTTCTCCCAATAGTTTAGCAATTCCAAAATCTCCCACATGCGCAACCTTGTCATTATCCAACAATACGTTACTTGGTTTCAAGTCACAATGTACTACAGGAACAAGAAATCCAAAATGGAGATATTCTAATGCTGATGCAACATCAATCATTATGTTGATTCTTTGTAGGAGATTCAAGGCATGATTGTCAGAATATAACCATTTCTCAAGACTTCCTTTAGGCATGAATTCAAGCACTAAGGCTTTGAAATCAATAGTAGAACAACAAGTAATGACCTTGACAAGATTGCGGTGTAGGATTTTGCCCATCACTTCACACTCAACGTCAAAGCTTCTGAACGCTTCATCTAAATCCGAGTTGAAAACCTTGACTGCGACTTCTGTCCCTTCTGCAAGTATTCCTTTGTATACAGAGCCAAAACTTCCTGAACCAAGGAAGTTGTTGTCATCAAATCCACTAGTCGCTCTCGATAATTGATAATAAGAAATTCTTCTCCAATCTCTAATAGGTACCGGATCTTCAACAATTGCCAAACTTGTACTCTTGTTTTTCCATTTTTTGTAGACAATTATGAGAGCTACAACAATGATAACTGAACCAAATACTGGGATAATATATTTGAAAGCATTCAGAAGGGCCTTGTTGTTTTGTCGAGGAATGTTATTCTTGCAAGGTTGGACCTGTAATCTACGTGAGCCACACAGTGCATAATTGTTCATGAATGATTTCGCTGTGAAGTTCACAAAACATCCGCTATTTGGGATTTCACCTTCTAGTATATTGAAAGACACATCAAAATTTTTTAGATAGGAAAGTCTTTCCAAAGATTTGGGAATGAATCCAGAGATGTTGTTATTAGATAAATCCAACACTTTCAAACTTAGCATGTCACCCAATGATTCAGCAATAGGACCTTGCAATCTATTGTGAGAAAGAAGTAAAACTTGTAAATCTTGGAGACTTCCAAAAGTGGGAGGGATATCACTTGAGAAAAAATTTCTTTACAAATCCAAATTTGTAATTACCTTCAATTTTCCGATGTCAAACGGAAGTGAACCATTAAAATGGTTTGATGACAAGTTTACTTCTAAGATATCTTTCAAGCTCCAAAAACTAAAAGGTATTGATGAATGCAATTTGTTGGAGGATAGATCTACCTTTCTCAGAGAAATCAAATCACCCAAACATGCGGGTAAAGGTCCATCAAGCTCATTAGCAGCTAATGATAACCCGTATAATCTCTTTAGGCCACAAAGTTCATGTGGGATAGGGCCTTGTAGCTTATTTCCAGTTAAATTCAAAAGTTGGATATTTTTTAACCTTCCTATTGTTCTTGGAATAGATCCACTCAACTCATTGTTAGAAAAGTCTAAATATATAGCATTATTTAGACTACCAATTTCAACGGGAACGCGGCCTCTAATTTTGCAAGCCTCGACCTTAAATTCTTCAAGTGATTTGGAGAGGTTTGAGAGTGAAGTTGGAAGAACGCAGTTTAATGGGTTGGACGATAGAAGTAAAAATCTCAGGTACCTGCAATTTTCCAAGGATTTGAAAAAGCTCGACTCATGAATTGAAGTTTTGGTGGTCAAATTATTAGACCAAAGACCCAATATCTCAAGGGATTTCAAATTGCCGAGTGCATTTGGAATAAGGCCAGAGAATAAATTTAGTTCCAATTCTAATATTCTGAGCTTAGAAGCATTTGAGATAGAATCCGGAATACTTCCGCTAAGAGTATTGCCCCATAGGTAAAAGCTCCTCAAGATTTGAAAGAGCGCTCATGCATGGTATATTAGAATATACCCCATACTTTGCCTATACCTTTCCCATACCTACCCATACTTTGGAAAGGTCAAAGTTATGGGCACCAAATATTTATTTAGTGTTGGGCATGGGAAAATAGCAATTTTTGGTCCTTAAGTGAATAGTGACTTTGCAAGGTGGCCCTTGAATCTCAACTATAAATAGGCCAACCATTGCTCATTCTCATCATCCCACATTTGCCATTCTCTACTTAAGGCATTGTTCTCTCTCCCTATTTGTAAAGTTTCACTTGTATTTTTGGAGTGAAATATATTTGGTAGTGCCCGAGGACGTAGGCAAGATTTGCCGAACCTCGTTAAAATTCTGGTGTTCTTTACTATTTATTGTTCATATTTTGTGAATTTGATTGTAGTGATTTATTGTGCTATTAAATTACGATAGAGGGATATTCTGGCTAGGAAAGACTTGGTACTTAAGTGATCCTCGTGATCCACCTCTCTTTCCTGGGAATTGAACTTAGTGTGATTTTTTAGTACAATAATTTTACTCTTTCACACGCTTCCGCGCAACAATTGGTATCAGAGCCAGGTTCGTACTTGGAGAATACGACCGTTTACGGTACTATTCACGTATACGGCACTATTCACGTATACGGTACTGTTCACGTATACAATAGTTGGGATTGAGGAGAAAAATGGCAGCAGCATCGTCATCAGCAAGGACTACTGTGACAAATGCAAAATTTGAAGTAGAGAAATTTAACGGTACCAATAATTTTGGTATGTGGCAATGTGAGATCCTGGATGTCTTATGTCAGCAAGAGCTAGATATAGCCCTTGAAGAAAAACCTGACAAGATGGATGACAAGGAGTGGGCCAAGATCAATAGACAGGCGTGTGGTACAATCCGCCTATGTTTGGCCAAAGAGCAGAAGTACTCTGTCATGGGGGAGACATCAGCGAAGAAGTTATGGGATACACTGGAAGAAAAGTTTCTAACGAAAAGTCTTGAAAATAGGCTTTATATGAAAAAGAAACTTTATCGATTCACGTATGCACCCGGTATGTCGATGAATGACCATGTGAACTCATTCAATAAAATTTTAGCAGACTTGCTAAATTTGGATGAGAAATTTGAAGATGAAGACAAGGCATTATTATTGTTGAATTCCCTTCCTGATGAATATGATCATCTTACCACCACATTGCTTCATGGGAAGGACACGATCACATTTGATGCAGTCTGTAGTGCGTTGTATAGATCTGAGACTCGAAAGAAAGATAAAAGAGATCACAGAGATACAACCGCAAAAGTCTTAACAGTAAGAGGTCGTTCACACAGCAGCAAATCTGGTAGAAGGGGAAAGTCCAAAGGGAGACCCGCCAAAGATGAATGTGCCTTTTGTCGTGAGAAAGGGCATTGGAAAAGAATTGTCCTAAGTTACAAAAGGGCAAGTCTATTTCTAATGCATGTGTAGCGGAGCATGATGAGGAGTCAGACTTTAGCTTGGTTGGCATGGCAATGGCATGTCAAACGGATGAGTGGATATTGGATTCGGGATGTACTTACCATATGTGTCCTAATAAGGACTGGTTTTCTAGTCTTGAAGAACTAGAAGGTGGAGTTGTTTTTATGGGCAATGATAGTGCCTGTAAGACAATGGGTGTAGGTACAATCAAATTGAAGAACCATGACGGCTCAATCCAAGTTCTGACAGATGTTCGCTATGTACCCAGCTTGAAGAAAATCTCATCTCATTAGGGGCCCTAGAATCTAAAGGGCTCACAATCACTTTGAGAGATGGATTACTAAAGGTAGTAGCTGGGGTATTGACGGTGATGAAAGGCACTAGAAGAAATAACTTGTACTATTTAAATGGAAGTACAGTTATTGGATCAACATCAACAGCTTCTTCGAAAGATGCAGATTCAGAGGCTACCAGGTTATGGCATAGGCGATTGGGACATGCTGGTGAAAAAGCTTTGCAGACTTTGGCGAAGCAAGGCTTGTTGAAAGGTGCAAATTCTTGCAAATTGGAATTCTGTGAACATTGTGTTCTGGGCAAGCAGACGAGGGTAAAATTTGGTTCAGCAATTCACAATACGAAAGGAATTCTGGACTATGTTCACAGTGATGTGTGGGGACCTACCAAAGTGGCTTCTTTGGGAGGTATGCACTATTTTGTCACTTTTCTTGATGATTATTCAAGAAAAGTATGGGTGTATCTAATGAAAAGAAAAAAATGAAGTTTTGGATGCATTTCTGAAGTGGAAGAAGATGGTGAAGACTCAGACAGGTCGAAAGGTCAAACGACTTCGATCAGATAATGGTACTGAGTACAAAAATGATCCATTTCTACAAGTATGTCAAGATGAGGGCATTGTGCGACACTTCACTGTTCGAGATACACCACAGCAGAATGGGGTGGCAGAACGCATGAATCGGACTATACTGGAGAAAGTTCGATGTATGTTGTCCAATGCTGGATTGGGCAAGGAATTTTGGGCTGAGGCAGTTACATATGCGTGCCATCTAATTAACCGATTGCCATCAGCTGCAATAAATGGAAAAACTCCTATGGAGATGTGGACTGGTAAACCTGCTACTGATTATGATTCTTTACATGTTTTTGGTTCCACTGCATATTATCATGTAAAGGAATCTAAGTTAGACCCAAGAGCAAAGAAAGCATTATTCATGGGTATAACTGGTGGTGTAAAAGGATACCGTCTCTGGTGTCCTGATACAAGGAAGATTGTTTTCAGTAGAGATGTAACTTTTGATGAATCAACCATGATGAAGAACGAGGATTCACAAAAGGATGACAAAACCAGTAGTACTTTGCAGCAGGTGGAGTTTGAAAAGGTTAATGATGATCCAGCTAATATTGAAAGAACAAATGATGAAGAAGTTTCGACCCAAGAACTTCTACAGCAACAAGATTCAATTGCATATAGGAGGCCAAGAAGAGAGATTTGTAAGCCTGCTCGCTTTGATGATATG
The DNA here is from genome assembly GCF_007990345.1 of Gossypium hirsutum. Lineage (NCBI taxonomy): Eukaryota > Viridiplantae > Streptophyta > Magnoliopsida > Malvales > Malvaceae > Gossypium > Gossypium hirsutum. Next base: position 37,216,112 of record NC_053428.1, read on the forward strand.
GTGGCCTATGCACTTCCAATTGCAGATGATGATGTTCCTTCCACTTACACAGAAGCAATAAGTAACTCTGATGGTGTAAAGTGGAAGCAAGCTATGAATGAAGAAATACAGTCTCTTCATAAAAATAGGACTTGGGAGTTGGTGAGACTGCCCAAGGGAAAGAAGGCAATTGGATGCAAATGGGTATATGCAAAGAAGGAAGGATTTCCTGGTAAAAATGAAATTCGATACAAGGCTAGATTGGTAGCAAAGGGTTACGCTCAGAAAGAAGGAATAGACTACAATGAAGTGTTTTCTCCAGTTGTGAAGCATTCGTCTATTCGGATTTTGCTAGCCTTGGTTGCGCAATATGATCTTGAACTAGTTCAGCTTGATGTGAAGACCGCGTTTTTACACAGTGATTTGGAAGAGGAAATCTATATGACTCAGCCAGATGGATTCAAGGTTGCTGGAAAAGAAAATTGGGTTTGCAAACTGACAAAGTCGCTTTATGGATTGAAGCAATCTCCGAGGCAGTGGTACAAGCGATTTGATCAGTTCATGAAAGGGCAAAGGTACACAAGAAGTAAATTTGATCATTGCGTGTATTTTCAGAAGCTACAAGAAGGAACTTTCATATACTTGCTCTTATATGTTGATGATATGCTAATAGCATCTAAGAGCAAAGTTGAGATTGAAAGATTGAAGACTCAACTCAATCTCGAGTTTGAGATGAAAGATCTAGGAGAAGCTAAAAAGATTCTCGGCATGGAAATATGTAGAGATAGAGCTCATGGCAGAGTTAGCTTGTCTCAGAAGCAGTATTTGAAGAAAGTACTACAGCAGTTTGGCATGAACGAGCAGACCAAACCTGTAAGTACCCCGTTGGCTTCTCATTTCAAGCTTTCTGCACAACTATCTCCTTCGACGAATACGGAACGAGAATACATGTTGCAAGTTCCGTATTCTAATGCAGTGGGTAGCTTGATGTATGCAATGGTGTGTACAAGACCCGACATTTCACAGGCAGTTAGTATAGTGAGCAGGTATATGCATAATCCTGGAAAAGGACATTGGCAAGCTGTGAAATGGATTCTACGGTATATTCAGAAGACCGTGGATGTTGGATTACTGTTCAAGCAGGATAATACACTTGGTAAAGGTGTTATTGGGTACGTTGATTCTGACTATGCCGGTGATTTGGACAAGCGAAGATCAACCACCGGTTATGTGTTTACACTTGCTGGAGGACCAATAAGTTGGAAGTCTACACTACAGTCTACAGTTGCGTTGTCAACCACAGAAGCCGAGTACATGGCTGTAACAGAGGCTGTAAAGGAGGCTATTTGGTTACAAGGTATGGCTAAAACCTTGGGGTTGGTTCAGGAGCATATTAACGTGTATTGTGATAGTCAAAGTGCTATTCATTTAGCAAAGAATCAAGTCTATCATGCACGTACAAAACATATCGACGTACGATTCCATTTTGTGCGGGAAATTATTGAAGAGGGGAAAATTTGTCTTCAGAAGATCAAGACTGCAGATAATCCCGCAGATATGATGACCAAGGTGGTAACAGCAACCAAGTTCGAACATTGTTTGAACTTGATTAATATCCTGCAAGTTTAACAGTTGAAGAAGGCACTATCAAGTATTGTTGTCAAAAGCAGAAAGAATTGTGTGAAGATAAGATTATCCTAATCAAATCTTCAAGGTGGAGATTATTAGAATATACCCCATACTTTGCCCATACCTTTCCCATACCTACCCATACTTTGGAAAGGTCAAAGTTATGGGCACCAAATATTTATTTAGTGTTGGGCATGGGAAAATAGCAATTTTTGGTCCCTAAGTGAATAGTGACTTTGCAAGGTGGCCCTTGAATCTCAACTATAAATAGGCCAACCATTGCTCATTCTCATCATCCCACATTTGCCATTCTCTACTTAAGGCATTGTTCTCTCTCCCTATTTGTAAAGTTTCACTTGTATTTTTGGAGTGAAATATATTTGGTAGTGCCCGAGGACGTAGGCAAGATTTGCCGAACCTCGTTAAAATTCTGGTGTTCTTTACTATTTATTGTTCATATTTTGTGAATTTGATTGTAGTGATTTATTGTGCTATTAAATTACGATAGAGGGATATTCTGGCTAGGAAAGACTTGGTACTTAAGTGATCCTCGTGATCCACCTCTCTTTCCTAGGAATTGAACTTAGTGTGATTTTTTAGTACAATAATTTTACTCTTTCACACGCTTCCGCGCAACATGGTAATTTACCTACAAATCAACAAATTATAATCCTTCAATATATGAAATAAAATAATTGAGGTTCTTTAGCCATAATAAATCTAAAACAACTTCAAATCTTTTTGTTTTATTTGTTTCGTATTTATAATGATTAAAAGGCTTCATGCTAATGCAGTAAAATACAAAAAAATAAAAAAAGGAGAGAAATATGTTTCTTCATTTTCAGAATTTAAGTGAAAAATATGATAAAAATCTATCATGTTTTGAGGTGAATGAATAGAATGAAATAAGATAAAGTTGTCAAAATTGAAATGAAAAATACAATAAAATTTATATGAAATGTCATTGTTTGAAAAGAAAGATTAGGAAAAAACACTTAATTGAATTTAGGAAATGGAAAACGCTCTGGATGTTGATGGTATCTGTTCTCTGCTAGTAGTTGAAGATGGTGGCAGAGTGCGGGTGGACGATGATCGTAATACAAAGAAAGTTAGATTCAAAGAAGATAATAATGGGGAAATCACTGATATGTTGGTGGAAACGAGAACTAGTTCTTCAACCTCCTGGAAGGACAAATTGTTAGGGAGTAATCCTGGAGATCTGAATAAGGATGGAGTGGTCTCTTCTGGTTTCAGTGCCGATGTCGACTTAGAAATTCTGGAGGGAGACATACATAGATCTATGGTCAATGGATCCCTGCCATTGATTTTTCTGAGAGGATTCAACAAATATTATATAAAGAAATGAAGCAAACAGTTGTTATAAAACTGCTTGGAAGGAATATTGGTTATGGAGCTTTAAACACCTGTATAAGCAGTTTATGGAACCTTTCCATGCCTTTTCATCTCATGGACATTGAGAATTGACATTTGATGGTGCCAGAATTGGTTGAAATTCAAGTCAGCGATCTTATAGGCAATTTAGATCCTCAGAGACATACTGCAGTCTCTTTCAACAAGAAGGAATCAACGGGAGGGGATCTTTTAAGGAAAAAGAATACACCAAATTCTGGGGGTAATAAGCCACGTACTTTGGGGAAGTCGGTGGTCATTAAAGATGGAGGGTTTGGGGCTATAAAAAAGATAAAAAAAAAATTACGCATGGGAAAGGGATTAATTTTAAAAATAAAATTTCCTCTAAAGTTCCTTTGAGTGATTCTATGACCAGGTTGGCTCAGACAGTTTCCATTTTGTGAGGTGATAACTCGGAGGTGGCTGGTCCAGGTTCGGATAATAGTATCCAGGATTGATTCGCTATTTTTTGGATATTTTGATTTTAAATTTTTAGAGCTTTTCTCTTTTTGTTCTTTATTATCTTTTGCTTATGGATTTAAATTTATCTATTTTCTCTTGGAATTGCCAAGGTTGTGTGAGTAGTAAATTTTTATGGGCTTTTCGTGAGTATAATCTTGAGCATAATCCAGACATTGCTTGTCTTTTGGAGCCGCGAGTCAGTGGTAAAAAAGCTAATGCTATTATTGATAAGTTGGATTTTGATTTCTTTCATCGCATTAGTCTATTGGTTTGCAAGTGGTATTTGGGTTGGATGGAAGGATAATATTCGCATCAATATTATGCATAACCATCCTCAATTTATGCTTCTACTTGTACAAGGCAATACTGTTTATAACTCTTTTTATATTTTTGTTGTGTATGGTAGTCCTGACAAGGTTAAGAGGAAGACTCTTTGGACTGATTTATTAGAAGTTTTACCTCCCGACCCATTACCTTGGCTTATCTTAGGAGACTTCAATGCTATTCTCTCTCCTAAGGATAAAAAAAAGTGATCGGTCAACGAGTAAGAGATGCAAGCTTTTTGGAAATTTTGTTGAATCGTGTAATCTGCAGGATCTTGGATTCATAGGACTGGCTTTTACTTAGCAAAGAGGCAACATTCATGAATGGATAGATCTAGCCTTAGCAAATGATTCTTGGATCTCTGCTTTCCCGCATAATTTAGTCTATCATCTCCCGCGTATTAAATCCGATCATAGACCTATTCTTATTTCTACTAACCCTGTTCGTAACCTTCCAAATGGGAGACCTTTTCATTTTCTTGCAGGGTGGACAAGACATGCAAATTTCAAAGAGTTGGTTTTTACTAAATGGAAATTTACAGGTAATATGGCTGACTCTTTATCTGACTTTACTATACATGTCAAAGAATGGAACAGGTCTGTCTACTAATTCTTAGGAACGCGTAAGAGATATCTCATGAAGTCGCTTGGGAATATTCAGAAGGCCATGGATTGGTCATCCTCTAGTAGACTCGTTGATCTGGAGATGGAGGTTCGAGATGACCTAGAAATAGTACTTAATCATGAAGAGCTCATTTAGAGACAGAAGGCCAGATGTGATTGGCTTCAGTTTGAAGATCGTAATACTAAGTACTTTCATAGTCATACTATGCAAAGGAGGAAACTTAATCGCATATTGGCTTTACGCATAAGTAGTGGGGAGTGGAGTTCTGACCAAAGTGTTCTCAGAGATGACGCAGCTAAGTTTTTTGAGAGACTGTATGGTGAACCTCCTACTCCCATGAGTACTTTTCCATTGGATGTATTCCCTCGTTTCAAGGATGAAGATATTGATTTTCTTAAAAAGTCGGTTTTGAATGAGTAGATAAAGAAGGCCCTTTTTGATATGGCTCCTTTGAAGGCTCGGGCAGTGATGGGTTTCACGTGTACTTTTTTCAGAATCAGTGGGATTCAGTTGGAGAGGCGATTTGCAATTGGGTCCAAAGGATCTTTGCTGGTAATAAGATTAAGAAGGATCTTAACAATACCTTAATTGTGCTTATTCCTAAGAAAGAGTGTCCAGTAGATTTCAGCCAATTTCGACCAATCAGTCTGTGTTCGGTTATGTATAAATTGGTCGTGAAGGTGATCGTCAATAGATTCAAACAGGTGTTTTCGAAGTATATTTCATCGGAGCAAACTGGATTTATTACAGGTCACAACATTTCTGGTAATATCTTAATTGTGCAAGAAGTTATCCACTCGATGTGTAGTAGGAAAATTGACAGGAATTAGATGGCCATTAAGTTGGATTTGGAGAAAGCTTATGACAGGATTAGCTGGGACTTTATTGATGTGACTCTTATAGCTGCTGGGGTTCCCGAGTTTCTTAGAAAGGTAATTATGAGTGCTATATCTTCATCATCTATGCAAATATTATGGAATAGGGTTCCGTCTTAATCCTTCAAGCCTGTGTGGGGGATCAAGCAGGGATATCCTTTATCACCCTATCTTTTCGTCCTTTGCATGGAATGGTTAGGACATTTTATTCAGTCTGAGATATCTGTAGGAAAGTGGCATCCGATTCAGTTTTCTAGACAGGGCTATTCTTATCCCACCTTTTTTTTGCTGATGACCTTGTTATTTTTGGCAAAGCTAAGATGGACCAAGCTAGCTCACTAAAGGAAACTCTCCAAAGGTTCTGTGACTTTTCTGGTCATAAGGTCAATGCTAGAAAGAGCAGTATGTACTTTTCCAAAGGTGTCGATGAGAGCTTACGTGACCAGATTAGCTATTTCTTTGGCTTCCAGAAGGTTCAGAATTTGGGTAGTTATTTGGGAGTTCCTCTTTTTCATAATCAGGTTACTAAGAGTACCCTTAATTTTATTGTTGATAAAGTGCGACACAAACTTTAGAATTGGGAAGCCAGGAAACTATCCTTTGCAGGGTGGGTCATGCTTGCTCAATCTGTCCTTCTCGCCATTCCTAACTATTTCATGCAGACTGTTCTAGTTCCGAAGGGGGTGTGTGATGAGATTGAAAAAATTGCGAGACAGTTCATTTGAGGAAGCTCTATTGGGCGTGTTAAAAATGCGCTGGTAGGTTGGGAGTCCATTTACAAACCTAGATCTCGCGGAGGGCTTGGATTAAGGTATCTTTCTGATCAGAATAATTTTTTCCTTATGAAAATCGCATTCAATCTCACCTCTCAAAAAGATGCCTTATAGGTTCGTGTCCTTCGATCGAAGTATGGATGGAAAAATCATCTTCCTGATTCCATTCACAGAACTAATTGTTCTCACCTTTGGCATTCTCTTTCTAAGGTATGGCCACTGCTACGTAAGAACCTTATTTGGTTTATTGGGGATGGTTCTTCCATCCGTAGCTGGAAAGATGCTTGGATTCCTGAGGTTGGTCCTCTTTTACCGTATGCTACAGCCCATTCTAGTCTTAATCTAGAGTGCAATCTGAAAGATTGGGTTCTACCTAATGGTACTTGGAACTTGGATTTGGTTCGTTTATGGTTTCCTGAAGATATTATTATGCGTATTGTTAGTATTCCCCCTCCGCATCCTGACGGGGGTATTGATAGGATCATCTGGGCGCGTTCTGGTTCAGGGTCCTTTTCCATCCGAAGTGCTTATTGGACCTTAAAAGAAAGTTCTTGGGGTCTTTCTAATGATGCTTGGAAACCTGTTTGGAAGTACTAAGGTCCGAGAGTTCGTTTTTTTCTTTGGCTTGTAGCCAAACAGAGGCTTCTTACTAATGCTGAGCAATTAAGGAGAGGGATTGAGGAGAGTAGTGTATGCTATCTTTGTGGGCATGATTCTGAGGATATTCTGCATGTTCTACGCGATTGTCAGAAGGCTAAGGAAGCTTGGATTCTCATTGTTCCTGCTGAAAGACGTGCCAGGTTCTTTTCTGACCCTTTTCAATTTTGGTTTTCCACTAATCTTTGTTACCATAACAAGTTGCAGGACAAGGGATCTGCTTGGTTGTGCCTCTTTGGTATAGTTGCTTGGAGACTGTGGAAGAATAGGAATCTTTTCATTTTTCCAAAATATCAATTGGTCGGCTTTTGAAACCATTAAGTCTTCCCTCAGCTGGGCTCAGCACTTTGAACCCCTTTTTACTGAAGCTACATCTCCTACAACTACTCATGGAGTTCATCAGCACTTGGCTGATAATTGGGTTCACTTGTTTGCGAATGGAGCAGTTGCCAGAGATTCAGGGAATGCAACAGCGGGAGGCATGATCAGAGATAGGAGCGGTAAATGGATTCTGGGGTTTACTCACTACCTGGGTAGATGTTCCCCTTTGGAGGCAGAACTTTGGGGCATTTTCGATGGTATTCTTGTCTCTCTAAGTAGGGGTTATAAAAAAGTTCGAATTCAGTCTGATAACCTTGATGTGGTAAGGGCTTTGACTATGGAAGTAGCAGTGGACTCTGGTATTACAGTTCTTAGAAGAGTTAAAAGTCTTATGCGTTCTGAAGGACAATGGGAAATCAAGTATGTTCCCAGGGAATGTAATTTAATTACGGATCAACTGGCAAAAATTAGTCTCTCTTGGAAGTCATCCCTCTAACTTCTTGAAGCTCTACCTGATTTGGTGGTTTCGGTTATTGAGCAAGACCAAGCTTTTAGGTCCTTTTAGGAGGTTCTAATTTGTTTATTATATTATTTTCACCAAAAAAAAAGAAAGATTAAGATTCACATGAAAATTGAAAAGTAATAAAAGTTTTTGTATTTAAGATTGCAAGTAGGTATAATATGGAAGAATATATATATACACAATCAACCCTGTGACAGCCCTAATTTGACTCTAGTCGGGAAGTGGTTTCGGGACCACAAAATTGAGTCACAAGAATAATTAAATGTTATATTCTATGCCTATTATAAGTGAAAGTGTATGTGTGAAAATTTCATGCTTTGATTTTGTCTTTTAAAAGTGAAATTAATTAAAAAGGACTTATGTGAAAACATTGAAATTGTGATAGGTTGAAGTGTAGTGGTCAAACATTGCATGGCTTAAAATATGGGATTTGCATGTCAAATTCCCCATTTTTAAGTAAGTGGCCGACCATGGTGATGGTGGAATAGCCATATATGCCTTACATATTAATATTATAATAGTTAATGGGTGAGATTAATAAAAAAAAGAAGAAGAAGAAGAAGGCCATACATCCTTGCCTTGTTCTTGCCGAATGTTGGAGAAAGAATGAAGAAATATACTTTGAGGATTTCGACAATGGAGCAAGCTCAAAATCGAAGGTAGAACAAAAGGGCTCTTTGATATTTGGCCTTGGTGATTTTAATTGGAGGTATGTTTGAAGTGTTTTGAAAGAAATTACTTGTGTATTTTAGGATAGTTTCTTAATTCCTCCATAACCCATGTGCAAATTTTCATTTTGGTAGCTATGGGAGCAATCGGTCATGAGAGGATTTTTTATTTAGAAATGATACATTGATGTTTTGTTTTGAATTAATAAAAGTACTCTATTCGGTTGAAATTATAAAAGTATGTTAAGTTTAAAAAAAAGTTTGAATTTGTAAATGTAAAAATTAAGTGTGCTTGTGTTATAGCCGAATATACTTTGAAAATTATAATGGAGAAATTCTTATGATATAAGCTAGTAAATTGAAGTTATAATTTGTGCTTTGTAGTTTTAAATGGTTAAAGACTATTCGGTTATAGCCTTTATTTTTCATGAAGAAATCAAGTCAAATGTATATGTGCCTATGTTATGGCCGAATGTACTAAGGGTGGATTAATATGGAGTTTAATGTTATATTGATTCGGGTTTGATAGTTTTTGAAAAATAAAAATAAAATTTTGTGTATCTAATTTGAAATGGCCGGACTTAAGATCCGCAGGCTTCGTGCTGGTACTATATCCGGACTTAAGGTCTGCAGGCTTCGTACTGGTACTATATCCGGGCTTAAAGTCCCGTAGGCTTTGTGTTGGTGATTGAATTCGGGGTTTAAACCTAGCAAGCTTAACGCCGATGATTCGAATAAGATTATGAATTTGAATGTTCGAGGTAAACTACTACTGATTATGTATGTTACATTATGAGGGCCAGGTACGTATTATGTACTCGTATGCGATTTTGATTTGGATTGAATTATAAGTGTATAAAGTGATGCATATGTGAATAAGTGTTACAACTATAAATGTGATCGTGATACATTTGGTAAATCTGTGAAGTTATGTGGAAGTATATGATTGTTATATGTGATTATGATCATGGAAAATTAAATGTTGATATGATATTGTATTTTGTTCGTTTTGATTGAATTAAAGTTGATAGTGAAGCATTTTAAATGCCTATGTTATATAAGTTCAATCTTGAATGACATGATATACATGTTTAAATAATATGAAAGCAAAGAATGTGTGAAAGAGTAGATTGTAATAAATCTGCTTGAGACAGCAGCAGTAACATGATTTTTGGAAAATCACCATAAATAGTGGGAGTTGAGTTAGAGGCTGAATAAATTATGTAATGAAAACTTAATGAGTTTTGTTTCTTATAAAAGAAACTGTGTAAGCAAAAGAGTTGCTGATAATGAGATATTTGAAGTGGCGTGGGACAGAGTTAAAATGACTTCGAGGTCCCCTGTTCTGTCTTTAGAAAATCATTGTAAATTGTACAATGATGGTTATAAAACAAAATTTATATGCTTAGACTCCTTAATGAGTCTAGTTTCAAATGAAATAAACGAGAACATGTTTTGAATTCTGTACAACAAGAAATCTAATTCAAAGTGAAGAATGGTCAGAATAGTAAAATAGTGAAACAGGAAAAACTTTAAGAAAAATATGGTATTTATTGAACAAACCAAAAATTCTGAAACTTTTATGGATGGAAGATATATGAGTCTATTTTCAATAAAAATTAACGGTACTTGATTTGGAGTTTCGTAGCTCCAGTTATAAATAATTTAGTGACTGTTGTTTAGGAAGTCAGCTTGTCGTGAACTTGAGTATCTGTTGTAAACATTGATAAAACATGTAAATGAGCTACTAATTGTTTTCTTAAGAACTTACTAAGCGTAAAGCTTACCCCCCTACTTTCTCATGTTCTCTAGGGTTGCCAAGTTTGCTCGGGTTGGAGTTCGCCGGAGATATTATCATACTGTCGAGCTAACGCTATTGGTGTAGTGATTTCGAGTACTTTGAGTCTATGGCATGTATAGGTGTGTAAATATTAGAGTTTGTGATATGGCTTTAACCATATGTGTTGGCCTATTTTGATTATGGGGTTGTAAACCCATTTTAATTATGCACGTATGTGCTATGGCATTACGTAATGAGTTTATAATGATTAAAGTATGAATTTTCCAAGTTTTCTTAAATTCCCCGTTTAGTCTCAAACCACCCCAGATATATGTTTTGGGTCTCGTAAGCCCATATATGGGACAGATTGCATGTGAAAAGAAATCTTTTAAATTGATTGAAATTTTACGGCACGGTTTTTGTGTGATTGATTGAGTTTAAGTCGGGTAAAACCTCGGACCCTGTTCCGGCGAGGGATATGGGCGAGGGGTTTTACAAACCCTCTCTATAATATTTTCGTTTTTTTGTCTAAATTTTGTTCGTCATAGAGAGGTGGTTGTTATACACCTATAATACCATGTTATAAAGAAATAATCATTGTAAGTTTATCATGGAGTTCAAATCCTAAATTTCCATCAAATAAAAAGAAAGTGATAATTATGATCAAAAAAGAAAGGACGTGAGAATCGAATCAACAAAATTCGAAGAAGTATAACCGTTGCATGTATTATTGCTTTGGTGCATCTTTTATTTTACATTCTTTCACGTGATTAAATATAAAGTTTATAAATTTAGCAAGTTCAATTAATCAATATGAGTTATCAAATTAAATTAATTAATTTAGCATTAGTTACTAAATTCAAGTAATTAATTTATAAGTTTATGATGTTCCAAATTTATAGTAGAATATTTAATCAATGAACTTAATAGTTTCTTGAATTGATATATTTAATCCCACTTATTAAAGATTATTTTTATTTAATAAAATATGATTAATAGATTTTTTTCACCTAAAATTTAATCATTTTATTGAAATAATATTTTAATTAAATCATTTTCATTTAATAAATAATAATTAATTTACTTACTTATATAAAATAACTATAATTTTATCTAAAAATTTAGATTATATGTCGTTATAGATAACTAATTTAATAAAAAAAAGTATAGTAAAGATTAGTATTATAAGTGAAAAGCTGATTTAAAATATTAAAATAGTTACTTTTTAAAAAATTTAACTGTTATAACGGTGGGTAGTAAATATATAAAGACAAGCGTAAAACTTGAAGTTACACATAACTTGTTTAGATATATAAAGTAAAAAGAAAAAGCAATTTTCGCTTGGGAAGGTGTAAAAGCTCAGTTGAGAAGCATTGACGTGACAAAAGCACTCTATTTCAATAAAATGATGGAGGTTTAGAAATACATTGTCTAAAAATTATTATTATTATTATTATTTAATTTTATAATATTTAACAGAAGTATATTTTCTTTTAGAAATTAATTAAGACTAAAAAAAAACTTCAAACATAAAAATAATGAAATAATTTTTTCAAGATTACCAGACAAACTGTTGTCTTGGAGCTGAATATCTTTCAAAGAAGAAATGTTAAAGATGGAAGCCGGGATCGAGCCAACAAGTCTCATGTGCCTGGTAGAAAGATATTCCAATCTCTGAAGATTTCCAATTTCCCATGGAATTTCACCTGCATAATAAGAAGCAACAATTTAGTATTATAAAGCTGCTAAATTGCATTGAAAATAGGGTTGATCTGGTGAGGTTTTGGCACTGAGAAGGAAGGGAGGGGTAGTGAGCAATTATTTCTAAAGACGAAACTAAGAGAACAGAGTTTTTTCTTAACTCTATCCAATTTTGTATCCAGTTGTTCTGGTGTTTGTTTTTATTAATAAAAAGTGAATTGTTTGGCTTTGAAAAAAAAAAGCAAGAGAAACTGTTGGACTAAATGGAATTTTTAAATAAGGTTTATAGTGTTGTTTACATATGAAGGTATGATATGCGACTTTTTTGTTTTTTTAGTTATTATATATTTCCGTTTTATGATTTATATTCGAAGTTTGTAGTTATCCGTTTCAATAATGTTATCTTCAAAGTTTAAACATATTTTTTTCTTGAAAAAATAATATATCTTACCATCACACTCAACCACGATTTGTAACTTTAGCCATCAAGAAAATATGTTTTTTAGCTTGATTAAATTGCAACCAAATTCCTACTTTTTTTGGTGTTTAAAATATAAGATAGGAGTTCCGAAATTTTGAGTTGTAAAAGGGAAAGCATGAAAAGAAGACTAAGAAATTAGTTGGATTAAAACCTAATTAATTTAGATTAAACATTATTACTTCTTTTTTAGGGGGGTAAATGAATAAAACATTCGATAAACTATCTGTAAACTGTTTGTTTATATTTGTTTATTAAGCTAAATAAATGAGTATGAACAAAAATTTTATGTTCATTTAATAAACAAACACAAATAAAGGTGGGTTTGGTTCGTTTATGTTCACGAACAAGCTCATTTATTGACTCGTTTATAAACTCGTTTATTTCTTAATGATATTTTCTTATAAAAGTATTAAAATAATATCTCCCTCTATTTTTATATTTGAATTTCAACTCATTAATTTAGGAAATATATATTATTTTTGCAATCACCATTGATAATTTGACAAAACAAGTTATGGGCAATATGCTCTAAACCCTAAACCTAATACTCATCTTAAAGTGATTAAGTTTAATCATAGTTGAACTTTCCAAACTCTCCTTATATAAAGTAAGAATTGGATCAATATTTGCACATACTTGAATTCAAGAGAAAATTGTAGAGAGAAAATTCTCTAAAGAGATTATTCTAAAAATTTCTAGAGATATTTTTTTGATTTATAACTTGACTCAAAAGTTTAGAAAAGTTATAAATTTGCCACACTGGTAATTTTTGTGAAGAATTTTCTTATACGAAACAAACCCAAACTCGGTAGACGTGAGCTTGAGGATAGCGGAGAAGACTATTTGGTTGAAGCACTAACCCTAGATGAATCGAAAAGGTACAATTTTGATTAAGTGCTTATTACTTCAAATATCACAACCAAAATCTTGTTCTGGAAAATTTTTAAAACTCAAGTTTTTCTAGCGTTTTCCAAACCTGTTTTTCCCAACAGGTCCAAGCTAGAGGCTGTTAAAGGCCTAATCGATGAAGAGTTGCAAGATGGGCAAATGGCCTAAAACATTATCAATGAGTTTAATGGAGTGGGAGTTGAGACAATGGATGAGAGCTTGATTATGAGATTTATAAGGTTGTTAATGATTATTTCGGTATTTTTGTGGGGGCATGTGTCACGGGCCAAGGTGCAAAGCCAATGATCATCACGCAAAATACATCCCATGGAGGTCTATCGATTAGATGGGGATCATTTGATCCATAAGAATTGGCCTGATTCAAAGAATTGATTAAGAAGCCTGCCTATATGAAGCCTGAGTGGCTCACAAAAGTAAATATGAAAAATTAGGCTACCTTAGTAAATAGGGAAACTAATCTTAGAAGCTTAAGGGAAATTTAACTAGATCGTTGGATTTGGGGGAGCTCAGTTATAAATATAGAGTCTCCCCTTAGTTGTAAATTATCCATTATATCCTAAATTCTTAGAGTAATGATTTCTTTTAGAGCAGTTACTCAAACGTTTCTTATGCATTGCTGTTTGTGGTTGTTTTGTTCTTTGAGCAATATTTTGTCTTTGTGTTGCTTCTGGTATATAAATTGGTGCCTTAGATGAGTTTTGCAACAATCTTTACTTTATGCAGTTAGGCTGACTTGGGCATATTTGAAATGATAGGATCGTCGAAAGAAGGCACCATTGAGATGTCGAAAGAAGTTGTCGATCAGAATGGGTCAATGGAGACCTGTAGGAGGGCCAAAAAAATCCTATTGAGGGACTTACTGTTGGCAGTAGAGGATCTCGAAGAGCCCGTGAGGGACGTGAGAGAGACACTTAATGTGGTCGAGGACTCACAGACGACTTGAAGGAGCAGCTCAGGGACTTTGTGTTGATGTCTCTTGATTCCAATTAGAAAATGTGCTCAATTCCACTATGAATAAGCTAATGAAGAGGAACGATGCTTTCAAGGCCATGGTGATAGCTTTGAAGGAGGAAACAATGGCCACAATGAGAGTTTTGAGCACAAGAATTGGGAGAGAGAGCTTGCCTTGTTTCGAGCAGTCGTGGATAATTGAGTGTTTTGTGCAACACTCAATTGTTAGGTTGATGTCCCAAAGTTGAAAGAGTTTGTGGAGACAAGGTATGCATACGATGTGGACAATTTCTTGTGAAGGATGGAGCAATATTTCCATGCTAAAAGCATTATGGACGATGTTATTAAGGTAAACACTACTAACATGTTGCTTATTGATTTTGTGCTTACGCAACGAGGCACAATTGGGGAGTATGTACGAGAGTTCAAGGAACTCATTCTCCAAATTTCATATGTAAAAGAGAATGAGGCATTTCTTGCCTTCAAAAATGGGTTAAAGCTAGGGTCAGACAGGAATTAGAACGTGCAAGAGTCCAATAGTTGTAGAATCCATAACGGTAGCGAAGTTTGTAGTCAAGTTAGGTTTAGGGAAAGACAAGCTTGAGTCTTCTGAATCTGAGGAAATAGGCGTAACAGGGGGAACCACGAGGAAGATAGTGGCAATGGCAACAACAATGGTGGTAATGGGAAACCATGAATTGAGAAAAAGAAAGCCAACAACCCGAAAGAAAAGATGAGTAAGGTGAGATGACTTTTTTTGCGGTAATTTACATATATTAAAGAGATGTCCAAAAAGATTCGTGCTTTCGAGAAATGACAAGCCGGAAAGAAAGGTCAAGTGTAAGTAATGTTGAAGCCAAGAAGGCCAAAGAGAGCGAGAAGAAATCGGTAGAGTGCTTCTTGTGTGGTGGTTCGCATAGGTTGCGAAACTATTCGAAGAAGTCTGTCATTGAAGGGGACGATGGTTCAAATAGAGCACCCATGAGACTTGGTTCGATCGTGGGAAGAGTCGAAGCTAAGAGGGCGAAGAGGAACAAGAAGAAGTGAGTGAAATGTTTTTTGTGTTGTGGTCTGCATGAGTTGTGGAACTATCTAGAGCAATCCAAGTTAGCCGGGGTCAAGGGAAAGGCAACGACAGATCTTGTTGAGTTGTTGGAGAGGCTTCCACCTAAGGAAGAGATGAGTTGTGCATCAGACTTAGAGGAAAAATTAAAAATGTAAACATTAAAGCTAGGATCAATTTGGCTCAATTCGAAGAAAACGATGAAGCTTGTTGAGTTCGTTAGAAAGGTTTCCACCCAAAGAAGAAGTGAGTTGTGTATCGGACTTAGAAGACATCGGACTTAGAGGAAAAAGTAACAGTGCAAATTTTGAAGCTAGGATCAATAAGACTCATTTTTGTTGAGTTATTAGAGGAGCTACCACATAAGGGAAAGGTGGGTTGTGTATCAGACTTCGAGGAGAAAGTAACGATGCAAACTGGACAGTCGAGACGAGTAAATATGGCAACTGAGGTAAATCTCAAACACTGTGGTAGTGTTTTACATTTTGACTTATCATTGTCTTGGCAAGAACCTAGGAGCCCTTTCAAAGTTTTGAAGCGAGGAAGTCGAGAGACTATGGGCATGTCGAAGTCTAGTTGTGTGGATCAAAAGGACCCGGATCGAGGGAAGTCAAAACTAGGGCAAGTGAGAGCGATGGCTTCTTACGAACGAGATGTACCACTGAGTGGAACAGATCGAGCTAAGACGCAATTAAAGTCGAGGCAAAAGTTTCAAGGGGTAAGATGACTTGATAGGGAGACTAGTCGAGAAAAAGCTAAAACGTCAAGAAAGTTCCAAAGCAAATCAAGTCAATACTATTTTGAGAGCGCAACAAGGGCATTGCAAGAATGGATGGAGGAGAATGCCATAGGCCAAGGTGCAAAGCCCATAACCATCACTCAGAATGTATCTCATGGAGGTCTATCGGTTAGATGGAGATCATTTATCCCACAAGAACTGGTCTAATTCAAAGAACTGATGATGAAGTCAGTCTATTTGAAACTTGGGTGACCCAATGAAGCATAAATAGAAAATTAGGCTACCTTGGTAAATAGGGAAATTAATCTTAAAAGATTGAAAGAAATAATATCTGATAAGATTTGATTTGATTTGATTGTGTAAATCATGTAAATTCCTTAATTGTAGGGATATACTTCATCTTGTCCGTTGATGTAAATTTAGCTAGACCACTGGATTTGGGGGAATTCAACTATAAATAGAGAGCATCCCCTCAATTGTAAATCATCCATTGTATCCTGAATTATTAGAGTAATAGGATTCTTTGAGAGCATTTACTCAAACACCTTTCGTGCATTGTTTTTTGTGGCTATTTTGTTCTTTGAGCATTCTTTTGGCTTTGTGTTGCTTTCTCTATATAAATTGGTGTCTTGGAGAAATTCTGTGAGAATCCTCACTTGATGAAATTAGGCTAACTTAGGCGTATGTGAAACAATAGAATTATCTAAGGTTGTATGAATTGCGAGATTAAAAGTATAATCTCATCACACATTCGTGATGTTATCTAAGAGTGAAGGGGTGTTTACGTAATGTGTTACTCCATGGATTGATTTAATTTGTGTATCAGTAGCTGTGTTTCATTAGCTTTATGTTTTAAGGTGTTTTTTCTTGTAACCTCGTAAAAGGTTTTGCTTTTAATAAAAATCAATTTGGTTGAGGGAAAAAAAATATCTCAAAGGTTAGTGTAATTACTAACATTCTTTAAAGGGTTTTAAGCGTTTACTTTATTATTTATCCAATTTTGAGTCAATAAAAATTACAAGTTATCATTAGAAAATCCCATGGAATTAGAATAATCAAGCTTGGTTATTAATTGTCTTTACTACTAATTATTTTGAATGGATAATTATAGATTAAAATTTAATTCATGTTTTAATACATAACTTAGCCTTTATATAGATTAATCAATCTCGGTTGTTAACAGAAAGAAAGAAAATATCAAAAGCAAAAGTCTTACCTTTCAAATTGTTCTCTCCCAAATATAGATAAGTGAGTCTGGTTAGATTTCCAATACTCTTTGGAATGCTGCCATTCAATCTATTGTCGTCTAAATATAACTTTTGAAGATTCATGCATTCATCTATTCTTAGTGGAATTTGACCTGCAAAAGTGAGGTCCCCCGAGATTAAGAAGATGATGACGTATACATTTGAAGTAAATGGAACCAAAAAGTTGATTAATGAAGCATCCTCAAAGTTATTATATAACAATTTATTTGTTTTAAATAAAGAATTTTTTTTTCATTTTAAACTTATTATATAATAAATTTTGCATATTAAACAAGTACTTGAATTAGAGCGTACGTAAATTAAAATTGATAGTGTTTAAACCTAATAAAATTCTTATAATTTTTAATTAAAAAATATGTTTAAGTAAAATAGAAAATAGAAAAAATAGAAATGAATAGAAATACTTATTTAGTAGCTAATAGGTTAATCTATTTTATTATTTATCCCATTTTGAATCAATTAAATTTACATCTTACTACTAGAAAACCCAAAGGAAACTTGAACAATCAAGCTTTATCTTAGGCTTTATTAGGTCATTAATTTTCTTTACTTCTTTTATTTCGAATAAAAAATACAAATTAAAATTTAATTTAGGGTTAATACACTAATTAAGAAATAAATTTTGTAACTTTTCATATTGAAGTTTAATTTTTTTTGTCCAAATTAGTCCTTAATATTTTCTTAAAAAAATTAGACAAAAAAATTCATTAATGTAGAAATAATTGTCTTGTTCAAGTCTTGATGTAGAGACAATTGTCAAGTTTAGAGACTAACTTGACAAAACAAAGTTTATGCTCTAATACGAGAATATTTGTCAAATTTAATTTATATTAACAGTTTAATTTAACAAAACTTGGTTGGGGGAGGGGGGGGTCAGGATTGGAGTAGATCTTTTTAAAGCTGGACGTTCTGGAGAAGAGTTTTCTCAAAAGAAAAAAGTTAAGGGTATCCAAAGATAAGAGATCGGTTCTGACCAAGCTCATCCTAAAGCCCAAGGAGATAATAAGTGACCAAGTAGGAGGAAAGATTGGGTTGTAAAAATGGTGAAGGATTAGACCAAAAAAAAATGATCAGTCAAAGAAGGCCAAAGCAGATGATGCCACAATCGAGGTGATTAATGCAAATAGTTAGGAATTTTGGGAAGGATAAAATTAACATCTTGCTGGCTATGTCACCGATGTCAAGGTGAATGGGCTTCATGATGAAAATTATATGTGTCAAATTCATATCATAAAAGTGGAACCCACAAAAGAATTAGTTGTTGAAAAGACCAATCTAGAAGTTGATGTAGGTTTATCTGCTAATGAGCCCAACATGTCGAATCTACACTTTGAAGATTTGTGTGAAGAAGTGCAAAGTTTTGAATACATTGAAGATGTAGTTCTTGTAAAAATGAGTAAGAAATGAGAAAGGGGCAAAAAGAAAGGTGGAATTATGAAGAAAATTCAGAAAATGGAAGTAGAAAAAAGTAAAAGTCTAATTAAAAAGCAGATTGTATCACAAAAGGATTCCATTTTAATAAAATGAAAGAGGTTTGGAAATACAGTGCTTAATTATTACTTATTTTGCATGCATGTAACAGAATATATGTATTGAGATTACCAGATAAATTGTTCCTACCGACATCAAATATCTCCAACTTTTGAAGATTTCTAATATCTTGTGGAATTTCACCAGCAATTTATAAAGCAACAATTTAGTATCATAAAATTATTTGCTTTCTCAATATTGCTATTATAAGATGAGGCTACTAAGTTGCAATCGATTTCTTAATTTTCCCAATGTTCAAAATAAAAGGGAAGGAATACCAAGATATTTGAGTTATAAATGGAAATGCATGTAAAGAAGACTACAAAGTTTGTATCTTTTTCCTGGTATATTACTATTTTGTATTTTTCTATACTACATTACAAAAACCTAAAACAGACTTTTAGCGGCGTTTTTGGAGAGGCGCCACTAAATATCAAGCTTTAGCAGCGTTTTTAAAAGTCGGCGCTAATGCTCGATCTTTAGCAGCATTTTTTAGAAAGCGCCACTAACGCCACTGAAGCTCAGTTAAAACAAAGGCATTAAGCTTAAGTTTTGTGGTACTTTTTGAAGAAGCGCCGCTAAAGGTGAACCTAAAGCGGCGTTTTTTATAAACTGCCGCTAAAGCTCGATATCTAACGGCGTTTTTAAAGAAGCGCTGCTAGTGCTTGATCTTTAGTGGCATTTTTCATTAAAACGCCGCTAAAAACGCCGCTAAAAACCTATTTTACTGTAATGTATTATTAGTAACACTTTCACATGTCAACCAAAAACCAAGGATAACAATTATGATTTTCATTTAAAATAAATAATTTGTTATCATTATTTTAATAATAAAGACTTAATTTAGTAATAAATGAATTTGATTTAAACTAACATACCTACCTTGAGTTTGGACTTTATTATTTATCTAATTGGATTCAATTAAAAAATTACAAGGCTTAAATGATAAAAAGAATTTTTTTTTAAATAAATCAATAATCACTAGTGCCTTTAATCGAAAATGTTGAGGTAAAATGTGTTGAATGAAATTGTGAGGCACTCGATAGTGCTCACTGCAAGCTGTTACTAAGGCAGTTTATTATTTGTCTTATTTGGTTTGACAATTTTATGAAGAAAATCTTTAGACTTGTTAATGTGTTGTTATATCTAAAATATTATTGTCCATCTATGAAAACCAATTCTTAGCTTTTGATGATTGAATTGGATTCATATGAATAATGTGGAGACTCGATCAAGATTGTGTTGTTGATTGTGGAGAGCATATCTTTGATTGATTGTGCTTTGAATGTTTATATTGCAATAGCTATTTATAATGAGTTACTTTGTATTCAATTAGATTCTATATCAGTAAACCAAAATTGACATAAACACTTTGAGGCTTATCTAGGTTTTGTAAGATAGTTTATTGAAAGCACTTTAATTTGTTCCTTGATGAACTATTTTTTTGTGAGAGAACATAAACTATTGTAAATATTATTGAGTGTTTACTGTCGAAGTTTTTAGTAAGAGGATTTAGAGGTGAGTGTTCTAGTATTTAGGCACAAAGGTGATGTCTCTATGCTTAGAGAGTGATAGAGTGTAAATCACTTGTATTGTGGATTAAAGATAGTGGAATTACTCACTAAGTTAAGTTTCTCAAACGTAGAAAAATCCAACTATGTAAATAAACTTTAGTGTTATTTGTGTTTTTGTTTGCACAATTTTCGCAATGCCAAGCCATAGTGGCCATTATAGGTAACAACAAAAATAACACTCATTTGAGGTTTTAATAAAAAAATTAGCAACCAACTAAGCCCTAAAAATTATCTTTTTCATTGAAACCCTTAATGCGACAAATTTATGTGGCTACTAAAGTTGAAAATGGATGATGTGACCATTAATATGGACAGAGGCGAAGTTAGAATAATTTTTTAGGGGTGAATGAAATTTTAATTTTTTATAGTCTATATCTTTATAATTTTTAAAGGATTAAATTAAATTTTTATAATTTTATGAGAGCGAAAGTGTAATTTTACCTTTACTAATATAAATTTTTTAAAAATTTTAAAGGACCTAAATAATAATTTTTTATTTTAGGGGGCCAGGGCCTTGCCAGCCCCCTAGCTTCGCCTCTGAATATGGACACTTTGATGACAAGGCATGTTATAGGTTTTTTTTGTTTTTTTATTTATTTTATGTCTATATTGAAGCTAGTCATGCATTTTTAGTAATTATATATATTTTTATAATTTTAAATTAATAATAATATAATATTTTTTTAAAAAAAAGTTCTAGGCATTCTTAGAAAATTACAAAATTTTTATTTTTTTAGATTTTTATGGTATTTTTAGATTTTTTTTATAATACTAAGATCCAAAAATAAAACATATTTTCAGAATACAAATATAAAAAAAATACAATTTTTGAGAAATTATTTGGATCAAAAAATTACACTTAAACATGATTTGTAAGTTAAATCAGCTTCAGTTATTGAGTTAATTGACATGTTTTTATAATTTTTTTATAGTTTCTTTTATTATAAATTTATAGTTTTCTATATATTTTTAAGATCTCTAGTACTTTTTATTTTTTTTAATTTTAAATATTTTTATAATTTAATTAATGTTTTAAATTTTTTATTTTTATAATTTTTAAGGATTTTTTTTTCTTTTTTTTCACAACTGCCAGGTGCACATCGTCGCATAAGGAGCATCAATCGAAAAGATAATTTGGAAAGCTTAATTAATTGCTAGTTTTTATGAAGAAATTAATTGTGTGTTGTTTTTAATTAGAGTAATTATTCATTTATTTTACAGATTTTTTTATCAGTTAAGCTAAAACTTAAGCTTTTTTTGGCTATTAATTTTATATACTATTTATTTTTAATAATTAAATGCAAATTAAGTTTTAATTTAAACTTAATGATAAATTTGGTCACTAACGTTTGCATATTTTGTCAAAATGACTTTAATTGTATTTTTGAGTCTTTTTTGGCCATTAACCTTTGTTCTTTTTTTCAACTTGTTTTTTTCTGACAGTTTTAATGAAAAAATTCAATGTTTCAATCTTTTTTTTCTTTCAAAAGGTTTCAATTTTTTTTACATTTGTTTACTGAAAAATTTTTCTCCTAAGTTAATTTTTTTTGATAATTACATTTAATTTCTTTAAATTAAGAGTTATTTTTTTAATTTAATGTATTATTCATTTTATTATTTTCCACATGTATTTATCTTATTCGGTTACTTAAGTAATAAATTAGATCTCATTAAAAATATTCCACATATGAAATTCCACACTATGCCCGTTAACTTTTTTAATGGTACTTTCATTAAATCTGTTAGAAAAAAAAGATTGAAAAAAAAATAAAGATTGATGACAAAAAAAGCTTAAAAATACAATTAGGATCATTTTGACAAAATATGCAAATGTTAGTGGCCAAATTTATCATTAAACATTTAATTTATGCTAATATGTAATTTAATACATGATTTAATCTTGATATAGAATTATGAACCATAGTTTTAATGCCTTTTTAAGATTGGGATAGTTAGTTTCCATCCTAAAAATGTTATTTCTATTTTATTAAAAACAATTGTTTCAATCGAAGAAAAATATCCAAAGAGAAAAGCTTACCTTCCAAATTAATATCATACAAAAACAGTGTCCTGAGTTTGGTTAGACTTCCGATATTCCTTGGAATGCTGCCATTGAATCTATTGGTGCTTAATTGTAACCCTTGAAGATTCTTGCATTCACCTATACTTGGAATTTGACCTGAAAACTCATTTCCATCCAAATAAAGTGCCTTAAGATTGGGAAGATGACGACATATATGTTTTGGTAAACTGCCAAATAGATTGTTGGATGCTACAGAAATCATCCGCAAAGAGGAAATATTATAAATGACAGCAGGAATGGAACCAGAAAGTTGGTTAGAAGCCAGACGAAGTATCTTCAAATTAAGAAATTTACTTATCTCATGTGGGATGTTTCCATGAATGAGATTATGATTCAAATCCAAGTTCTCTAAATTGGACAAGTTGGCTATTGATGGAGGAATTACACCTGTCAAATTGTTATTTCGAAGATTCAAGTGTAAAACTTTATCCAACCTTCCAAACCATGAGGGTATTTCACCATTTAAGAAATTGAAGCTTAAATCAATGAGCTTCAGACGACTCAATCGTCCCAACTCTCTCGGAAAATGGTCATGGAAATTGTTGTGACTCAAATTACGAGAGACTAGGAACGACAGATTTCCTAACTGCGGAGGGATGGTTCCAGTAAGACCCATGTTGAAAAGATCCAAAACTCCAACTCTTGGGTGCTTAGCAGCGCAAGAGACGCCAACCCAGTTGCAGACAGAGTTATTGGTGGTCCAGCTGTTGGCTAAGATGTTCTGAGGATCAATGATTTGGTGCTTAAATGCAAGAAGAGCAGGTTGATCAGTGGTGAGGTTCCTCACAATCATGGCGTAGCTAACCATGAAATTGCGAATGAACATTAAATCAGAGAGAAGAAAATGGAATTTGGTCATGTTGATGGCTTTGGGTATCAATGAAATTTGACAAGGGTTGTTAAAGATGCATGGTAAAAGCATTGCTTAAATAAATCAATGGGTGAAGCTTTTTGTTAGGGCAAGTCAACTCGTCTTGGTCATTTCCATAAATAAATGAGTCCTTTCCATTTCATTCTTGAGCCCTCCAAATTTCCTTCTTCTTTTTTTACTTATTTTATGATAGTCCGCCAAAATTTATTTATTAAAGATAAATACCATTCTTGAAACGAGAACAAGACCAATGTTGTGAAGTGACCATCCATGCATTGGCGAACCTAGATCGCAAGACTGTGAACTTACCAAATGTACAAGCTCTACAAAGTTACAAGCTCATCAAGACTGCAAATTCTCTAATAGTGCGAGTTCATTAAAGCTGCGAAAACTCTAATAGTGTGAGCTATGCTGGGTAAGCTTATAGATATGAGCCATTACTCCACAAGTTGCCAACTTGTCAACTTGCATTGAAACAGTGATAATTTTTTCTAAGACGTTTTGTTTGCGGATTAGACTGAAATCAACCTATGAAGAAGCAAGTTATATGAATCAAGTTGCAAGCTTAAGTTAAGTTGTAATTATTTTATTATTACCTTTCAGCTTATTTAAGCATAATAGTTCATGTAAATTGATAAGTAGCTCAAGTAATGAAACAATTGTTTACAATATGATTTCTCCATTTTTTTCTCTTTTACTTCTGTTTCAATCATTTCTTCATCAAATATCCAACAATTGGTATCAGAGTCACTTATCTTTGAGGGCATGTTTCCATAAAAATGTCTTCAACAAATTTTTCACCACCTCCACCCCTGTTTTCACAGGTGAAAACTACCATATTTGGGTAGTAAAAATGAAAACTTATCTTAAAACCTTTGATCTCTGGAAGATCGTAAATGCCAAAGTATAACCACCAGTTTTAAGACCAAATCCTACACTTGCTTAAATGAGAAAACACAATGAATAATGTGCCAAAAAAACACAAGGTAATGGCTTGCATATTAAACAACCTTTCAAATACAATATTTATAAGAATTATGGCTTGTGAAACTTCTAAACAAGCTTGGGATGTGCTTAGGGAGGAGTTCTAAAGTTTGTAGAAAACAAGGCAGCAGTAGTTGATCAATCTCAAATAAGATTTTGAAAACCTTAAGATCAAGAAGGCTGAGACTATAAAGCAATAGTCAAATCGAATCATGGTAGTGGTGAACCAGATAATACTACTAGGGGACCAGTTTACAGATAGTCGAGTAGTTGAAAACGTGATTACCACACTTCCTGAGAGATACGAATCAACGATATCTTCACTAGAATATTCGCAAGATCTATCAACCATGTCACACCCTAAACTAATCAATGCTATGTATGCTCAAGAACAAAGAAGGGCAAATAAAGAAGGACATGTTGAGGGAGCTTTTCAAGGTAGGAACAAAGAAGTTACGAGCTCAGTGGAAAGAAGTCAAAGAAAGACAGTAGAAAGGAAAAATATACACCGTATTCACATTGCAAAACGTTGGGTCACCTTGAAAAATTCTATGGTTCAGACCTAATGCCAAATGCAAAAATTGCAATTAGTTTGGCCATGAAGAAAGGGTATACAAGAATAAGAGGCACGTACAACAACAAAACACTCAGGCACAAACTGCAAAAGCAAGTCAAGAAGAATTGATTTCGCAACCTCTTGCGAAGCCCAGTTCGCAGACCCTTACGAACCCCCTACGAAGCCCAGTTCATAGAACCTTGCAAGCCCTCCTATGAAGCTAAGTTCGCGGCATCATGCGAACCTTCTAACAAAGAAAGAAAGAGCTAACTTGTTGATAATAGTTATACAATTCACATGACTACAAATGCGAGCATCTTCAAGAGCACTGACAAAAGGATCTAGTCTAAAGTGAAAGTTGGAAATGGCTAGTACATCGAAGCAGTAGGAAAGGGAGATGTTTTGATTAAAACTCCATCAGGTACTAAACTTGTCACATATGTTCTTTTAGTTCCTGACATAAATTAAAATTTGCTAAGTGTAGGTTAAATGCTCGAGAAAAAAATATTTTGTAGTATTCAAAAACAACAAATGTTTAATCCTTGATCCAAGTGGATACGAGCTTATATCAACAAAGATGGAAGATAGAAGTTTTGTTTTCAATTAGAACTTTTCAACTTCAGTAGCATATACCATCTCACTGGATGAAACGAAGTTATGGCATAGGAAAATAGGACATGTTGACTACAGATCCTTAAGCCAAATTTCCAAGAATAACTTGGTGGAAATTTTGTTGAATATGGTTTATCATGAATATGTATACGAAGTGTGTCAACTTGGGAGACATGCAAGGCTTCCATTTCCTATGAAAAGAGTATGATGAGCCAATAAAAGTTGCATTTAGTACATACTAACATTTACAGACCCATGAAAATAAGCTCACCAAATGGAAATAGGTACTTTGTGTTATTTCTTGATGATAGTACAAGGTTCTGCTAGGTGTACTTCATGAAGAACAATTTTGAGGTGGCTGAATTTTTTTTTACAATTTAAAGTCATGGTTGAAAACCAAAGTGACTACAAGCTCAAGATGGAAAGATCAGACAATGGGGTAAAATACACCTCAGAAAAGTTTCAAAAATTCTACGAATAGGTTGGTGTCTATCATCAATTGAGCAATGTGTATACCCCACAACAAATGGATACTCCACAACAAAATGGAGTGACTAAAAGAAAAAATAGAACTGTAATGAACATGGCATGTTGGTTGCTATTAGAAAGCAAATTGCCAAATGGTTTTTGGGCAGAAGTAGTAAACATTGTTGTTTATTTGCTAAATAGATTGCCAACAAAAGTTGTTGAAAGTAAGACACCATTTGAGGCCTGGTATGGTTTTAAAATCTTTGTCTCGCACTTAAAAGTTTTTTGTTGCACTTATTTTGTTCATGTTCCAGGGGAGAAAAGAAACAAGGTGGACAGAAGATAGCAGCCAAGAATTTTTATTGGATACTCTATTATTAAGAAAGGTTATAGAATTTATAACCCTTTCTCCAAGAAAATGATTATAAGCAGATATGTGAAATTTGATGAATGGAGAAATTGAAAGTAGATTACAACAGAGGATGAGATGTGCAAAGAGGGGAGACTGAAAGTTTATCAGCAATCCATTAGAGATCAAATTGAAAATGATTTCATTGATGATCATCCAATATGAAGGACTAGGTCAATGATCTATGTCAATCAAATGTGTAATTTAGCAAAGTTGGAACCAATTACATTTGAAGCAGCAGCTCAAAAAGTTGAATGGCGAAGTGCCATGAAAGATGAAATCATTATGGTCAACAAAAATGAAACATAGAAGCTAGTAGAAAAACCAGTTCGTAAGAAAGTATTGGAGTTAAATAGGTGTTCAGAACCAATATGAACTCTGATGGATCAGTTAACAGATATAAAGCCAAGTTGGTTGCGTAAGGGTTTAGCCAACAATATAGAGTGGATTTCACTGAAACCTTTGCCCCTGTTGTGAGGTTTGATGCCATAAGGTTGCTCTTGACTCTTGCACCTCAAAAAGGTTAGAAGATACATCAAATGGATGTAAAGCCAGCCTTTCTAAATGGTTTCCTAAAGGAAGAAATTTATGTCAAGAAACTTCAATGGTTTGTAGTACCTAAGTGTGAAGCCAACGTGTATAAACTGAAGAAAGACTATATAGTTTGAAGTAAGCACCAAGAGTGTGGTATGAAAGAATCGACAACATCTAACAGAGATGGATTTTGAAAGATGTATTCGTGAACCCATATTATATGTAAATAAAACTGGTAATGAAATACTTCTCATTATTTCATTATATGTTAATGATTTACTTGTGATTGGTAGCAATAGTGAACTGGTGATTGAATTCAAGGAACAGATGCAAGAGAAGTTTGAAATGTCAGACTTAGATGAAATCACATACTTCCTTAGTTTGAAAGTGAATCAAGCTCGAGATACAATTTTCATAAACCAAAAAGGTTTCGCGATGAAAATAATACAAAGATACAATATGGAGAATCGCAAACCGACAAGCACCCCTATCGCACAAGGTAAAAAGCTCGCCAGCAATGAAATTGTTGAAAGGACGGATGAAACAAGCTATAGAAGCTTGGTTGGATGCCTGCTTTATTTGAATGCAGCCAGACTTGACATGATGTTTTCCGTAATTCTGTTGTCAGGGTACATACATTGTTGTAATGCGAACCACTACAAAGTAGCAAAAAGAGTTTTGAGATACATAAGAGGAACTCTAAGCCATAGAGTGAAGTTTGTGAAGACAGAAAAGATCAAACTACTTAGGATTCAAACAGTAATTGAGCTGGGTCTACTAGAGATATGAAGAGTACCTCAAGTTATTTCTTTACTCTAAGATCGAGTATATTTTGTTGGAGCTCAAAGAAGCAAGAAACAGTCGCACAACCAACTGCTGAAGCTGAGTATATTGCAAGTAGCTACTGCTGTAAATTAGGCTATCTAGTTAAGGAAACTGTTGAATGATTTAAATTTAAAACAAAATGAAGCAACAAAGATAAAATGTGATAATCAGTCTTCTGTTGCAAATGCAAAAGCTTCAGTGTTCCATGGAAGAAGAAAACACTTCAAAATCAAGTATCATTTTGTGAGAGAAGTGGAACAATCCAAGGAAGTAATTTTGGTTCACTGCAATTCGCAAGATCAGTTGGCTGACATTCTAACAAAACGCCTTAAGAAGATGAAGTTTGAAAAGTTGCGTTATGATATTGAGGTTCGCAACATGGAGGCCAATGAGGAGTGTTGCGGAGTGACCATCCATGCATTGGTGAACCCAAATCGCAAGGCTACAAGCTCACTAAATGTGCGAGCTTACCAAGACTATGAACTCATTAAAGCTGTGAAGTCTCTAGTTGTGCAAGCTATGTTAGGCAAGCTTATTGATACAAGCCCTTACTCTGCAAGTTGCCAACTTGTCAACTTGCATCAAAACAATGATATTTTTTTATAAGATGTTTTGTTTGTTGATTAGACTAAAATCAGTTAATGAAGAAGAAAGTTGTATGAATCAAGTTGCATGATTAAGCAAGGCTATAATTATTTTATTATTATTTTTACTTATTTAAGCATAATAGTTCATGTAAACTAATAAGTAATTCAAGTAATGAAACAATTGTTTACAATCTGATTTCTCCATTTTTTTTATCTATTTTGCTTCTGTTTTAATCCTTCCTTCATTAAATATCCAACAACCAGAACATAACAAAAAAATAGAGACAGCAAAAAACCTATTAATACCCCTATTTTTTCTTTTTAATCTCCTCTAACGGATAATTTAGGAGTCATGTTTCACGTTTGTTTTAATTAAAATATGAATAATTAATACAAACACAATCTTAACTCGAATAATTAATCCTCTAATCATAAAAGATGAAACAATACAATTATTATACGTGTTACTCACAACATGATATAATTAACAAGTTTAAAACCAATTTTTAACTGTAAATTTAAAACAAAAAAATAAAATAAAATTTGTCTTTTTGTCCAACCGAAAATATACAAATAACTCAAATAACTGAAAAGACATGTACTCAACAAAAATCAAAAGGTTTTTTTTAACTAATCATTTATATTTTCTATTTTGATTAAATGTTATTTATGTCCAGACTTAAAGGTTTAGACTTAAATTTTCATTATGTGACACATATTTATACTAATCAAATTGTCTAAAAGATTTTAAATTAACAATTTTTAAATCAAATCGATTACATGTCGTTTGGACATTGGATATTAATGTGTGATTTTTTAGGCAATACATTAATTGTGATTTTGTATATGTTACAAGTAATTAGGGAAGTTTGGAGTTATTTATAGGATTTGTATATATTGTTTCCTTATTGCAAAAGATAGTATAAGTCAATATATTGTATATTTATACGCTAGTTTTTCTATTCAAGAAAAAGAGGGATTGCCTGACTTTTATATAGTATCAGAGCTTTGACGATTCAAAACTTTAATTAATGGCTGGAGATGATGACACACTGCCAAAACCACCACCTAAAATAGATATATCCTCACCTTTTTTTCTCAGTCCTCAAGACAGACCTGGAGATTTTCTTACTCCAACACACCTCAGCGATGAAAATTACGATGATTGGGTGGCTGAAATAGAAACTTCTCTTCAAGCACAGAGGAAGTTTGGATTTCTCGATGGCATGATCATAGTATCCATTCCTCCATGTACAGATGCAAATTAGACTGCAATTCACGCCGTGCTTGTTTTCTGGATTATGAACACCATTACTATCGAGGTAAAACGTACTCTTTCGAAATATAAAGATGTGAAACGTTTATGGGATACTTTGAAAGAAAGATATGTTGAAATATGTATATATTTTAAATTTATTTAGGTAGATAAATCTTATTTGGATAGATAAGTTTTATTCATATTCTAGAAATATTTTTATTTTATCTTTTAGTAGTTTACTAAAATAAGGGAACTATTTTCTTTTTATGTTTTAGTAGTTTATTAGAATAAGGGAACTATTTTCCCAATTAGGATTAGGACTTTTTTTTCTCTATTTAAGTTCAATTCTTTAGTTAATAAGAGAAGGACAATTTTATTCAAAGCTCTCTTGAAATCTTTCATGGCATCTGAGCTAGGTTAAAATCTCTAGTAACATTATGGTTAAAACAGCCTTCACTGGAGATAAGAAATCCAGCAATCAAACAGAGGAAAAAAGTTCTACAGTTGAAACAACTACCGAGAGTACAATGACTCAAGGGACATAGGCGTCTCACCTTTCTTTTCAACTGACATCTCACAAGTTGAATGGCAAGAATTATCTGGAATGGTCGCAGTCCGTAAAATTAGCAATTGATGGGCGCGGCAAGCTAGGTCATTTAAATGGAGAAGTTGAGCAACCACAGGTGGGTGATCCAAATATGAGCAAGTGGAGGTCAGAAAATTCTATGGTAATTGCGTGGCTTATTAATTCTATGGAAGCTTCCATAGGTAAACCTTTTCTTTTTCTCCCAACTGCTAAAGATGTTTGGGACGCTGTGAAAGACACCTATTTAGATTTAGAAAACGCTTCACAGATTTTTGAGTTAAAAATAAATTGTGGAAAGCAAGGCAAGGGGAAAAAGAAGTTACTCTTTATTATAATAAGATGATGTCTCTTTGGCAAGAACTGGATCAGTGTTATAATGATAAATGGGAGTGTCCCAGAGATGGTGTAAAAGCTATGAAAAAAGAAGAGAATGAAAGAGCTTATTTGTTTCTGGCTGGTTTAAATAAAGAATTTGATGAAGTGAGATCTCAGATCCTAGGGAAAAAACCGCTTCCAAAACTTCATGAGATTTTTTCTGAGGTTAGAAGAGAGGAGACAAGGAGAAAAGTAATGTTAAAGCCAGGGTTTGAAGCTAATGATGATAATTCTGCTCTTGTAACTATTAAAAATAATGATGATAGTGAAAAAAGAAAAAACCTTGGTGCGATCACTGCAAAAAATATTGGCACACTAGTGAAACGTGTTGGAAGCTCCATGGGAAACCGACAAATGGAAGGAAAAAGAATGGCAATGGTCGTGGTTCACAATCAGGGGATAGCAGAGCTTTCCAAACAACTAATGGAAATTATGAGGGCCAAAGTTCTCTAGAAGGGTTTCCATTCACTAAGGAACAATTAGAGCATCTACACAAGTTTTTTCAATCACCACAATTTCGGATGAGTTCTTCTATTCCTAACTCATCCAATAATCCTTCTTCCTCTTTTGCCCTATCAGGTACTGATTTTTCTGTTTTTTTCAGTGTCAAGCCTTGTAAAACAAACACATGGATCGTTGATTCTGGAGCTAGTGATCACATGACTAGCAGTCATTTTCTTTTTTCAACTTACACACCTTGCGTAGGAAACAAAAAGATCAAAGTAACAGATGGGTCCTTCTCGGCAATAGCCGGGAAAGGCACTGTTAAAATTTCATCTTCCTTGGTTTTACATGATGTTTTACATGTGCCAAATCTAGCTTGTAATCTCATATCGGTCAGTAAATTATCCCAGTCCTCAAATTGTCATGTTATATTTGACTCCTCTATGTGTAAGTTTTAGGACATGGTCTCGGGGAGGATGATTGGCAATGCTAAAGAATTTGGTGGAATTTACTTTCTTGAAGACGACCATCTAAGTCAACCAACAACTACTTTATGTTTAAATTCTGTTTCTGATTTTGATAAGGTTATGATTTGGCATTATAGGCTTGGACATCCTAATTTTTATTATTTAAGATATTTGTTACCTAATCTATTTAAAAATAAAAGTCCTTCTTCATATCATTGTGAGTTTTGTGAATTGGCTAAACATCATCGGTCATTCTTTCCACCTCAAAAATATAAAGCCTCCAAACCTTTTTCGTTAATTCATAGTGATGTTTGGGGACCTTCAAGAGTCTCGACTTTTTCAGGAAAACGTTGGTTTGTCACATTTATTGATGATCATACTCGACTTTGTTGGGTGTTTTTATTAAAAGATAAGTCTGAAGTTAAAAATGTGTTTCAGTCTTTTTATGCTATGGTGAAAACACAATTTGGTGTGAAAATAGAAGTATTTCGAACTGACAATGGTGGGAAATTTTTTAGCGACCAATTAGGTATTTTCTTAACCAAACATGGAATAGTCCACCAAAGTTCTTGTACAAATACACCACAACAAAATGGGATTGCAGAAAGAAAAAACCGACATCTTTTGGAAGTAACTAGAGCCTTGATGTTCACTAGTCAAGTACCACGTTATCTTTGGGGCGAAGCCTTGTTAACAGCTACATATCTTATTAATAGAATGCCCAGTAAAATTCTAAATTATAGAACTCCTTTTAGTCTCTTTAAAGATAACTTTCCTAACTCTAAATTGATTACATATTTATCCCTCCGAGTTTTTGGGTGTAGTGTTTTTGTTCATCTTCACAACCAAGGTAAACTAGATCCTAGAGCAAAAAAATGTGTCTTCGTTGGTTATGCTTCTAATAAAAAGGGTTACAAATGTTATGATCCAATTGATAGGAAGATTATAGTTACCATGGATGTCACATTTGTTGAAACAAAATCTTATTTTCATTCTAATCTTCAGGGAGGGAATTATACTAAAGAAGATTCTATAATTGATCAAGAAGAGACTAGGAATATACAACATAGGGATTCTAATAATGGGGAAGGCGAATTTATAATTAACACAAAAAGTAATGATGTTAATGTTAATGAAAAGGAGGATGAAAGTGTAGAGTCTGATCATGAAAATAAAGAACAAACAAAGGAGTTAATTGTTTACTCAAGAAGAAATCAAAATCAAGAAAGTGGAATCCACCAGATTCATCACCAAGAATCCGACCCGCAAGATCCTGTCAAAAGCCCAGGTAAAGCTCATAATCCAGCCAATGAATTTTCTGATTTAGATATTCCAATTGCCAAAAGAAAAGGTGTTAGAAATATTGTCAAATATCCCATGTCTAGCTTTGTATCCTATAAAGCCTTATCTTCGACATTCTCAACCTTTGTTTCGTGTCTCGATACTGTCCAAATACCAAAAAATGTGAAAGATGCTTTACAGGTTCCTGAGTGGAAGGAGGCTATTTTAGAGGAGATGCGTGCTCTTGAAAAAACAGGTACATGGGAAACAATGGAATTACCTGTAGGGAAAAAAACAGTGGGCTGTAAAAGGGTGTTCACAACCAAATTCAAACCAGATGGATCTTTAGATAGATACAAAGCCCGGTTGGTAGCAAAAGGGTACACTCAAACATACGGGATAGATTATCTTGAAACATTTGCTCCAGTGGCCAAATTAAATTCCGTCAGAGTTCTTTTATCAATTGCTGTTAATCTTGATTGGTCTTTACAACAACTAGATGTGAAGAATGCTTTCCTAAATGGAAAACTTGAAGAAGAAGTTTACATGGATCCTCCTCCAGGTTTTGAAGAAAAATTTGGAACTCAAGTATGTAAACTCAAGAAATCTTTATACGGTCTGAACCAGTCTCCTCGAGCTTGGTTTGAACGATTCACTCAAGTTGCTAAAAAACAAGGTTACTCACAAGGGCAAGCTGATCACACAATGTTCTATCGACATTCACAAAAAGGTAGAATAGCTATTATTATAGTTTATGTCGATGATATTATTCTTACAGGAGATGATGTGGATGAAATAAGACGTCTCAAGGAGCATCTAGCATTGGAGTTTGAGATCAAAGACTTGGGTCCTTTGAAATACTTTCTTGGAATGGAAGTTTCTCGATCAAAGAAGGGTGTTGTGCTCTCTCAGAAAAAATATGTGATTGATCTTTTAAAAGAGGCTGAGATGAGTGGTTGCCGCCCAGCGGACACACCAATTGATCCAAATGTAAAACTTGAAAATAAAGAAGGTCGATTAGTTGATAAAGGGCAGTACCAAAGATTAGTTGGTAAGTTAATTTACTTATCACATACAAGGCCAGACATAGCTTTTGCAGTAAGCTTAGTGAGTCAATTTATGCACTCCCCAATGGAGGAACATGAAGAAGCAGTGTTTCAAATTCTAAGATACTTGAAGAGTTCACCGGAAAAAGGGCTTATTCTTTAAGAAATCCGAACAAAGAGGAATTGAAGCTTATACAGATGCAGATTGGGCGGGCTCAATAACAAATAGAAGATTTACATCAGGATACTGTACATTTGTTTGGGGAAACCTTGTGACTTGGCAAAGCAAAAAACAAACTGTTGTAGCAAGAAGTAGTGCAGAGGCTGAGTTTAGATCAATGGCTCAAGGAATTTGTGAAATGGTTTGGTTAAAAAGAATTATGTAAGAGCTGAGGAAACCAATAACTTCACCAATGAAGTTGTACTGTGATAGCAAAGCTGCCATTAGCATTGCTCACAACCCAGTCCAACATGACAGAACTAAACATGTTGAGATTGATAGACACTTTATCAAGGAAAAGATTGAAGAAGGCCAAGTGTGCATGCCGTTTGTTCCTTCAAAACAACAGATTGCTGACATACTCACCAAAGGACTCTCTAAGACAAGCTTTGATTTTCTTATAAGCAAGTTGGGCATAATTGATATATATGCACCAACTTGAGGGAGGGTGTTGAAATATGTATATATTTTAAATTTATTTAGGTAGATAAATCTTATTTGGATAGATAAGTTTTATTCATATTCTAGAAATATTTTTATTTTATCTTTTATTAGTTTACTAAAATAAGGGAACTATTTTCTTTTTATGTTTTAGTAGTTTATTAGGATAAGGGAACTATTTTCCCAATTAGGATTAGGACTTTTTTTCTCTATTTAAGTTCAATTCTTTAGTTAATAACAGAAGGACAATTTTATTCAAAGCTCTCTTGAAATCTTTCAAGATATGCTCTTGTAAATGGACCGAGAATTCAACAACTAAAATCAGAAATTGCTCGTTGTGAACAACCAAAATCAATGAGTGTTGCTTCTAATTATGGAAAACTAACTACTTTGTGAGAAGAATTGCATCACCATGAACCAATAATTACATGTTCCTGTTGCTCTAATAGTACTGTAGGTAAAACTCATGAGAGTAGACATGAAAATGACATGCTGCATCAATTTTTAATGGGATTAAATGCTAAGTACTATCGACAGCTTCATGGGAACATACTTGCTCAGGATCCTTTACCTTCACTCAATCGTCATACCAATTGGCCATTCAAGATGAACAAGTGCGGATGGTTTCCGAAGTGAAAGATAAAAATCTTGCAGTCATTGGTTTTGCTCTATGCTCGAGTGGAAGGGGTTGTGGGCAAATTGAAAAGGTTGATAAATCTCACCTTTTATGTACTCACTGCAAAAAGATCGGTCATGAGGTCAGTAACTGCTTTGAAAAAATAAGCTATCCGGAGTGGTGGGAGGAACAAATAAAACAATCTAGTGGAGCAGGGTGTGGCCGACTTTCTAATTCATCTTTGCAATCGGATGTTACTAATATCATTGTTTTTTTAGCTATAGCTGCTTCAAAAAATTGGGAACTTCATCAAATGGACGTTCATAATTTCTTCCTTCATGGTGATCTGGATGAGAAGGTGTATATGAAATTGCCTCCGGGGTTTGAGTCCTTCAATCCGAATATGGTTTGTCCTTTAAGAAAATCTCTCTATGGCTTAAAACAAGCACCACATTGTTGGTTTGCCAAACTTGTTGCAGCTTTGAAAAGGTATAGTTTCCTGCAATCTTACTCAAATTATTCTTTGTTTACTTATACTAAGGGTGCTGTACAGATTAATGTCTTAATATATGTTGATGATTTGATTATCTCTAGCAACAATTCTACTGCAATAAAGGCTTTCAAAGCTTATTTGAGTGATTGTTTCCATATGAAGGATCTTGGAGACCTTAAATATTTTCTTGGCCTACAGGTTGCGAGAAGTTCTTCCGGCCTATTTTTGTGTCAACGCAAGTATACTCTCGATATTATCACAGAGGCTGGTCTCTTAGGGGAAAAATCGGCTGACTTTCCCATTGAGCAAAATCACAAACTTGCTCATGCTTCCGGGGCTCTCCTCACAAATCCAGAGTCTTATCTTTGTCCAATTGGACGTCTAGTATATTTGGCTGTTACAAGGCTAGATTTGGCATACTCTGTACACATTTTGTCGCAATTTATGCAACAACCTCGCGTAGAACATTGGAAAGTTGCTTTACGCATTATGCAATATTTGAAAGGTACTCCGAGTCAAGGTATCTTATTGCATTCAGATAGTGAATTGATGTTAACAGGGTGGTGTGACTCTAATTGGGCAGCATGTCCTCTTACGCGTCGATCATTGACAGGTTGGCTTATTTTCCTTGGTCATTCTCCTATCTCGCAGAAGACTAAAAAGCAACACACTGTTTCATGTTCATCAGCAGAAGCAGAATATCGATCCATGGCTTTCGTTACTTGTGAGTTAAAATGGCTTAAGGGCTTGTTACTTAGCTTGGGTGTTCATCATCCCAAGGCTATTACCTTATTTTGTGATAGCCAATCAGCTTTGCATATTGCCAGAGATCCTGTATATCATGAAAGAACAAAGCATATTGAAGTGGATTACCACTTAGTTCGTAATGCAAAAACAGAGGGTTTGGTTATGCCTTCGTACATTCCTACTGCGGTTCAACTCGCAGATATTTTAACTGATGCTAGCTTTAGGCAGGAAACATTTTGATTTTTTACTTGGCAAATTGGGCATTGTGAATCCCCATGCTCCAACTTGAGGGGGTGTTACGAGTAATTAGGGAAGTTAAGAGTAATTTATGGGATTTGTATATATTGTCTCCTTATTGCAGAAGATAGTATAAGTCAATACGTTGTATATTTACACGCTGGTTTTTCTATTCAAGAAAAAGAGAGATTGCCTGACTTTTACAGTATATGATATAATTTTTTGATTAATATATATTTTATCTTTGAAATTCGTTATTTATATTTAATTGGTACCTAATTTTATTTTATTTTTTTGCACTTAGTACTTAAATTTCAATTCCATCACAAACTTTAATCTCTCTCTAGTAACTATTAAAATGTGTTGATATAACAATGATGGCCAATAACAAAATAATATGTGGAAACCTGAGTTACAACTTATGAAATTTTTTAAATATATATAGTTATTAAAAGAATTCATATCAAGAATGCACCTGGACAAATGATTGTCCAAGTTTATTTTAGACATACTTTTTTACTAATTCTATATAGACTTAATCCACAAATTTATACTTAAGTTATACCATTTTTCCATCTTGGTACATAAACTTTTTTTTTGTCACAACTAGTACCTAAACTATTTTTCTTTCTTAAGTTGGTACTCCCATTAGTTAAGCCGTTAAATCTTTTTTTTAAAGGCTTAACTTACAAATTGATACCTATAAATTATGTATTTTTTCTCATTTTGGCACCTAAACATTTTTTTCATTACATGGTATCTAAAATACATTTCTTTTCCAAGTTGATATTTCTTTTATTCAACCGTTAATTAAACCATTAAGTCTATTTAAGAAAAAGATAATCAATTAAAATTTATCATGTAAAAAAATATGAAAAGTATTACTTTATCTTTTATATGTGTGGGTATGTATGGATGCATATACTTTACATTTTTCCTTCTTTCTTCTTCCCCTTATCTTCGGCTTCTTCTATGAGTGTGAGCATTTTCAGCTTAATGTAGAGGTGATTATAGGTTGGGTCGGGCTAGGACTCATAGAATTTTAGGCATGTGTTCTAGGTCTAGCTCACCAGTATTAAAAAAAATTTATATGATTTTTTATATAAAAATAAATTTAAAAATATAATACATCAAATACGCTAAAAACATTAAAATAAATGTCTCCAACAAATTGAAAATAAATTTAAAAAACTATTTGTACTTGAATAACACTAAAATAGGTGCAACTTAACAAGTAAATATGTAACAGCCTGATTCTCAGTGGTGACAAAACAGTGATTTCGGGACCACAAATTTTCATCGTATTGACTCATAAATATTATTTTTAAAATATTTATAGAGTCATTATAGTCGTATTAAAATTTGGCTTATAAATATTAATATTTAGATAGTTAATTCAAAGAAAAGAACTAAATTAAAAAAAGATGCAAATTTTAGTAAGTCTTGAATTCCATAGATTTAATAGCTTAATTATGAAATAAAAGGGGCTTAAATAATAATTAGCCCATTTGATTATTAATGGACCTATGGGTATTCAAATTGTGTTTTTAAAAGGTTTTAATTACAGGTAATTTGGTAATTTGGTAAATAAAGTAATGTTTAATAAAACCAAAGCTAAAATTATCATCTTTTTCATCTTCTTGCCAAGTCATTAGGATTTTTCACCATTTTTGGAAGCTTTACATTCGGTTGAGCATAGAAGCTTGCATGTAAGTCCATTTTAGTTTTGTTTCTTGTAATTTTTATGTTTTTGAGACTGTTGCAACTAGGTCTAGTTAGCCCATATCTTCGTTTTTTATTCTATTAAAAATTTTGGAAGTTCTCATTAATGAATATTTAATTTTCTTGATGAATACCATGTATTTGGAGCTTTGATTATATCTTTGATGAATTTGTAAAGTGAATTTTGTTAGATTTTGATTTTAGGATTAAATTGTGAAAATACCAAAATTTTAGGGTTTTAATAGTAAATTTTATGTTTATTAGGGAATTTTAAGGGCATAGTATATTTGGATAAAATATTGACTTGAGAAAATTGGTTAATTTGATAAATTTCGAGTTAATGGGCTATATTGCAAAAATTATAAAATTTTAGGGTAATTATGTAAATTCGAAAAATAAGATGATATTAATTGTAAGATAGATTGGAAATGAAATATATGTTAATAAATGAGTAGTTTTACATTTTAGATCAAGATCCCGTAGATACTCATGGAAA
Organism: Gossypium hirsutum; assembly: GCF_007990345.1. Taxonomy (NCBI): domain Eukaryota; kingdom Viridiplantae; phylum Streptophyta; class Magnoliopsida; order Malvales; family Malvaceae; genus Gossypium; species Gossypium hirsutum. Next base: position 37,254,711 of record NC_053428.1, read on the forward strand.
AGGAAAATTAGCAAAATAGTCTATAAACTTCTACAACTACTACAATTCAGTCTAGGTAAGTTGGTACGGTTAAAATTTAACTTTTATATAAATAGATGGTTGATATTACATGATAATATATATATTCCATTTTTGGTAATGAATCATTGTTTGAGTTATAATATTAAATTTTATATTCGTTTTGAAATTGAACGCAAGATAGAGTACATTCGTGTTTTGGAGTATTACGGGGGTTTGGAGTGGAGATTGTATTGGAGGGAGATATTGGTATATTACCCAAGTAAACCAAGGTTTAGCATTTGTTGCGAACTCTCGCGTTATACTTTATGTTTGGCTTGGTTTGGTTGGATCAACTCTTTTAAGCTTCTGTTTAATTCTTATGAGCTTTTGTTCAACTCTTTTGAGCTTCTGTTGACGATGTACTCTTACCCGTAAGTCGTTCTTCGAATGGGAAATCTTGGTAAAGTAATCTATTTAATGAATTTGAAAGATATGTTGTTTATTTCATATTGATCTGAATATGGATGAATTTATCGATTGAAGTTGTGAATAATAGGGAGTCCTCTAGGATGATTATTATTGTTTGAATTATTATAATTAGTTCGGTAAATTTTATCGTTTAACTCGTCGAACTTACTAAGCTTTCTTAAGGTTACTTGTGTTGTTTATTGTCATTGTAGATACTTTAAAGATTGAACGGTTGGATCAACACTCAAGTCACACTATTCAACTCAATTCGGTAGTTTTTGGTACATTTATTCCAGATTATATGGCATCTAATAGGTTTGAATGTTGATATTCATGTTTTCGTTATGTAAATAGTTAAGTATGAATTTGGTTGTGTAAGTTGTTGGGATGACACCTTTTTAGTACTTTTGATATATTAAAAAGTATGTGTTAAGTGGTTATGTGATGCATGTTAAGATTACAAGTTAGTATGTTATGAAGTGAATTTAGTATAGCTAAGATATGGTATTGAATCTAGAATGGAATGTTTAGAAATAAGTTAGTTGATGAATGGTTAAGAATGCTTATGTTTTGGTATATATAATGTTTATGTTTGAGGTGTCTAATTGGCATATTGGTTGTATAGTTTATTAGCTTAATGTGTAGATCATTTTATGTAGGTTTTAAGCATGTTTTGAAGCTTTGATCATGTGTGCAAGTGTACTTAAGTTTGTGCTTAAGAAAGGTGAGAGGAATGGCTTGATTTTGACTATTTTCTTGTCCACACGGCCTGAGACACGAACATGTGTCTCAGCCGTGTGTGACATACGACCATGTGACACAGCCATGTGGCCCTTATAGATTCAAGGCATACAAGTCAGGCAGTTACACGACCTAGCACACAGATGTGTGAGGCCATTTCGAGGGTGACATGACTTAGCACACGAGCGTGTGGCTTGGCTATATGACCCAACTTAGTGAGTTACACAGATATGGACACGGGCTGGGACACAAATGTGTGTCCCTATTTCGAATACCCACACAGCCTGAGACACGGGCATGTGCCTCAGCTATGTGAGTCACACGACCATATGACCCCTGCAATCCAAATTTTTCAACTGTTTCCTAAAATTTCTAAACGTTTTCGATTTAGTTCCAAACTATTTCTATAGTATTTTTAGGGCTTCGAAGGCTCAATTATTGTAATTAAATTATGTTTGCATTGATGTATGAAGTGAATGGTTTACTATTTTATTGGTCTGGTAATGCTCAATAACATTGTTCCGGTGACGAATATGGGTTAGGGTTGTTACAAAATATCTCTAAAATAGTAGAAAAATTAACAATAAAATAATAGTTATATAATATCCAAATAATAACAACAAAATAGTAATAATATAATAGCAAAATGACACCAAAATGCAAAAACAGTGAAAATGGCAGGAAAAAGTAGGAATTTCTTTTTTTTGCAAATTTGGGTCGAACTGGGCCCGGATGAAAAATTCTTATCCAAGGCATGGGCCGTTTAGGAAACGAGCCTCTTTTTTTCCTAAACTCATTTTTTGGGCCTATATTTTTGTCCAAACCCTCCCACTTTTTGGGCGGGCCTTTGAGCCAGGCTATCAGATTTAACTTCATGGTCTTGATCAAGGTTTTCAAAATTGGACTACTGGTCAAATTAGTCAGGCCACCAATTCCCGATTTTGATCGACTCGTGCAATTCAACCAAATAAATTATTTTCAAAATTCATAAAAATAAAAAAAATAAAGGAAATCAATTTAATAGGTTATTTAGCTCATTTAAATCGATCTATATCTATTCACGGGTCAATTGGTCCAACCTTTATTTTTGGATCAATACCTCAGTTGGTTCCTAGTCCAACTGGTCCAGTCTACTTTTGAAAAGACTAGTTTTAATCGATAAAAAACACTTTTTCAATCCCTTCAGGTCTAACAGGTAGGTAATGATGCCCATGACTACAGAAGGAGTATGCAACCACTAATTTTATTTTTTTATGGTTGCGCCGCCTGACATCTCTCGGTACAACATCACTAGCTCACTTCTTTCAAGTCGACAAGTTGCAGTAACCACCTTAAATGTACAAGAATTTGAGATTTATTGTGCATTAGAACACCTCTGATTAACCTCAGGATTTACGCTCGGGCATGTTGTTCTCTTTCAAAGGGACTCAAACTCTCATAGAGATTTTGAAGATTTTCCTGCAACCATTTCATCTCTATCTGGCTACCAAAAAACTTGTCCGACACCTTGCCTAACAACTGCTCGCAAATGCTGCTTTAATCGCCAAAGACCACTTAACGACTGGCTCATCCACCGATAAACCGAGCTATAATTAAATGTCCTCGAGTGTGATTGTACACTTACCACATGGAAGATAGAATGTGTGTATCTCGGGTCTTCATCGTTCGACCAACGCGCTATAAGTGTATGGTCCAATTTATATTCCAGAGCATACGAGACACGTGTAAGAATCCCGCATATTTCAAATAAGGTTCAATCATAGGCGATGGTCTCGAAGACAGATTTTATATACATGCCTCCAAACTCCGATCTTTGACCTATTATAAAAAAACACAAACTTAATATTTTTAATAATGAACTTAAAATAATATTAGAAATATTAGAAATATTTTCTTACCCTTTGTAATTGGATTGGGTAAATGTGGCTCCCATTCAAACAAATAAAAGAATTTGCAATTATAGATTTCAATTAAAACAAATAAAAATTAAAATACATAAATAAATCAAGACGAACTTGAAATAATTTTAATTAAAATTTTAGAACTAAAATCTTGAGAGAATTGGGAGAATTGGAATTGAATGAAAAGCAAAATAGGAATATAATTTGGGTTTATATAAAAATAAAACTAGTATTTTATGGTCGTTGGAGAATCCGACTGCTCGGGAAAAACACGTCCAGTTGGACACGTTTTCACCCCCTCTCCAAAATCAACTCATCTCAGTAAATATGTCAAAAATCGACCTATTCAATTAATTTTTTTATAGCCTTTTTGACTAATTTAACCGACATTTGGTGTAGTTTATCCAAAATTATCAAATATTCTTTTAAAATTTTAAAATCAATCGAAATAAAAATAAAGATAAATATTCAATTTTTAAATATTTTGAAATCGAACAGAACTTTTTCTTCTTTTGTTTTTTTTAATAGATTCTGAAATATATTAGGTTTTTGTTTTACGATTTTGCAATGAATTTTAATATTCTCTCTTTATTTACTAATTTCACTTACATTAAACATATTATCTCTTTTTTGTACGTTGACCGAAATTACATATTTTATGACAATAAAAAATGATAATTACAATTTACAAGTTATAAATTAAACAAATTCATAAGTTGGGTTATATTTATTGTTACTTATTTGAGTCATTTCAAGTATGAGTTAATTTTGAGTTTAGTTAAATTTCAAGTTAGATCAATTTTAAGTTCGGGTTAGACGAATTCCTATTATTGACTTCTCTTGACCAAATTTGATTGGATCGAGTTTGAGTTGATCGGTCAAGTTTTCGTGTTCAGGTCAAAATTGGTAAGTTTAGTTATAAACTTTAATTATTTTATACCAAATCTTTGTTAGTTACCAACAAGTGTTGAGTGTAGTGATAAGGCATATTGTACTTTCAAGGGAGAATACAAGTTCGAACATTAGAAATAACATTATTGGAAGGGACAATCACAAATCCCCAAAAGAATTAGCCTTTATAGATCTTAAAACGAAAAGAACATTGAGTAAACAGTGGTTATACAAGAAAAAGCCTTATTAGATAGTCTATTAAAAAAATCGAATAAAAAATTAATATTTTTAATGATTTAATTTTTAAAACTCATTTAGTAATCCATAATAAAAACACCTCATAGAATTTTTTATATAAAAAAAGTGAAAAATAAGAAGTTACTTATTCGTTAATGGAGATTTTAGATTTATTTTATTCTCTTTTTAACACTATATCTTCCTTTAAAGATTTTAATTTTAAAATTTGACTTTATTTAAAATCATTTAAAAAATTTAAAATATAAAATAAAAGTATTTCCTAATTTAAATTTTAGGAATACTCTTTAAAGAAGTAAATTACTAATCATTAAATGAATTCTATTTTTACATGTAAAGATCGAATCACTAAAATTATAATTAAAGAATGATATAAACAATTACCGCATTTTATAATTAAACAAAATAAATATTTAAAGTTGGATTTATTAAGACTAAAGAAATAAATAAATAAAAATTCAGATTATTTTGCTGTTAAATTTATCTAATGATAGGGTGATTCATCCAGTTCGTACACGCCACTTTTTTCAAATAACAATTTAATTCGACCGGTAAACATCGCTATCTCACCACTTTTTTCAAATAATCAATTTTTATATTTTGGACCCTACACTAATGATACCCAAATAACCTGACAATACCTTCGTACCTTCCACTTGCACCAAATCGAAGCAACCACACCTTATCTTGAAATGTGTAATTTTGTACCGTATCTAAGACTATACTTTTCTTTTTCCTTTTAATATGTTATGCCCTTCGAATGTTAACATCATCTTTTTATAAAACAAAAGCCCAAAGTTTTTAACAGAAATCTAGAAAAATAAAGTTTTCATTTACTGTAAAATTTGTCTTTGTCTAGTAGTTAAGTTATTCATTGACTTCAAATATTTTTGAGTTAACTATCTAAATAGTCATTCTAAAATTTTTTTGTTTTCTTTCTATTGAGAATTCAAGCCTTTAGCGTAGCTTTGTTGTCCTCCCTATAACTGCAGTTCCAACCTTGCAGCTTTGCATGGTTGCCATTTTTCTTGTTCATCGGCTTCATAAAAGCTAAAACCAAGGTCAATCGACTTTTTAATTCACTAAGGTCAACAATGTATTGGCTTTTCGTTTAACACCCAAATCCCCCATCTCACCGACAGTGTCAAGGACCTTTCCTTTTGCCTTTGGTTCTTCTCTACGGTTCTAGGTTTTTGTACAGTGGGCTGCTTTGAAAATGATGGACCAAGTGTCGAAGCAGGTGATTTACCTTTACGGTGACTTGGATTTAACCATTATTGAAGCTCGAAAGCTGCCTAATTTTCCCCAGCACTGTAAAATCATGACCAGCAAATTCCCCCCCCCCAAAATTTGTAATTTTGTATCGATTACACTGATTTAAGGTTCTAAACCCACTCCAAAATAACCCAATGTTCCCCGAAATTTCTCTCCAAAATTTTTTACCCAATTTTATGTTTTTTTTAGAATTAATTATTATTGTAAGTGATGTGACATCCCACACCTGATCTAATAAATAAATCCGAATGCGAGATATTTAGGGCAACTCAAACTAATCTAATTTAAACTTTAAATTCAACATGAAAATCAATCATTAACAAAACCATATCAACCATTCCAATAGTTTAAATTCATTATTAACAATTTAGAAGCATTTTAAAATGGTTCTTAGGTTATCGAAGGTGGTTAAGACCAAGTACGAGTTTTCAGAGGTTAAAACAATTTAAAATAAGAGAGGGGTCATATTATGTCTTAATTGTATCGGTACAATTATAGGCTAATATTGATACAAGTCACAAAATACTATTCTTTTTTGTTTATTCACTTACTTGAATTTGAGTCTTAATTTTAAATTTTGACCTTGCATAACCCATAATATGATGAATTAAATTCTAAACATTATGAATTCGTATGTGCGAGTATGGTTGAATCATGTTCAGATAACACTCCACTGAATTTCTAGTCAGGCTGTATCCTACAAATTTCACTGCTATAATTTTCGTTTGTTATTTTTTCTTACCGTGCAATTATACTACCATAGCCTCAACATTACCTTTTTCTTATTTGAGAGTAGGATGGATTGCTAGAGATTGAATCCAAATTTTAGAAATTTTAGTAAAGGTAAATTATATCAACAGTCACTTAACTTTGATGCAGCTGACAAAACAGTCTTCTAAGTTCAATTCAGTTACTCAACTTTCGAAAAATAACAAAACAGTCACTAACGTTATCGAAAACTGATAAATCAGTCACCCATTAACATTTTCCATTACAGACCTAATAGGGCAGGTCACATAGCCAGTTAACTTGTCACGTTGGACGAGGCAAAATTAAGTGACCATTTTTTTATCCTTCCTTTTCTATTTTTTAATAAATGACCCAATATTTTTTTACTTTTTGAGTAAATGGCTTAATATGTTTGTACTTCTTCTTCTCCATCCTAAGAATCTTGCCATCGACGCCTCCGCCACAATCACCTTTGGCGTCACCATCATTGATCTCCAAACCACCACCATCCTATCCTTTATTTTTCTTTTTCAACCCCCCAATAGAAGAGCCATCACGGTTGGGATCTAACTGTCTCTTTTTTGCTGCCCAAAGTCATTAACTCTGAAAAAACTAGATCGAAATGGAATTGGAGACAATTTGGGGTCAAACTATAATACCCACAACCAAACCAGTTAGGGGAAAATTCTCCAAAGCAACATTATCAAGTCTGAGATATGATATGATATAAACAAAAAGGGAACATCCAAACAAACCAAACAATCAATTGAACCCATAATTTTCGGGAACAAAGGAAGTGATTTCTCCAAAAGGACAGCCAAATGTTGACAAGTGAATTTTGGGTCGGGTCAGTGATTAGTAAGATCTCAAAGTTGAAATCAAACTGGGTATTGTAACAAAAGAATATGAGAGATGGATCAGAAGAAAAGCGGTGGAGATGGTCGGCGACAAAAGCTGGGGTCGAGATGAGGTAAGCTCAATCCTTGGAAAGGGATTTGAATCGGGTTTCAAGGTTGGCATCTCTATTTCTTCTCCTCCTTTTCTTCTTCTTCTTTTTCTCTTTTTCTTCTCCTATTCTTCTTCTTCTTCTTTTTAGCTCTTCTTCTTCTACTACCTATACCCTAAACTCTTAAACGAGATTGTCTAAACTGATGCTAACCTTCCAAATGGCCAATTAATGACAATAAAGACTCTGTCAAATGCCATGTCACTTTTCAGTTATGTCTATAACAGAAAATGGTTAAAAGGAATGTTTTATTATTTTTTGAAAGTCGAGTGACTGAATTAAAATCAGAGTGACTATTTTGTCAGCTGCATTAAAGTTGAGTGACTATTGGTGTAATTTACCCTTTTAGTAAATACATTTAGATAAACTTTATTATATAAAAAATCATTAAATAATTTTATTATAAAATAAAAAGTAAATTATATATATTAATAATTTTATTAAGTGAAATTAAGAATTTTTAATACTACAACTATCACTATATATAAAAATACTATACAGTATTATGAGCCATTCATTTTCTAAAATTTTAAATTATTTACTTTTATTTTATTAAAATAAATAAAATATAGTAAATTTTAATTATATTATATTAATATAAATATGATATTATATATACACATACATTTTAATTTAATGTTTTTAATGATAATTTTTTATTCTCATCGTTATAATTGCTTTTAAATCTAAATACAGGCTATTTTACTAATCTAACCTAAAAAAATTTAATATTTACAAAAATAACCCAAGTTTAAAAATAACCACAAAAATGACCTGAAATGAACAGTAAAAAAATAGTGTGAGGCTTTAAAAAATTGATTTTTTTTTACTTTGGAAACCCAATGGCCGACACTAGGGTTTTTTTAAAAAAAATCATATCATATTGGTATACAAAAATACGAATATTTAAAAAAATTTGGTTCTGGCCATGTAATGGCCGGCACCAGAGAAGTTAAAAAAAAAAATTGGTACTGGCCAATAGATGGTCGACACCAGGTACCTTTTTCTTGTCTCAATGTAATTTTTTTTTTTTACTTTGGTACACTGATTGCTGACACCAATTAAATTTTAAAAAAAAATTAGGTGCTGGCCATGTAATGGCCTGCACCAGAGATGTAAAAAGAAAACAAATTTAGGTGCTGGCCAGTAGATGGTCAAAAAAAAATTTTGGGTGAGCACCAAGTACTTTTTTCGTGTCGCAATACAATTTTTTTTTTTTACTTTGGTACACTGATGGCCGGCACTACTTAATTTAAAAAAAAAACTAACCTTATATATCTAGTGGGTGATTTGGGTTCTGATAGTGTAAATGGATAAGAAAACATTTTTTTTAGAGAGCCATCAAAATGAGAGTGTTTTGTAGTATATCATCAAATAAGTTTTTTGTAGTGGATTGTAGATGAGAGTTTTTTGTAGTGGACTATAGATGAGAGTTTTTCATAGTGTACAACTGAATTTCGAAGTTGAATTATATACTGTCATGTTTTAACGGAGTTGAATTATATACTGTCATGTCCACCTTAAAGGTTATGCTATTAAGGGTTAGATGACTTTCTGCACCATAGATGGTTAATCGAGATGTCCAACGCAGATGGACATTATCTATGGTGCAACAGCGTTTATTCTGTAACTTATAAGTGGGGTACTGATGCAACGTAGACATGATTCAAGCAGAAGATGATTAATTATCCATTCGTTTATGCAGCTGGTTTTTTATTTCTTTTTAAATTTGTTGACCGTTGCAGCTATCCAATTATCATGTACTGATGCAACGTAGACCTGATTTAAGCAGAAGACGATTAATTGTGAAAAAAAACAACTATTCAAAATAATTGTATTATTTCTTTAGAATGTTTTTATTTTTTTATATCTACAAATTTAATGTAATTGTTTAGGATTTAAGGTTTCATTTTTTATATTTTCGTGTATTAATTTCTTAGAATGTTTGTATTTTTTATATCTGTAAATTTAATTTAGCCTGTATTATATGTAGTTTTAATTTAAAATTTTCGTGTGTTAATTTTACCCATATGTTTGTAGTTTGTTGGGTGTTTAATTTTAATTTAGTGCGTATCATTTTTGTTTGAATTTTATATTTTATTGTATTAATATTGTAGAATGTTTGTATTTTATTATGTTTGTAAATTTAATTTATCATGTACTATTACTTATCTGAATTATATTTTTTTATTAAATATTTTGAAGTCATTTATTAAAACAAATAATTATTTTAGAGAAATTAAATTTATATTAAAAACAGAATAATTACAAAATAAAGTAAATATTTACAGATATAAATTAAAATTGCCGTGATCTCGACGACATTCCTAGCGTTGGTGTGTAACAGTCCGGATACCTCTGGCGGCGATGTTGTGCACCTTGTTGAGCCGTTTGATAATTGTTCAGTCCGGCCTCGTGTGTCCTGTCCAATGTACTTAGAAAAGTAGTATAATTATATACATCATAATCGGGAGTTAAGGGGTATTGCATGACCGGAGGTGCAAATGGAAAAATATCCTCAGTAGTAGGTGCATGTACTTCCTGATCGAGCTCCGAGTGGTATGAGGAAGATCCGGACCGTGTCGAATGTTGAGGTTCGGGGTCGTCACAGACAATATCGTCGAACGATGGAGGAAATTGGGGCTCAGGCTCAGGCTCCGAGTGGTGTGATGATGAGCCAGATGCTTCATATTAGGGCTCAAGATCGAGGTTCAAGGTAGAATCGATTTCAGTGTTCCCGAATGGATAAACTCGACTACAGCGCAGTCGTGCATCCCTTTGTTGCCATTGTGAAGATTCCAGTTGTGCATCTCTTTAGATCAGCATATAACGACCTTGAAATAAAAATGGCTTCCCGTCTGCCATATACCATTGTGCATACTCGCGCGTAGAAGAGAACCCTCCCTCTAACACATACAAAGGAGGGGCCTTGAATGTCGATCATTTCATAAAAAGATATACAGTTCATGTTTTTGCACCAAATTTAAATCGTCCCAACCCGAACCCTTTTTTGTCTATTCCATGGACTTCTGTGATGTCGACGAAAGGGTTCGGGATAGGTTGTACGCAACCGTACTGCCTCAATACCCGACCTTCATCGTACCATTCCACCATATAAAAATGAATCAACGGTACATTTGAGATGAACAACTGTTGTTGCTTGATAACCCATGATGGTATGAGTGTTGCGATCTCTTCCTCAACATATGGCATCCATAGAAACTGCATAATATAGACAACACGTTATTAATTAATTTTTTATTGTGTAATTATTTTATTTAAAAAAGAAAGATTCAGAAGCATATTTTATGCCATCCCTAGAATGAGTCTCTATCATCATATGGTACATAGGTATGGAGAACGACCGCCCGATTCCCGGTACAGTTGCCCATCTAAAAAAAGAATAAATTATCAGATTATTTTTTCAATGCAAAAAATAAGTATACTATATTATACAACTAAAAAATAGATGGCAGAATTGAACTATATATTTACTATTAACCAGTGGCCACACATACAGTTGGTGGCTCACTAATGCTAGAAATGACATTCGGTATAAGGCTCAAGACTGCAGTAGAATGCAGCAACCGCCCATTACTTTCGTAGATGGCTTTGACACTCGACAAACCTCACGATATAAGCATGCTAACACCGCAGGGCCTCAACTAAATCTTCCAACAAGCTCGAGATCCTCTAATAATGGGAGATATGTAACACCCAAACCCGGCCCAGACGTTACGACTGAATCCGGCGTGTCACATTGAAGTGTTTTTCGAAAACCATGTTTTCATTGAAAACCCTTCTTGATGTTTAGAAACTTTTACCGTTTAAACTTGTATAAAACCTTAGCCTTATTTTTTTCCAAAACGTGATTCATTGTAACAATCAAAACATTGTTAACAACCTTGTAAAATCTTATGGGAAACTTTAAAAACTTATAAACCTTTGTAGTGGCAGAAACATGTTATTTTAAAAATAGTTAAATATCGAGAAATCAAACCTTCTTTGTTATGGCTTAAAGTGAATGGAAGATGTGCACCAGGTAGGAAGCCAGAAAAGAGGAGGTGAGTCTATTGGACTGCTTAAGTACCAAGCTTTTTATGGATCCAATCCTAGACATGCACACATCCATTGCCACACTTAAAGCATATTGCTTGTCCACGAACAGCAAATTAAGTTTAAGTCTATTTAAAATATTTATTTCCTTTGAAAACATTTACGTTGCGGAAGCTTTGCTCGGTAATCGTGATATTTTGAAAATAAGTAACTTTTATAAAACGCGCCCTAAAGCTAACAAATTTAATAACCCAAAATATTAAAAATAATAAAAAGAGCGGCCTTATTACAATTTAAACCAGAATAAAAATAATCAAAATAATAAATGCGAAACTTATTTTAAAGAAAACAGAAACTTAATCTTCGTGGCCACTCTGAATCCCGCCCAGCTCCAAGTCCACCAACTAGGGCTCACCTGCAAGGATGAAAGAGAAAGAGAGTGAGTTTGGAAAACTCAGTGTGTAAAGTATCCCAACCAGAGCCCAAATCAGTTCAAGCCTTACTGGGCCTAAGCCCTATTCAGAAATCAGTGCTAACTGGGCCTTAGCCCATATCAATATTAATCTGAGCCATAGCCCCTTACAGTATGAGAGTATACTGGGCCTAGCCCATGTCAGTATCAATCTGGGCCGTAGCCCTATTACAAGTCGAGATATATTAGGCCTTGCCCATATTAACATAGTTGGGCCCGCTTCAATACAGTTGGCCCATAACAAAACAGTCTCATGTGATTAATGCATGATAACCCCATCCAACCCTGCACTTACCTCCGTCCATCCCTACACTTCCTGTGAGGAATAAATCACCCACGCAATCCTTACACTTACAGTGTTAGCACCGGTTGCGGCACTAACTATAATCCGCAGTAAAGCTGCTTATATCAGAATATGTGGCACAGCCACCAGAACGGGTTCTTCCTCCATAACATAACCCAGATCTTATGCAACAGATATATATGTCATGGCATACAACAAACAGAATCAGAATATCATGCATTTCAGTCAAAATTAACCCTAGGGGTATAATGGTCTTTTTGCACCTAGGGGTAAAACGATAATTTTCATACTTAGGGGTGTTTTAGTAAAATTCTCTATTCTAGAGTTTACATACATATTCTAACCATTAACACATTAACAGAAGGGCTTACCGAGCGTTTTTACCGATGAGGCCCGTTGGCCCACTAACCCGTTTTCGGCCCATTAAGCCCAAATATACCGAAGTGCACGAAATTGCGCACTCTGCAATCATACTCCTTGCGATTACCAAAATTAACAACCAAACCACCTCACAAGCGCTCGCACACTCGCAAGTTCACAAATGCCGGCTTTTCGGCTTTTGGCGATCTAGTCTATGAGTGGGTGTCGTTTACACACCTGTTTTATAACGATTCGCTAATGAGATCTCCCCCACGATTAACCTTGTTGATCTTACTAGCCTCCAAATAGATCTTAATCGCTAGCCTTCAATGCGCACATATAAAAAAAACGAATGAAAAATACTTAATTTTAATCTTGGCAAAAATCGATAGTCTCCCTAAAGTATTTAGGGGTTTTCAGCTTATCCTCGAATTACTAAATAAAGAAAAATAAGATCTGAATGCTTACCACCAAAGACGTTCTTGTCAGAAGCGTTTCCAACACTTTTCAAATCTTAGATCCACTGTGAATGTATCTTAATCGCAAGTAGGAAATAGATCTAAAAATTAATTCTCGAATCACTAAAGTATGGATGTTTCGGATTTTAGTATAATGAAAAAGAGAAAATAGAAAAACAGAAAAGAGGAGATGACAGTACAGATTCGGCTTTGAAGGAAATTAAAGAAGGAAGAGATGAGATAAAAGAAAAAAAAAGAAGAGTAGGAGAAGATAGGTTCGGTTATTATCGATGAAGGAAAGATGAACAAAAAGGGAATAATTCATAAAAGTCAAAATTAAAAGAACAAATACGACACTTAATGCTTATTAAAAATAACGCATAGGCACGCTGTTGGCCACTGCGTCGTAGCTTGCTCTTGGATATATGACAGTCGCAATTAACTTTAAACCTTACCTACTGAAGTCTTGGTCCACCTAAAAACAAACCAAAATAATGCTAGAACCTGGATTCGAACTCGTGCCCTCTCAGTCCCTTTAACGCGCTGCTGCCATTGCGCCCAAAGCGCTCGTTGTTTTGGGCTCTGCTTGCGACTTCTCTTAAACCTTATTTTATCGCAACCCGTTTTTACAAACCAAATGTCTCGCGCGCATCGCGACTTGAACCCAGGCACCTCCTCCACCCTCCTAGCACACTTAGCCACTAGGTCAGATGCTTGCTTCTGACATGAATTAGCCTGAACAATAAAAACCCACATTTGTGCACGCAGGGAATCGAACCCCTGCTCCTTTCTTACTTCTTAACACGCCTAACCACTAGGCCAGACTCCTCCTTATGTCCAATTTTAGCCCAACTTATTAATAAACCTTTATGCCCAGATCCCCTAAAGGAGCAAAAATAATAATTTTTGCTAGAGTCTTGGACCGAATTTTTCCCACACTTTAAATACTTCTAAATTTATTTAAAAACTAAAATAATAATAATAATGACCATAATACTGAAAATTTCAAATACGATAATATATTTTTTTCCTAATAATAATAATTATAATTTCCATAAATCAATAGAAATAGATACAGTAAAATTTTTTAATAATATGTTAATTTAAACACTAAATTAACAACAATAATTTTATAAATATATTTGTATCTAATAATTATAATGATAATAATTTTCATAAAAATTAAAATATTAGTAATAACATAAATATTTTATCAATATATATATATTTTTAAACACTAGTAATATTCAAAACTTCTCAATATTCAGGTTTTCTTCTATCTGAATCCCAGACTCAAAGCTCAACTCTTCTAGGCCCAATTTTTGGGGCGTTACAACTCTATCCCCCTAAAAAAAATTCATCCTCGAAATTTCCAACTATCAACTAACTTTATTACTCAAGTCAAACCACTATGCTACTATGCTACCGCTACGCACTCTGATCTAAATAATTTTAATACGACCCAAAACATCTAATTACCGAAATAAAGAAATGTTTATCAAGCACGCATACAACTCGTAACACATATTCAAATAAAATAAACTTGGCAATCCCGAGCTCGATGCTTCTTGGACCCACATCTAAGACATGCTCCTGTCTTCCTATGGCATTCACCCAGATGACGCCCGTTGCAGTCTTTGCAGGTTGGAAAGTTTGGTCGTGCCTTAACATGTTTCATAGAACGAGGCTCTGTTCTCTGAGAACTAGAATCCTTCCTCTTTTTACACTCCAAGCACCCTACTTGAAGTGTTTCCCTAATTTCCTTAATTTTAGTATCCAATACTTCCTCTACCACTTTCCTTACTAACTCGGCCAGTGCCTCAGTACTAAGCTCCGAGTTACCGCTAACCGAAGTTGGCAGACTTTGCTTACCCTCAGAATCCATATCAATACTCTACATTACCAGTACACATATCAAATAACTACAAAGAACTCAAAAATTTTTACTATTTATTCATATGTCTTATGCAGAGAGAGTATTTTAAAGTTTTTGTTTTTATAGAATCGTATCCTAGTCACGGTTTCAATCTTTTAGGGTTTTTAGTTCTACCCTATCTACAGTTTCATATCCAAAGGCTCGATTCTAACTACAGTATTATTTCAGTACATTACAGTATAAGAAAAAGAAGTACTTACAGATTTGGTGCCGGAGATTCAGTGTGCCACTTCTTCAGAAATCAGAAATTCAAATTTATTCTTTGTGCACTTTGAAAATAAAATTTAAGAGAATTTTCTAACATTTTCACAAAATCGATTTCAGTGTTTTTCCATGGAACTAGATTTCAAAATTTTATGAAAAAATGTTTGGACACGATCCACAGCCGAGTTGTTGTAATCGGGCTCGATACCACTTAATGTAACACCCCAAACCCGGCCCAGAAGTTACGACCGAATCCGGCGTGTCACATTGAAGTTTTTTTCGAAAACCATGTTTTCATTGAAAACCATTCTTGATGTTTAGAAACTTTTACCGTTTAAACTTGTATAAAACCTTAGCCTTATTTTTTTCCAAAACGTGATTCATTGTAACAATCAAAACATTGTTAACAACCTTGTAAAATCTTATGGGAAACTTTAAAAACTTATAAACCTTTATAGTGGCAGAAACATGTTATTTTAAAAATAGTTAAATATCGAGAAATCAAACCTTCTTTGTTATGGCTTAAAGTGAATGGAAGATGTGCACCAGGTAGGAAGCCAGAAAAGAGGAGGTGAGTCTATTGGACTGCTTAAGTACCAAGCTTTTTATGGATCCAATCCTAGACATGCACACATCCATTGCCACACTTAAAGCATATTGCTTGTCCACGAACAGCAAATTAAGTTTAAGTCTATTTAAAATATTTATTTCCTTTGAAAACATTTACGTTGCGGAAGCTTTGCTCGGTAATCGTGATATTTTGAAAATAAGTAACTTTTATAAAACGCGCCCTAGAGCTAACAAATTTAATAACCCAAAATATTAAAAATAATAAAAAGAGCGGCCTTATTACAATTTAAACCAGAATAAAAATAATCAAAATAATAAATGCGAAACTTATTTTAAAGAAAACAGAAACTTAATCTTCGTGGCCACTCTGAATCCCGCCCAGCTCCAAGTCCACCAACTAGGGCTCACCTGCAAGGATGGAAGAGAAAGAGGGTGAGTTTGGAAAACTCAGTGTGTAAAGTATCCCAACCAGAGCCCAAATCAGTTCAAGCCTTACTGGGCCTAAGCCCTATTCAGAAATCAGTGTTAACTAAGCCTTAGCCCATATCAATATTAATCTGGGCCATAGCCCCTTACAGTATGAGAGTATACTGGGCCTAGCCCATGTCAGTATCAATCTGGGCCGTAGCCCTATTACAAGTCGAGATATATTAGGCCTTGCCCATATTAACATAGTTGGGCCCGCTTCAATACAGTTGGCCCATAACAAAACAGTCTTATGTGATTAATGCATGATAACCCCATCCAACCCTGCACTTACCTCCGTCCATCCCTACACTTCCTGTGAGGAATAAATCACCCACGCAATCCTTACACTTACAGTGTTAGCACCGGTTGCGGCACTAACTATAATCCGCAGTAAAGCTGCTTATATCAGAATATGTGGCACAGCCACCAGAACGGGTTCTTCCTCCATAACATAACCCAGATCCTATGCAACAGATATATATGTCATGGCATACAACAAACAGAATCAGAATATCATGCATTTCAGTCAAAATTAACCCTAGGGGTATAATGGTCTTTTTGCACCTAGGGGTAAAACGATAATTTTCATACTTAGGGGTGTTTTAGTAAAATTCTCTATTCTAGAGTTTACATACATATTCTAACCATTAACACATTAACAGAAGCGCTTACCGAGCGTTTTTACCGAATGGGGCCCGTTGGCCCACTAACCCGTTTTCAGCCCATTAAGCCCAAATATACCGAAGTGCACGAAATTGCGCACTCTGCAATCATACTCCTTGCGATTACCAAAATTAACAACCAAACCACCTCACAAGCGCTCGCACACTCGCAAGTTCACAAATGCCGGCTTTTCGGCTTTTGGCGATCTAGTCTATGAGTGGGTGTCGTTTACACACCTGTTTTATGACGATTCGCTAATGAGATCTCCCCCACGATTAACCTTGTTGATCTTACTAGCCTCCAAATAGATCTTAATCGCTAGCCTTCAATGCGCACATATAAAAAAAACGAATGAAAAATACTTAATTTTAATCTTGGCAAAAATCGATAGTCTCCCTAAAGTATTTAGGGGTTTTCAGCTTATCCTCGAATTACTAAATAAAGAAAAATAAGATCTGAATGCTTACCACCAAAGACGTTCTTGTCAGAAGCGTTTCCAACACTTTTCAAATCTTAGATCCACTGTGAATCTATCTTAATCGCAAGTAGGAAATAGATCTAAAAATTAATTCTCGAATCACTAAAGTATGGATGTTTCGGATTTTAGTATAATGAAAAAGAGAAAATAGAAAAACAGAAAAGAGGAGATGACAGTACAGATTCGGCTTTGAAGGAAATTAAAGAAGGAAGAGATGAGATAAAAGAAAAGAAAGAAAAGAAGAGTAGAAGAAGATAGGTTCGGTTATTATCGATGAAGGAAAGATGAACAAAAAGGGAATAATTCATAAAAGTCAAAATTCAAAGAACAAATACGGTACTTAATGCTTATTAAAAATAACGCATAGGCACGCCGCTGGCCACTGCGTCGTAGCTTGCTCTTGGATATATGACAGTCGCAATTAACTTTAAACCTTACCTGCTGAAGTCTTGGTCCACCTAAAAACAAACCAAAATAATGCTAGAACCTGGATTCGTACTCGTGCCCTCTCAGTCCCTTTAACGCGCTGCTGCCATTGCGCCCAAAGCGCTCGTTGTTTTAGGCTCTGCTTGCAACTTCTCTTAAACCTTATTTTATCGCAACCCGTTTACAAACCAAATGTCTCGCGCGCATCGCGACTTGAACCCAGGCACCTCTTCCGCCATCCTAGCACACTTAGCCACTAGGCCGGATGCTTGCTTCTGACATGAATTAACCTGAACTACTAATAAGGCCTACCTGCGACAGCCCTTGGTTTTTCTAAAATAAAAACCCACATTTGTGCACGCAGGGAATCGAATCCCTGCTCCCTTCCTACTGCTTAACACGCCTAACCACTAGGCCAAACTCCTCCTTTTGTTCAATTTTAGCCTAACTTATTAATAAATCTTTATGCCCAGATCCCCTAAAGGAGCAAAAATAATAATTTTTGCTAGAGTCTTGGACCGAATTTTTCCCACACTTTAAATACTTCTAAATTTATTTAAAAACTAAAATAATAATAATGACCATAATAATGAAAATTTCAAATACGATAATATATATATTTTTCCTAATAATAATAATTATAATTTCCATAAATCAATAGAAATAGATACAGTAAAATTTTCTAATAATATGTTAATTTAAACACTAAATTAACAACAAGAATTTTATAAATATATTTGTATCTAATGATTATAATGATAACAATTTTCATAAAAATTAAAATATTAGTAATAACATAAATATTTTATCAATATATATTTTAAACACTAGTAATATTCAAAACTTCTCAATATTCAGGTTTTCTTCTATCCGAATCCCAGACTCAAAGCCCAACTCTTCTAGGCCCAATTTTTGGGGCGTTACAAGATACATTATTTTAACTTTATTTGTATCGACTTCTGGCAATAGTATCCCACCTATAAGTTGCAGAATGAATGCTCTTGCAGCGTAGATAATGTCCATCTGCGTTGGACTGCTCAGAAGATGCTGGAAGTTTTCTTTTAACCAAGTAAATTTAATATAGGTTAATCGTCCTTCCTCGTCGTTGGGGGCACTCTTCCAAGTAACCGCTAGCAAGTGCCCCATGAATAGGGCTCTCTTCCAAGCTCGGTCACTGCTTTATCAATTATAGACAGCCCTAGTTGGACTGCTACGTCTTGCAGTATAATAGTTACCTCCCCATATGGAAGGTGAAACATATGTGTCTCCGGGAATCATCTTTCAACTAAGGCCGATATTAAATTGGTCTGTAGCTCATATATCTGAATGTACATGGCGACCCCAAAACCCGCGACATTTAAATACGAAAAAACTCTTAAATTGGGAAAATAACTGGATCATGTATCCGGGGTCTCACAATTCAGTATATATCCTACGTTTATAGTAAATATAGAATGTTATATTTTTCATTTAAAAAAGAATTCAAATGAATATTTAAAATTAAATGAAACATTTTTTTTCTTTTTTACCTTATGCACATAGGCTGCAATGTGGTTGTTGTAATTTAAAATAATATTAGGATTAGGATCCATGTAGTGATCGGCGGTGGTTGACGGTGAATGATGGTTGTCAGAGGTGTTTGGAGGTGATCAGTGGTCGTCGGTCAACGGTGGTCGGCGGTTTTGGGTTGAAGTTGGCAATTTATAGTAGAGGACCATAGTGGCTGAGTAAGGGCAAAATTGGAAAAAAAAAGGAAAAAATTTGTGTGAAATGACATACTATTACCGACCATTGGAAGGGCAAAATAGCCTTGGTCACACAAGCACTGGCCCTATCATTTCAACCTTTTTTTTTTTCATTTCTATTTTAATTTCCATTTCATTTCATTTTAATTTATATTTTCCATTTTAATTTATTTATTTATCATTTCAGTTTTTATTTTCATTTAAATTTATAATTTATTTTCATTTAAACTTTTATTCCATTTCATAATATCATTTCATTTCATTTCATATTCATTACAAATTACATTTCATTTCATATTCATATTTCATTTAACATTTCATTTCATTAAATTTTTTTTCATTTAAATTTATTTTTTTCCTAACATACAATTTTTTTCTCCATATTAATTACAATTAGTCTCATTTCAATTTATCTTTTTTCAATTCAATTTTTTTTTCATATTAGAAGTAGTCTCAATATCAGGGTCATTTAAAATTTTTCATATTTTATTTAAATTTTTCGTCAATTTAAATATCATTCCATTATAAAATTTTAAATTTCATTTAAACTAAAAAAAATTCTCATTTAATTTTTTTTCGTGCTGGTGCCGGCCAATGCCAACCCATTCTCAGGCCTCTCATTTCACTTTTTTTTTGTGGTGCTGGCCAATGCCAACCCATTTCTCATGCTGGCGCAGCCTGCCTAAAATGTCATGTCACTTTTTTTTTCATTTCATTTAAATTTCAATTCTATTTAATTTGAATTTCTATTTCTATTCCATTTCATTTTCATTTCTATTTCATTTAAATTATATTTTTCTCCATTTAAATTTAATTTTTTTTCTCATTTCATTTAGTTTATCTATCTTCCTATTTAAATTTAATTTTTTTCTCATTTCATTTATATTATTTTTTTCATTTAAATTTAAATTATCTATCTTTCCAGTTTAATTTAATTTTTTTCACATTTAATTTATATATTTTTTCATTTAAATTTAATATTTTCCTCATTTCATTTAAATTATCTTTCTTTTCATTTAAATTTAATTTTTTTCTCATTTCATTTAATTTATCTATCTTCCCTTTTTAATTTAATTTTTTTCTCATTTCATTTAAATTTAATTTTTTTTCTCTTTTCATTTAAATTATCTTTCTTTCCATTTTAATTTACATTTTTTTCATATTAATTTTTCTCTCATTGTTATTTATTTCATTTTAATGTGTTTTAAATTAAATATGTATGTATATTGTATTATATTTGATCAAGTGTATAATTTGAATAAAGTATATCATTTATCTAACTTTTCTTATTTTTACAATGTTTTTTCAAGAACATGCGCTCAATAATATATCATTCGTCATCTTTGAGTTTGACATTACAAGACGATTGACCGGAAACATAGACACTATGTGGGCATGTTGATTGGTTGTTTTTGGATGTTCGACACACAGTGCACAGTTTGGGTTCACCCGTCTCCCTAACATCCATGTTATTTCGAATTCTCATCGATTGTGGTCGACCTTTAGGATGTCTACAGAGACAACGGTCAGGCACCATCTCGAAAGCAGGCGGTGGAACTTCCTAGTTTGAGACATCCGACATTAAAGGAAATTCGTTTCCTTAAATACGCAATGTGCGTTGCAACGTGTAGATCTCGTCTATAAATTGTTCAACATTTAAGTTTACTTTCGCACATACTGCATGAACATACGCACATAAATATCGAACAGTCTAAAAAATCCTGCACTCGCATCTCCTATTTCGCAGATCAACTACGTACGACCTAGGTCGAAGACCCGAATGACTACCGATGTACTCTTGAACTCGGAAAGTCTCCAAGTCGCGCAAATACAATTCTGCGTTCATTGTTTGTGCCCTTCAACTATTTACTGCCATGGCTTTTCAGATGCCCTCAATGTACATGTTCCTTGCCTCGATCTACTTAGCTTATCTCAACCCCATCCTAGGCATAAATGTGGCCAATGTAACAACCCATTTTTAGTCAAATCGAAACAGTGGTTTCGGGACCACAAATCCAATGTTAAAATATTTATTTTATTATCATTTTAATGTCTACAGTATGATATTATGATTGTGTGAAAATTTCGTTAAGAAATTTTATTGTTTAAATGCTCAATTTAATAAAAGGACTAAATCGCATAAACTGTAAAACTTGAGTTCTATTAGTTAAAGGTGTCTAATAGCTATAGGAATTTAAAGTGGAGGTCCTTATATGGTAATTAGACCATTTATGTTGATAGTGTATGTACATGGCTTGGTATAAGTGAAAATTTTAATGTTTTTAAAGGTTAATTAAGTAAATTGGTAAAGGTTAATAATAAATAAAGCCACATTAAACACCATTTGATATCATCTTTCTTCAACCAAATTTCACAAAGAAGAAATTCAATTTTGTGCTTAACTTTCGGAAATCTTATCTCCTTCAATTAGGTATGTATTTTTAATCTATTTTTTTATGATTTCTATATTTTTGAAATCGTTACAACTTAGTCTAGGTAGCCCAGAGACTAATTTGTAAAACTCTTAAAGGTTTAGGGTTTTTCCATTGATGAATATACGTGTGTTTTGATGTTAGATGATAGAAAATGTATGATTGTTCTTAGATAAACAACATTTGTAAAGTGATTTTTGGTAAAATTGTCAATTAGGGATTAAATTGTGAAATGTGTAAATTTTGTGGTTAACTTGTGAAATAAATGTAAAATATGGGCTGCTATGGGTCTATATGGAATTCGACTAGCATGTGTAGGGACCTAATTGCATGAATTTGTGTTTTTATAAGCTAAGGACTAATTTGTAAAAATGTTGAAATATTATGGGCAAAAGTATAAAGTTTCCATAATATGCATTTTGGGCTAAATTGAATAGAATGATAATTAAATAATTTAATTTTGATTACATATAGATCAATAAAAACGAAATTCGGATTTACTTTAGGGGAAAAACAAAGTGTTGGACTAATCGACTCATTTTATCGTTTTTGCATTCAAGGTAAGTTCGTATGTTAATAAGCATTAATATAATTGTGTTTTAAATACTTATTATTGAATTATTTATGAAATACGACCTTGCAGGTATATTTGATGAAGATTCGGTATTGAAAAATCCCTATTGAACCTCAGGAATAGATTATGATGCGAATGACATGTCACTAGGGGTTATATGATTTGGGTGTTGGTCCGTACGTCCCACCGATGGCTGAGTTATCTGACATGTGTTAGGGATTCTCATCAGCTTGTATGAGCAGCACCGTGTGGCTACGTCATGACCGTCAGCTTGTGTGAGCAGACCCATTGATAGCTCAAAAATGAGCATTATATGTGATATGAGATTGAGATAGCTTCGGTTATGTATTGGCACTTAGGGTGCGAGATTCTCAAGTATCCAATAATATTCCAAATGGTTAAATGATATATTGAATATATGAAATGGTGAGAAATAGATACGTAACAGTATAGGTATGTACGGAAACTATACGAGCATTGAAACTATGAAAGTTATGAGATCTTGATTAATTATGTGATTGAATATATGTTAACCTTATAATTACATGATTTTGAAGTATATTATGTTATATTAATTGAATGGTGATTAAATGGTGAGTTTTACTTGTTAACTATACGAGCTTACTAAGCTTTATAGCTTACTTTGTTTACTTTTCCATGTTTTATAGTGAATTTCAAAGCTAGCTTGGATTGGGAGTCACCAGAGATTGCATCACACTATCGAGCTTCTACTTTGGTACTTTTGAGCTTATGTTTTGGTTATATGGCATGTATAGGAATTGTGGTCAATATGATCTTTATGTTGATAGTGAATTTAGCCATTTAAATTGGCTTGTAAATGTTAAGTGTTTGGTTTTGTGTATAGCCATGTGAGTTGGCTTATTTTAGTATATTTGATCATGTATATATATGAGGATATGGCTTTTGTTATGTGTTTGATAATTGATAAGTGAAGCTTGATGAGATTTGGCAATTAGGGATACTAAATAATTGAAATTTGAGATTGGTTTGCTTGTGATTTAGGTAAATTGATGCATAATTGGAAAGTGACCATTTAGGTGATTATGAATGGTTTATATTTGAAATGGAAAAATGTATGAGAAATGTATGTTTATTTGTGTAATAAGTTCGGTAATACTCCGTAATCCTATTCTAGCGACGGATACGGGTTAGGGGTGTTACAACCAACCTATAGTATGTTGCCGAGAAAATAGCAGAAACCAACAAATGACGTGTGCGCCTCAATACAGAGTTTACCGCCTCTACTAGGTTGGTCGTCATCTACCAGGTTGTTTGTCATCCATCCTAAACCCTAGACCCTAAATCTTAAACCCTAAAACCTGATTGTATCTCCCCATCCAGGCTTTTATACAGCAATGTTTGTAAATTAGTCACTGTCTCGGATACATACTCCTGCATCCCAGCTATCCACCATTGAAGGTTGTTGTATGACACATCCTAGTCACCATTCAACTCTCGCATCGCCATTTGCTTTGCCCACCATGCCTTTCGGTACGACACTTTATACATAAATATAGCTTGCATGTCTGCAATAAGGACCTACACTTGAATGGTGGATGACTCTTTCACCAAAGGAATGATGCAGTTGCATATAGTTTTTACATCTAACTTTCTCTGGTCTTGCAACATACGAGTAGATGTGCATGTGTGTGGACTTCTAGCTTCCTTATCATCCACATCTGTGTCCGTTGCATTAACGCGGCTCGAACATGCCAGTTACAACCACTTGACGCTTTCCAACATTCTCCAACGTACAAAGACTTCATTACTTTATAATCCACACCTAACTTCAAGCTAAGTTATTTTATAACATGTAAACAATCTTTTTTGTTATCGAATTGTTGTCCTACAAACAACCCTTCATCGCCGAATTCACCACCAAGTAGGTGACCCGACACAATGTTTGTATATTCTGAGAACTTGCATGCAAGAGTCGTATCAGGATCCACGTTGGTCATGAAGAACCCTAAATTATTTCTTATAACTATACCAGGGCTCGTGTTCTCAGCCGAATGGGGGCTTGCATTTTCACCCTCCACCAGCCCTTCCTCGTCGATGTCTTCAAGGATGTCATCTAAATCGGGGTCACTGAAATCATCGTTGGGATCACTGTGAGACTGATCATCATTATCGGACCATTCATCATCATCTTCTATGGTGGCCAACACCTTTGGATGGATCTCTAGAAAAGTACAGGAGTTTGAGATGTTATACGAACATCTACCGGTGTTTGGATTTTCAGGAGTTGCCATTGACCGTTCAAAACCCGACTGATCTTCGCAGGAGATGTTAAGATCAAAATCAATTCCAGAGCGCTAACTTGCTGAAATTACAACTTGAATG
This sequence comes from Gossypium hirsutum, assembly GCF_007990345.1. Lineage (NCBI taxonomy): Eukaryota > Viridiplantae > Streptophyta > Magnoliopsida > Malvales > Malvaceae > Gossypium > Gossypium hirsutum. Next base: position 37,279,487 of record NC_053428.1, read on the forward strand.
AGATCCGGTTCAGCTATCTCCACGAGCAACTCAACCGAGCTGGGATTTTCTATCTTAGAGGGTAATAAAGTGCTATCATTGTCACTAGATCATCATCATCTTCAAGCTCTATTTCTGAGAACTTGAGCGGATCAGTTGAAATAGGAAATTTGTAAAACAGTCTCAACATTTGCTTCCGCAACGGGTTGCTATATTTGTACTGATTTTTTGTTTTAAATCCGCCAACGAAACAAGCTTGTTGAATATCATTCCTATTTTTCTCTGACTTTAAAATACACAGCCTTCTTCAGTTGTATTTATCATTTCTCTATCGAAATGATCACAAACAAACAAAATTTGAGAACTAATCTTAAAAAAAAAATTGCTTCCTTCGCAACCAAGAAAAATTAATATTTTTAATCTAGATTTTCAACTAATAAAGCAAACAAAAACTTAAATGGAAGATAAAACACCTATATATATCTGATAAATTTTGTGCCGGCCATCTAGTGGCCAGCACCCAATTTTTTTTTAAATGTCACTAGTGCTAGCCATTAGTGTCCCAAAGTTAAAAAAAACTTGCATTGGGAACCAAAAAAAGTACCTGGGTGTTGACCATCTATTGGCCAGCAACGATTTCTTTTATATCTCTAGTGCTGGCCATCACATGACCAGCACAAAAAAAAAATTTTAACATCTCTGGTGCCGACCATCAATGTACAAAAAAAAATTGCATTGGGACACGAAAAAAGTACCTAGTGCCGGTCATCACTAGCCATCACCATTTTTTTTATCTAATTTTTTTTTTACATTTTTGGTGCCGACCATTACATGGCCAGAACTAAAAAAAAAATTTACATATCTAGCCGGCGTCAAAATTTTTTTTAGATTTAACTAGTGTCGGCCATCAGTGTACCAAAGTAAAAAAAAATTACATTGGGACACGAAAAAGATACCTGGTGTAGGCAATCTACTGGCCAACACCATTTTTTTTAATTTCTCTAGTGCCAGCCATTTTATGGCTAGAATCAAAAAAAAATATTGATTTTTTGTATACCAATATAATACGATTTTAAAAAAAATACTCTAATGCCGGCCATTGGGTTCCCAAAGTTAAAAAAATTAAAATTTTAAAGTCTGACACAATCATCAAATAATCATAAAGTCAAAACACTAAGTAGTGCCAACCATTGGATTTCCAAAACTTCCTCTACTGTTTATTTCAGTCATTTTAATAATTATTTTTAAATTTGAATTATTTTTATAAATATCAAATTTTTTTTGAATTAGATTAGTAAAATATCCCTAAATACACAAAGAGAAGAATCAATCCGCACCCATCAAATGAAACGGAAGCAACCACGTGATAATTATTGTATAATACTGTACCTTGTCTAACCTTATTGATTTTCTTTTGCGTCAAATCAATTTGAAGCAATCACGTCGATATTAACGACTAATGTTTCTTCTTTAATATTACGTAAATCTTATGTTTTGATTATCCCAAGGTAAAAAATCAACACTCAATCATTTGAATATTTTTATTTAAATTATTGTTATATCACTTTTTTGTTTATACAGTTTCGATTAATTGAATTTTTTTCTAATTCAATTTTTTGAAAACGATTTTAAATATTATAAATTTGTGAATTAAGATTTTTTTTTTGAATTTTTGACATTGATCATAAGATTTACTTGAATTTAATATATGTTCTTTTACTTATCAATAAGTATCGATCTACTTTATCGACCGTTGAATTTTTGTTTGGCACTCGCTAGCTGGTTTTTTTATATATATAAAAAAATTTAACGGCTCAATGACTTAGAAAAAAAATTTGAATAATTCAATGACTTAATGAAAACTATCGAATAGTTTAATGATCATTTTGTAACTTTTTAATGTTAAGTAACCAAAATGTAAACCCTAATGACTTCAAATGTGGTTTACTCATAATATTATGTTTTTACTGCACCTCTATTGTCCTATTTTATCTTTATCATTTAATTATAAAAAATTTAAAAATTAAGAATTCATTTTTTTATGGAATTTCCTTTTCTATAGGAAAATCTACAATTTTATAAAACTACATAAAACTGAGTTATATCTCAAAAGCCCTGGCTAAAAAATTTTGACCTAAAATAAGGTAAGAAGCCATGGATCAAAAAATTTCACATTACTCTCGAGAAAGCAAACTGCTAGCCCTACAAAGGATCTTTAATTTGCTAGTCCCTACACAGGGAACGCATAGGAGTCCATGTTAGAAAAAAATAAAAGAAAAAAATGACTTGATCTGATCATTTTTGCATGTACAACCGAAAGCCCCACAACTACTTCGCTACCCAATGGTACACAAAGAGAAAAATAACACAGATACTTACAATTTTATCTACAAGTTGTAATAAAAAGAAAAAAAATCGAAAGCAGCACTTGGTGTCATATAGCCAATAGTGGCAACTGCTATGGTTTGTTTGATGGAATCTCCTCCCAGTGATAGTGTTGGTGTTTTGACAGAAAACTAAGGAGAATTGAAGCAAAGAAACGGATGCAAAAGATTTGAACAAAATGACTGAAAAATATCAAATTTCACTAAGTAAAAAAAACATATAAGTTACAAGGTAACTGCTCCCACTAATTACTTGACTAAAACATAGCTTAAATTACACACAAAATAAAGCTGACTTATCAACTATTACATCATTTGAACATCATTCAAATCAGCAACTAATCTTACTAACTTTAAAGACAAAATACAAAAGAACTAAAGCTAGTTACATATAAACAGCAAAAAGTTGCTGCTGTACTGGTTGAGTTCAATGCTTCTGTGCGGTTGCATTGCAGGCCAAAGTTCAACAGATAGTTTAGCAATTCCGAAATCTCACATATGCAATCATTTACTTGATTTGAGGTGACAACCGATTACAAAATTAAGACATCTAAAATGGAGGTAATATAATGATTTGTCTAAATTAAATTGCAGATTCGGAGAAACAAATGAAATGTGTGACACATTGCTCTATTGATCACCAGGATACCATCATCAACTGGTTTTCTGTTTTTGTTGATTTGGTTAGAAAATATCATGTTTGTTAGACGATGTTGAGTGGGGGTTTCCAATTGAGTCTTGCAGTTCAAAAATGCTAGCTCTTGATTAGTCTTTTTCTGTTACTTTCAGCACTTGGTAAATATTATAGTAACTAGATTAGCAAAAAACAAACAGTGGTGGAAAAAGAGAAAGCAAAGACTATAAGGTGGCAGAGATGTTAGGAGAGAATGGAGCATGATGTTTAAAATTTAGGCCTAACCTCTTGGAGTGAGAAGTAATTAGGCTAGACGAGAATAAATGACAGTTGAATGGGGTTATGGTCAACGCTTAAAGCAGGATTAGCAGCTTATTTAGAAGCTTGATAAGAAAATATGGGTATTTATCTATCAGGAAATCTGTAAGAACCTTGGAATTGGAAAGTACGGTGGTTTACTTCCATGGGATATATGGTGGTAATTCTCATGTTTCTTGTTTTGGAATTGGTGTGTTATGGCAGGGAGTGAAAGGGTGTTTGTTTGATAAGAAAATTTTGACAGTGGGCGAGGTATTGTTTCGATCCAAACTAAGAGTCCTTCACTAGTCACTACAAAATTAGGAATCACTTTTACCAACATCTATAAGCGCCGGTCAAAAAACATAAAAACTGCCGATATTAACTTTGCCGGCTAGGTAGGTGGCAATAAAACAATTCCAACGGACTGACCACAATGTCGACAAAATGAAAACTTTTACTGGCATAAACTTTTCAGACACTTTTAACTCCATTATAAATAATGTAATACCCGCATTTTGCCCAGGCCATATGGAAACCAAAATCAACAATAAAACAAAAAATGTAAATTAAAACAGTCCAAGTCTAGTTACACCAGGCCCAAAGATAAGAATAAAATCAACCCAATTACATAAAATAACCCAAATAACTTTGATCCAAATTCTAAGCCTGATTGTTAAGCCCAATACCCATGGTTCAAAACCTAAACGATCAGCCAACCTAGGAAACCCTAGGTCACCCACGCCGCAACCTACACTGCAGCTCCCACGCACGTAGCACATCCCACGCCCATTTCTCCTCCACATCTTCGCAACTTGCGACGTGAGCAAGGGAATAGCAAGAAACCGTTGTATCTTTGGGCTATAAAAAGCCACGAATATTCATTGTTTTTTTGGTGACGGGATTGAATACAAAATACAAACAAAAAAATCAGTAAAGAGCAACCAAAAGAATACTTTAAAGGTGGTTATTTATCGCTATTTTATTCTATTTTATTCTTTTTTTTTCCATTTTCATCCGATTCCACGATACATATACTAAAATATATAAGAGAGAGAGGGAGACTCACCGAAGTCGCATCGCGCTCACGCCGTTGGAGGGCTTAACTCCGTTCATCGCAGTTGGATTTCGACAGCTTTTGAAGCTTAGCCCTTCGGCTGGAGAACAAGGGGAAAGTGAGGGAGTAGAGAATATTATAGGGCTTTTGGGGTTTCTTTTCTAAAAACAAAGCTGAAAATGTTTTTAAAACAAAAAAAAATGGTTTAAATAGTGATGCGTGATATTCGTAACAGGTTTTAAAGATTTATAAATGAATCGTTCTTGAGACTAACTTATTATCACGATTAAGGCAAGTGTACCTATCGAGTAGTAGTATAGTTTAGCAAGACTGGATTGTCGAACCCAAAGGAACTACGAGTACTAGTATTTACTTCCTTTTTTATTATCTAGCCTAAAAATTAAGAGGTTTGGTTATCTAAACTAATTATTAACTAAGAATGCACAGAAAGAAAACTTGGGAAAATACTTTTGGGAAAATTCGATTGATTGAGACAATACCTAAGGAAAAATCCACCTAGATTTCACTTGTTATTTGACTCTGAATCAGACGATTTATTCATTTGACTTGATCCGTAAAAATCCCTAAGTTATATTATTGTCTCTCTCGAGACTAATAACGTCTAACCCTAGGTTGAATAATTGAAATCTCTTTCTAATTAACACCCTAGAATTGCATTAACTCGATCTATGGATTCCTTTATTAGGTTTCACCCTAATCTGACAAAATCTTGTCACCCTATCTCTAGGCGCGCAATCAACTCCGTTTAATTATGACAATTTTACTCTTAGACAGGGTCTATTCCTCCTCTGAATAAGAGCATTAACTTGAATCAATATCCTGGAATATTAAAACAAGAATTAAGAACACATAATTAAGAACAAGTCAAATATTTATCATACAATTTAGATAATAATAATCTGTCTTAGGTTTCACTCCCCTTAGATATTTAAGGGGTTTAGTTCATAATTATGAAAGAAAACATCTCAAAAGAAGAAAGATAACAAAACATAAAGAAAACCTAAAACTCCTGAAGGAAATTGAAGGGAGATCTTCAGTCTTGACAATGAATCCGGCTTTTGAGATGAATCAATCGGCTTTCCTTGAGTAATTACTTGCTTCCTACTCTGCGTCCCCCTTCTAAGTGCCTCCTCAGGTGTTTAAATAGGCTTTAGAATGCTTAAGAACCCTCAAAATTGGCCTTTTCCGAATTGGACTAAACTTGGGCTCGGCAGGGACACGCCCGTGTGCGATTACTTAAGGCCGTGGTCAAGGCTGTTAAATGGGCACGGGCGTGTAGTCTACCCGTGTAAGTCGTGCTTCGATCCTGCCAGATGGACATGACCATGTGACACGCTCGTGTGAGGAAGTCCAAGCCGTGTTGATTTCCCACGTGGGTCCATTTTCTCCATTTTCGGCCCTTTTCTTGCTTTTTTTACTCTCCTATGCTCACCTAAGTATAAAACATGAAATTAAAGGATTAGGAGCATCGAATTCACCAATTCTAAAGAGAAACCATCCATAAATGCGCTAAGTATGGGATAAAAATATGTATAAATTATGGTTTATCAAATAACAAAGCAAAAACGACACCGTTTGAAGGGAGCAGGACCTGCGCATTGACCCGGCCTGGGGGGAGGGTCCTCGCGTTTTGGTTCTGAATGGGGGATTTGCGCAATTAGTCCCCCTCTTTCGCGCTAACATTCAATCGAGCCTTATTTATGTTTTCTTTGATTCTTTTAAATTATCTTTGGAATTTGCCCGTATGTTCATTTCAGTTAGCGTTGAAATGATTCGTTTTGGGGTTTGGTTTATTTGCAGTTTTAGTCCCCAAACATTTGTACGCGTTTTACTTTGGCCCACAATTCTATTTTAATGATTTGTTTTGTTTATAAATTATCCCTTTAATTTTGTTTTTCTTTCAATTAAGTTTTAGTTATTCATTTGTAAAAAAAAACATATTATTTTAACACATTATTTTGAATTATTTTGTTAATTTCACACTGTTTTTCTATTTTATTTTCATGTGCATATGTGTTTATTTCAAATACTTTCATATATTATAATTACTTCTATATAAATATTATTTATATTAAGTTTTTTCATTTCATATATTATTTATTTAAATTGACATATATATATTACTTTATATATCACTTACTTTAACCTTTTATAAATATTATTTATTTTGAAAATTCATTGATGCATTATTATTACACATATTATCTATATTTGTTTTTATACATTTCAAACTTTTGTATATTACTATTTAATATATTTTATTTTTCTACTTATTTTTAGATTCTTATATCTATTACTTGTTTTAATTTTTTTTTGTATAGTTTATATAGTAATCTTTCCAAATTTTCTTTCTCTCCTATTATTCATTTTATTTTATTTTAAAATTTGTTATATTATATTTGTGCAATTTGCTCAAAATTTCTTTTAAAATTGGCTTCCAATTCATTGGCCTTTGGTTATTAATGTTGGTATTTACATAGTTACCATTGCATGAACTTTAATTTGTTCCTTTGTATTTCCTTATTATTTTAGATTATTCATGAAATAATATTCACATGTGTTTTATTCCATGCTTCATACTATGCTTGTATGATTATAATTTTAAATTTCAAATTTTTGCCCAATATCGATTGCTTTTTACCCTTAAGTAAACCAAACGAATATATTGGGAGTCGGTTTTATAATTGCTTATTTGGAAACTCCTCAAAACAAGGCAATGTTTTGTGTTTAGAAATTCGAGAAATCGTGCCCTAACGTGTTGGGTTTCGATTTACCGTTTGACAAAATAACCGAATACCCTTTTAAAATTTCGATACATAAGTTTTGAAAATCATAAGGTGATTTTGATTTTGAGGGTTTAAGTTGTCGTATCCTAACGTGCTGGATGTGATATTTTATTCATTCTGAACAAAGGAATCCTAATGTTCAATTCGAGGTATTCAAATGTCTTAAAAGAAATCTTATTTCAAAATATCTTTTAAATTTTAGACATAAGGACATTGTTTAATCAATTTAGTACCAATTCTAGGCGTAACGAGGGTGCTAACCCTTCCTCGTATATAACCGATTCCTGAACCCGTTTTCTCAAATTTCGTAGACCATAATTGATATTTTAATAAAATAAAATATTTTATTAGGTGATCCGATCACACCTAAACAAAAGATTAGTGACAACTCCAAATTTTTGTTTTAAAAAGTCAATTCCCGTTTTTTAAAAGAATAGTTTCGACAAGTAATATACTTAAACGCCATATTTACATTTAAATTAAAATTATAATATACATATTTATAGAAACTTTTTGAGGAATTTTTTGTCACATTAGATTCGAAAGAGCTAGAATTGTAACCATTGTTAATTGTTTTAGCAATAAATAGAATAAGAAGAAACAATAGAACTAGAAATGTCAGAACTAAGATTACAACAACATAAAGATTCTTCCAAAATACAAAGTTTGAATCATAAGATATAGAATTCGAGACTTCAAGGTCGGATGTAAAGAAAATTTCTATCCAACACATGACACACAACTCCCTATCTTTTGAGACAGAGCTCTTTGTAGGTTCCCTGCTTGCAAGTTGGCTTTTAAACTTAACATCGAAAAGCAAGAGAAAGTTCAGAGATTGATGACATTACCTCAACTATATACACAGAGGTATTCTCGAGTATCACTTCTATTACTACAAATACCCAATAATCTAAGACCCAAAATAGCTCCCAACTTTACAGAATTCCCAGATGTCTGTACAAGCCCAATTTACGAGCCCAAATTAAATCAAATATACCCACCCAAAACCCATTACAACCCTAGCCCAATACCTAAAACAAATAAAAAACTAAAGCCCAACCTAAAACAGACCCAAACCCCAGGTTGACCCAACTAGCCCAAATTTAGGGTTTTAAAATCTGAAACCCTAAATCACCTAATCAACCCCTAGCGCCGCCAACATCCCATCGCCCCATGCCAGTCACCTGCTCCACCTGCTTCACCACCCATGTCAGCACCGCCCACTTGCCTGCAAAGATCAAAAGAAGAGGGGACAGATAATAGTATTAAAAATCATGTAAATGGTTATAAAAAGGGAAGCAAAAATCTATTGTAAGGTCGGCAAAATTTTTTTTGGCTAATACAAAATATTAGGCAGATTTTTATCAACAACAAACAAATTTAAATATAAGCATAAAATCGCAGCAAAAAAACAGAGAAGGGAATCCGAAGATTTCAAATCGAAGGTTTATCCATCTTCTTCTTATTTTTCTTTTTTTCGGACTTATTTATACATATCTTTCTCTATTTTATATTTTAAAAAATACAGCATACACGTACATATTTATAGACCAAAAAAATATAAAAAAATAAAAAAAATAATACCTTTCGAAACTCCGGCCACCGCGCGGTGGCCAGCGGTGACCCTGCGGTGGTCCGGCAACTCCTCCTGGCCGGGATCTGGGATTTTTCCAGAGAGAAAGGGAGAACTCTCCCTCTTGTTTTCTGAAACAGCAAAGAAATGAATGATTTTAAAAAAAAATTGGGTTTTATAGGCTGACCAAAACGGCAGCATTTTGGCCCTCCCCCCAATGGCGTAAAACGACGTCGTTTTGGGGTGTAGCGGGCCTACCAGACCCGTTCGGCATGGGATCTGCGTGTTTTTGAAGCGGAGGGGTTATTTGCGCTTTTAACCCCTCCGCTTTCACATGACTTCGCGATTAAGTTTTTTTTAATTTTAATCTTACCCAGGAATTTGTCCTGCTTTTCAACTTGGTCCACGGCCACGTGCTACGTTTTAAGATGGGGGGAATATTACATTTTCAGTACTTATAGGTTGTGCTCGTGTTGCAATTTGGTCGTTTTCTTTTTATTTCTTTTGAAATTCGCTCCAAAATTCGTTCTTGTTTTGATTTTCGTCCTTTTTTTTACTTTTTTCTCATTATTCTATTTTAATTTTAATATTATTCATAATATTATATTTTATTATTGTTATTATGTTTGTATATTTTATTTATTAGCATTCTATCATTATCGTTTTTAATTGATACTTATATATATGTTATATAGTATTATCATTAGTTTTTAGTATTATTGTTCTTATTAATGTATTTGCATGTCACCTATGTATTCTTTTAATATATATATGTATTATGCTCCATATTACGCATATATATATTTATATATTATGTATATATTTTTAATATATTATGTATATATATTATGTGCGTACTTTTCATATTATCATGTATTCATTTTTAATATATATGTATATATCTATGTAACATTATTAATAGTTATTTTTTTTAACATTATTATTATTTCTAACACGTATACGCTATGTAAATATTTTAATATTATATCATGTATACATTTTTTATATATTACGTATATATATCTTTTAATATTATATTTTTATTATTATGTATATATCTTTAACATTATATTATATTTCTTAATACCGTATTATGCACATGTTATTATTATATTTTTACCTCTATTATATTTATTATTAATATTTGCATATACTTCATTATACATGTATATATATACTTTTTATATATAATATTATTTTTTTTATATATCATTATTATTATACTTATTGTTTTCACTATTGCTGCTTATTATTTTGTTTTAATATTATTATCATTATTATTACTATATTTTTACCTCTTACTTTTTAAATATACTTTTTTTTCTCTCACTCACATTATATATTATTTATTTATAGATACACTTACATATATATATATATATATCTTCATATATCGTTCTAAATTTTAAAAGTACTTATTACTTGCATTATTACTATTAATACTATTATTGCTATACTATCGTTTCTAGCTTTACATAAGATTGTTTATTTATTACTTGTTCTTTTTTAATTTCAAATATTTTTAGCTTAATTATTATTTCCTTTTCTGTTTTTTTTTATTATTATTCGTTTCTTCATTTATTTTATTTCAGCTCTTATTATTATCATTCACATTTGCTTCTATATTTATTCTGTTATGCCTATCAATATCGAAATTCGAATTTATTCACGCATTCTTTATTATCTCATTTTATTGCAACTTATGTTATATTAACCTTGCCCCGAAGTAAACAATTTTTTTCATAAAAAAACGATACTCCGTGTTTAGAATTTCGAGAAAATCGTGCCCTAATTTACTGGGTTTCAATTTTTCTCATTTAACCTAAATCACGGAATATTCTTATAAATCATAATACGAATTTTAAAAACGCTTATTTTCGGAGATACGAGGTGTGGTGCCCTAACTTACCGGGTATGACATTTTGTTACCTCGAAATAAGACTTTCTGCAAATAAAGTCAATATTCGGTGTTCGAAAATTTGAGGAAATGTGCCCTAACTTACTGGGTTTCGATTTTCCTCGTTCACCCTAACTAACCGAATATCCTTTTAAAAAAATTAGAATACATTAATTTTAAATAAAAGGCAAGCTCAGTCTCAAAGTTCGAGATGTTCTGTCCTAACTTACTGGGCATGATATTTTATTACCTCGAGATTAGAGAGTCCTTAACATCCGTTTTAATTTATTCAATCATTTTTTAGCATTAATTCAAAGAGGGATCGTATTTTAAATTTTTTCAAGTTTTCAAATCTTCAATACTATGACACTAATTAATCAACTGGGTACCAATTTTGGGCATATCGAGGGTGCTAATCCTTCCTCGTGCGTAACCGACTCCCGAACTCATTTTCTGATTTTCGTAGACAATAAATTGCCGTTTTAATAAATCTTAACTTTTATTAAAATAAGTAATTCGAGGTGACCCAATCACACCTCATCAAAAAAGATTGGTGGCGACTCCACTATTCGTTTCCATTTTCAAAATCTAAGTCGATTCCCCCTTTTTTTTCAAAAAATGGTTTCGACAATGTCAATGATCAAAATTATCAGCATGCAGTTGTGGTCATATCATTATTATAAAACATCTAATTCTCCAACAAGTTGAATCAAGTCAAGAACTTATTTTAAAAAAAAAAACATTGATTGAGGAATATTCAATCATGTCATGAAGGACAAAGTAGTATATTTTCTAAAGCATTTGTTTAGCAGGGGAAAAAGTACAAAGAGTTTGAATGGGGACTAAGTTCTGTGTTATAGTTTTACTATCAACCATATATATAAAAATAAATTTCCCATGTTTATTTGTTTCATTGCTCAGATACAGGGATTTCTACATCGACGGTATGTTTTCAGTAGTTTTTTCTTACTAGAAAATGCTACTAAATAAAGCCTTGGATGTTTATAGATGGATGCTTGTTAGATATGTTACCTGAAACATGTTCCTTCTGCTTGGTGTTTGTAACTGAATGATGAACTTCATCTCCCCTAAACTGTTTTCAAAAACAATTAAAAATTGTATATCTTTTGTGGATAGATTCTTAATGCTACAGGTTCCTCAGTGAATCTGAGCTTCCTTGGCAGTGTTGGTTACCGAGAAAGATGAACTTTTTTGCTGCTAACGATATAAAGCAATTAAACTCAATAAATAATGAAAAAAAAAGGCCTAGAAAATAAAAAGACAAAAAAACCTTTTTATAGTTTTACCTAGCTTGATTTGCAGGGAAGTAAGAGGTGTTTGCACCAATCTGAAACAAGACACAAACTACTTAAGCATCATACAGTGAGTTCAAATGGCAGTGACTAAATGTTGTTTATAACAAGTAACGTTTGAAACAATCTGTGCAATTATTTAAATAATTTGCAACCCATTTTGGAGCAATTTTGCAAACATGTGGCAACAACAACTGGGGGGAACAAGTAGTCTTATGACAGCTTGAGACTACTTGAGGCAAACTATGAAGGCATCAACCATTTTTAGTCTCTTTCTTGCTTCTCCCTTACTGACTTGGCAACCTTAATTCACCAAATTGAAGCTGCAATTTTTAAGGCAGTAAACTACAAAACAGAGCAGCTAGAAGCTACTAAAATCAGTGCAGGCAGCAGCAACCAGCTGCTATAGTCGGTGTAATAATAGCAGCACCTCAAGCAATTGTAAAATCATTGAAGCAAGGAATGGCTAAAACATGTAGCAGCAAAGAACGATATCAAGAAGGCAGATCCATAAACAGCATCAGTCGCTCATATTTGGAACCGAATTAAGCAACTGAAAACTAAAACTTGGTCCTTTGGCATCAAGTACTTGGCACTACTTGTTAGGTGTGCGTCCCACTATGTGGGAAACCCATAATTTCTGCCACATTTTATTGTCTCTTTTTGGTTTTGTCTAAAGCCATTTTTGGGGGGCTTTTAACGGGTGATGTGGGTAGAAATTTTTGCAGAGCTAAACAACAAAAAAAAATCTCAAATTAAAACAGAGAGAAAGAGAGAAGAAAATTTCAGTTTTTCAAGTTTGGTGCAGCAGTGATCAACTCTTCGATCGAAGGTCCATCCGTGGTTCGATTGAGCTGATTTTTGGACAGCAGCTAGGTGATAAGGTGTTCTTGACTTTGTACGGTCGGATTTTTCATCCGAGACTTGTAGTGTCGGAAATACCCATTTTTCAGCAGCTACGTTTTTGGTGATATTCTCTCATTTTTCTCTCTTTTGCTAAAGATTACATATTGTTAGCCTTGTCGGAGTTGAATGCTTGTTGTAGGCTTGATATTGTGATCTTGTAGTTGAACATTTGATGATCGTGGAACTCTTGATCGGACTCTAAAGTCCCGTGGTTTTTACCCTTGATTTAAAGGGGTTTTCCACGTAAAAATACCGGTGTCTCTATTTATTTTTGTTGTGGTTGCATTAGTTGATTTGTGGTTGATTAAGGTTGCTAGAGAACATATCTTGTGCTATTGTGCTTGCCATAATTTTTGACAGGAGTTATAAGGAGAGAAAGAACACTGGTTGTGCTTTCGCTTTGTTTCGGTTGTTCGGTTTCTTCCCAACAAACTGGTACCAGAGCTTGGTTATTGTGTCAGGTAATTATGGAAATTAATACGAGCAAGATGATTATGTTGAATGGCACAAATTATCAACTTTGACGGAATAAAATGAAGGACTTGTTGTTTGTGAAGGCTTTGCATCTTCCGGTCTTTACTACTCAAAAACCCGATTCGAAAAGTGATGAAGAATGGGAATTTGAGCATCAACAAGTGTGTGGCTTTATTCGGCAATTTTTTGAAGAAAATGTTTACAACCACATTGATCAAGAGACACATGCTCGAACATTGTGGGAGAAGCTTGAAAGCTTGTATGCTTCGAGGTCGGGCAATAACAAGTTATTTTTGCTGAAGAAAATGATGGCGCTGAAATATAAAGAAGGAATGTCTATAGCTGACCATGTTAGTGAATTTCAGAGTGTGATGAATCAGTTGCTTGGTATGGGTGTCAAATTTGATGACGAGATTTTAGGACTTTGGTTGCTTGCTACTCTACCAGACTCTTGGGAGACCTTTCGAGTCTCACTCATTAATTCTGCCCCACAGGGTATTATTACTTTGGATTTGGCTAAGAGTGGTGTGTTGAATGAAGAGGTTAGAAGAAGATCTCAGGGTTCTACATCACAGTCCGAGGTGTTGGTTATCGAGAACAGGGGGAGAAACAGAGACAAAGATGGAAAGGGTAGAGATAAAAGCCGAAGCAAGTCAAGATCGAGATACAAGAATCTTGAGTGTCATCATTGTGGTAAGAAAGGTCATATCAAGAAATATTGCTTCAAGTGGAAGAAAGAGAACAAAGGTGGTGGTGATAAACACGATCGGAATGACGATGAAAAATCCGAGCGTGTTGCTACTGTTACTCGTGAAGATCTGTTAGTTATTTGTGATGAGAATTTGGTCAACCTAGCATGCGACGAGACTAGTTGGGTGATTGATACTGGTGCATCACTTCATGTCACGTCGAGGAAGGAATTCTTCACATCTTATACTCTTGGTGATTTTGGGGTATTGAAGATGGGTAATGATGGTTTGGTTTCGGTTATTGGTATGGGAGATGTTAGCTTGGTAAGTAACAATGGAACAAAGTTAACTCTAAAGGATATTAGACATGCACCGGATGTCCGTTTGAATTTGATTTCTGCAGGAAAGCTTGATGATAAGGGATTCTGTAACACCTTCAGTGAAGGGCAGTGGAAGCTGACTAAAGGCTCCTTGGTTGTGGCTCGAGGAAAGAAGAGCTCAAATTTTTACTTGATGCAAGCTTTGACTTCTCGAGAGACGGTGAATGTGACACTGAATGACAACTCAACTGAGTTGTGGCATAAACGACTCAGTCACATGAGTGAGAAGGGGCTTAGCTGTTTAGCGAAGAAGAATCAACTTTTGGGTTTAAAGAATGCTACACTGAAGAATTGTGCTCATTGTCTAGCAGGAAAGCAGAAAAGAGTTTCATTTAGAAGCCATCCTCCTCATAGGAAATCAGAGTTGCTAGAGTTGGTCCATTCAGATGTTTGTGGTCCGATAAAAGTAAGATCACATGGTGGTGCACTTTACTTTGTGACTTTCATTGATGATTGTTCAAGAAAGCTATGGGTTTACACTTTGAAGTCTAAAAATCAAGTCTTTGAGGTGTTTAAACAGTTTCAAGCATCAGTTGAAAAAGAAACTGGGAAGAAGTTGAAGTGCATTCGTACTGATAATGGTGGCGAGTACACAGGGTCGTTTCATGAGTATTGTCTGCAACAGGGAATCAGAAATCAGAGAACACCACCAAAGACTCCACAGTTAAATGGGTTAGCTGAAAGAATGAACCGAACATTGATTGAGAGAGTCAGATGTTTGTTGTCAGATGCAAAGTTACCAAGATCATTTTGGGCTGAAGCTTTGAATACAGTGACACATGTGATAAATCTGTCTCCTAGTGTTCCTTTGAAAGGTGATGTGCCAGATAGAGTTTGGCTTGGTAAAGACGTGTCATATGATCACCTACGTGTGTTCGGTTGTAAAGCATTTGTTCATGTTCCAAAGGATGAAAGATCCAAGTTGGATGCCAAGGCTCGACAATGCATTTTTATTGGTTATGGTCTAGATGGTGAGTTTGGTTATAGACTCTATGATCCAGTTCAGAAGAAACTCGTGAGAAGCAGAGATGTTGTCTTCATTGAGGATCAGACCATTGATGACATTGATAAGATGGAGAAAGTGGATTCACAAGGTAGTGGTGACTTGATCGATGTGAATCCGGTGACTTGATCGATGTGAATCCGGTTCCCCTAGACTCTTCACCAGATCCTATCCAGGATGATGTGCATGGTGATGTTAGTGGTGACCATCAGACTATAGGTGACTTTGATACTCCCATGGATGATGTTGTGAATGATCAGCAACAAGCACCTATAGCTCCACCAGCAGTTCCACTTCGAAGGTCTTCCAGAGATCGACGATCTTCTGTCAGGTATTCTCCTGATGAATATGTTCTTTTGACTGACGGGGGAGAACCTGAATGTTATGAAGAGGCTATAGAGAGTGAATGCAAAGATCAGTGGGTTGAAGCGATGAAAGACGAACTTCAATCCTTGCATGAGAACCATACTTTTGAATTGGTGAAAATGCCTAAGGGCAAAAGAGCTTTGAATAATCGGTGGGTTTACAGGTTGAAGCAAGAAGAGAAGTCTTCATCTCCACGATACAAAGCTAGATTGGTCGTCAAGGGTTATACTCAGAAAAAAGGGGTTGATTTTGAAGAAATATTTTCTCCGGTTGTGAAGATGTCCTCTATCAGAACTATACTGAGTTTGGTAGCTTGTTATGACCTAGAGGTTGAACAAATGGATGTGAAAACTGCTTTTCTTCATGGTGACTTGGAAGAAGAGCTTTACATGGAGCAGCCAGAGGGTTTTGTTGCACAAGGGAAAGAGGACTATGTGTGCAGATTGAAGAAGAGCTTGTATGGTTTGAAGCAAGCTCCAAGGCAATGGTACAAGAAGTTTGAGTCTGTTATGGGGGAGCAAGGCTACAAGAAGACTACTTCTGATCATTGTGTGTTTGTTAAGAGATTCTCTGGTGATGATTTTATTATTCTTTTGCTCTATGTTGATGATATGCTTATTGTTGGTCAGAATGCTTCTAGAATTGAGAAGTTGAAACAAGAGTTGAGTAAATCATTTGCAATAAAGGATTTGGGGCCAGCAAAGCAAATTCTTGGCATAAGATTGACACGTGATAGAAAGGCCAAGAAATTATGGTTATCACAAGAGAGGTACATTGAGAAAGTACTTCAAAGGTTTAGTATGGACAAAGCTAAAGCGGTGAATACTCCCTTTGCTATGCACTTTAGATTGAGTGTTAAGCATAGTCCTTCCACAGAAAAGGAGAAGGAAGAGATGCAGAAAATTCCTTACTCTTCAGCCGTGGGTAGTTTGATGTATGCAATGGTTTGCACGAGACCAGACTTGGCTTATGCCGTTGGTACAGTTAGTCAGTTTCTTTCTAATCCAGGCAGAGAGCATTGGAATGCAGTGAAGTGGATTATGAGATATCTTCGTTGCACTTCCAACATGAAACTTTGTTTCGGCAATGAGAAACCTGTTCTTGTTGGGTATACAGATTCAGACATGGCCAGAGACATTGACTCGAGGAGATCTACTTCAGGTTACTTAATCACTTATGCAGGGGGAGCTGTGGCATGGCAATCGAGACTGCAAAAGTGTGTTGCATTGTCCACCACCGAATCAGAGTTCATTGCAGCAACCGAAGCGTGTAAGGAGATGCTTTGGATGAAGAAGTTTGTGCATGAGCTTGGTTTTACTTAGGAGAAGTATGTCCTGTACTGTGATAGCCAGAGTGCTATTCATCTTGGTAAGAACTTAACTTTTCATGCTAGATCTAAGCATATTGATGTGAGGTACCATTGGATACGAGATGTTCTTGAAGCTAAGCTGTTAGAGCTTGAGAAAATACACACTAATGATAATGGTGCTGATATGTTGACGAAGGCCTTACCAAGAGGAAAGTTTGAAGCATGTTGTTTGACCTCCGGTATGGAAGCATTCCCCACATAGTTGGAGGGGGAGATTTGTTAGGTGTGGGTCCCACTATGTGGGAAACCCATAATTTCTGCCACATTTTATTGTCTCTTTTTGGTTTTGTCAAAAGCCATTTTTGGGGGGCTTTTAACGGGTGATGTGGGCAGAAATTTTTGCACAGCTAAACAAAAAAAAATCTCAAATTAAAACAGAGAGAAAGAGAGAAGAAAATTTCAGTTTTTCAAGTTTGGTGCAGCAGTGATCAACTCTTCGATCGAAGGTCCATCCGTGGTTCGATTGAGCTGATTTTTGGACAGCAGCTAGGTGATAAGGTGTTCTTGACTTTGTACGGTCGGATTTTTCATCTGAGACTTGTAGCGTTGGAAATACCCATTTTTCAGCAGCTACATTTTTGGTGATATTCTCTCATTTTTCTCTCTTTTGCTAAAGATTACATATTGTTAGCCTTGTCGGAGTTGAATGCTTGTTGTAGGCTTGATATTGTGATCTTGTAGTTGAACATTTGATGATAGTGGAACTCTTGATCGGACTCTAAAGTCCCGTGGTTTTTACCCTTGATTTAAAGGGGTTTTCCACGTAAAAATACCGGTGTCTCTATTTATTTTTGTTGTGGTTGCATTAGTTGATTTGTGGTTGATTAAGGTTGCTAGAGAACATATCTTGTGCTATTGTGCTTGCCATAATTTTTGACAGGAGTTATAAGGAGAGAAAGAACACTGGTTGTGCTTTCGCTTTGTTTCGGTTGTTCGGTTTCTTCCCAACACTACTAATATCCCGTTCTTCTCTTTCTCATGAATGTGTTGTAAACGAGTCTTATTTCCTCCTCAAACATAATGGAGTATTTGGCAACATTTGATTTTGCCAACATTCTTAAATTTCCACTCAAGTACCTTGGTATTTGGCATGTGTCTAAAAATATGCCACTTAGCCGTCTCGATACCATGCAATTTATAAAGCTTTTATAGTTACTTTTCATCCATTATAACTTATAAGCTTTATTCCATTCGATGGTTAAATCCAAATGTAACTCTTTCCACCGTATACGTTCATGCTTAGTGAAAATCTCGTCCTTTCATCAGTTTGACACCTAGCCAAATTTATCTTCACCTATTATCGTGCTTTGACACCTAGACTTGCTAAGTGTCTTACAAGCTTTATACTAAATCAAAATCATTATCATTTAATTCTAGAACATTACCAATTCACTCCATTGTACCTTTGATGGTTTAATTGTTATTTCTTAATTAAATCTAGTCCACTAGCTTAAAAATTGCACTTCAAATCCTTCTACTTTGTTTAAATGAAAATGAGTTAATTACCATTCAAGTCCCTCTATTATTTCCACTATTAATCGTACTATTTCAAGACACTTATCGATTCACACTTGCAATATCTAGTGATTTTTTTTCTTTCATTCCTAGGCCAGCCAAATATAGCAGCAATTTGATTCACGCTTACACTGTCTACTTATGCCATTAAAGTATATGCAAGAAGCGATTTATTAGCTCACATTAACTGGATACTAATTAGCAAAGAAATGAATATATGAAAGCCTTGGAATCGTAGCAGATATATTCTAATATATGTTGCTATTCTTAAAATTACTAGTTTAAACCAAAATCAGTGTAAATATGTTGTTGATATTATAATCAACTCTAAAATAAACTGAATAATCATTTTAGCTCTAGAGACAATTAAAAGAATTAAGATAAAATAAAAAAAATTGAAAATATAAATTCAGAGCTCACCTAGAAATTAAAATCATAGATTTCATATCACTAAAAGGAAACAAAACGAAAAGCAAGCTTACCGGACATGGTGTAGACCGGAACTTGACCTAATTAGTTTATCAATAAACGATGAAGTATACCAAGTTGTTTATCAAGGCACGTTTAATCATGTTTCAAACATGCTAAAAAATCAAGCAGACAGGTAATCATATCAAATGCTTAGTAAATCTAGTGACAAAAATAGAGTAATCTCTTTCAATCTTATTAATACATCTCAAGAGTATATATAATATTTATGAAGTAGTAAGCACGTAAAAATAGAAAAGATATTTAATATATTCCTAATATATGCTTAAAAGATATACAACAATATACAATATATTACTAAAAGATAATATCCCATAATAATATCCTAACACCCCCTTCAAGTCGGAGGATGTAGATCATAAATGCCCAACTAGCTAAGAAAGTATTCAAATTGCGGTTTACCAAGCGCCTTTGTAAAAATATCAGCCAACTGAATGGAGGTCAGAACATAAGAAGGTGTAATCAACCCATCCTGGATTGCATCCTTAACAAGTGGTAATCCACTTTAATGTTTAGTACGCTCATGAAATACTGGATTCTATGCAAAATGCAAAGCAGATTGACTATCACAAAATAAAGGAATAACTTTAGGATGATGAACAGGGCATGATTCTATTCAATATGCAAAACAGATTGACTATCACAAAATAAATTAATAGCTTTAGGATGATGAACACCTAAGCTCAATAGTAAGGCCTTCAGCCACTTGAGCTTACAAGTGACAGAAGTTATCACTACAGCAAAATTAACTTTTAGCGGCGTTTTTGCAAGCGCCGCAAAAAACACCGCTATAGGTCCCACAAACGCCGCTAAAGGTCGGGGCCTTTAGCAGCGCTTCCCCACAAACGCCGCTAAAAGTCAGGGCTTTTAGCGGCGCTTTCCCCACAAATACTGCTAAAGGTCGGGGTCTTTAGCGGCGCTTTCCCCACAAACGCCGCTAAAGGTCATAAAATTTAAAAAAAATTATAAAATATTATAGAAGTCGTGAAAAATATAAAAAAATAAAATTCATTATCAAAATATTGAGAAGAAGAATAATATCTATGATATAAATATATATCCCACTAAGCAAAAAGTTTATCAATAACAATCAAACAAAATACCTTACTTATCATACTACACTAGAAATCTAACAAAATACAAATAAAACAAAATAATGATAGAATGCACACTTTAAGATAAACAGTTAGCTTAAACAAGTCGTCATTATAAATGAATTCAGCTAATCCTGGACCATGCACCCAACAAAAACTCAAAACCTGAGAAAAAAGAAACAAAAGTTAATGAATGACACAAATAACATCAAATTAATAATAAAATATGCAATTAACAAGTCAACATTAAGGCCACATATAACATCAAATTGCACAACTTAATATACTCAATACATTAGCATAAATAACATCACATTGAACAATGAATTTAACACATTCGAATAGATCAATTTTAAGCTCAATAATGCACTACAGGAAAATAGACTTTTAGCGGCGCTTTTTTTAGCCTTTAGAGGCGCTTTTAGGCGCCACTAAAACTTTTAGCGACGCTTTCTAAAACGCCGCAAAAAACGCTGCTACGCCACAAAAATTTGTGGCGTTTATGGGGAAAAAACGCCGCTAAAGGTCAAGGCTTTTAGCGGCATTTGTGGGAAAACCGCCGCTAAAGGTCAAGGCTTTTAGCGGCGTTTGTGAGAAAAGCGCTGCTAAAGGTCAAGGCTTTTAGCGGCGTTTGGGATAAAAGCGCCGCTAAAGGTCAAGGCTTTTAGCGGCGCTTTTTTTACAAACGCCGCTAATTTTGGCAGATTTTTAATATTTTTTTTCACCAATATCCAACCCTTCCTGCATTAAAATCCAACCAAATACAACAAATATAATGTAAAATGCAGCCAAAAACAGCAAATTTAACATAAAAAATACAACCAAAAATATTAATTCTAAATGATACTTCAAATTTAACTAAAGATATATGATATAATTAATAAATAAAGTATAATTTAAAATATTTTTACAATAATGTTAAACGTGACAAAACTTAAAAACATTCTTACAATAAGAAAACTAATGTCTAAGACGGCGGCTTTTGCGATTGTTGAAACATATGCATCATCTGCTGAAGCTGTAGCTGGAGGTCATCGTACTTTTTGCTCTGTTCTGCTACCATCGCTCGTGCCTCTGCCTCTCTCGCTGCAGCCGCTGCCTCCCTCTCTGCTGCCTCCGCTCTAAGTTGTTGCTGGAGTTCTTCATATTTTCGTTGAACCTCGGCAATTTGCTCAACCGTGTTTGCTTGCATCTAAGCTATCTGGTCTCTTAACCTCTGAACTTCAACTTGAGCTTGACTTCCGGAAGGCATGTATTGCTGGGAGCCGGATCCAAAATATTGGGTCGGGGTAACACCAGATCCTTGAAATCGAACCCGACCGTACCTTTCAGGACCCAAAACTTCAGTGATAATTCTATTATCAATGTTCTCAAGATTAACAGAACTATCACTCGAAGCAATCGCTTCATATTCCGCCTTCTTCTCCTTTAGTTTCTCCTAAAAAATCAATTAAAGAATTAGAAACGAAATATATAATGAAAAAAAATGCAACATAACTTAACATTTTTTAAAACTACTAATGATGAATTGAATTAAACAATTATAATTAAAGATTATAAATGTTTAGAATAAATCAAATATTATTAAATGAATATACCATAATTTCTCCAGCTTCGGATGTCATAGGAGATCCATCTTTCTTCCTATGCGTAATCTCAAAAAGCTGAAGGCGTCCAACTTTTTGTCCGGATTTGACTTCCTACAATATAGTAGTAAGAATATTATTTAATAATAGAAAGTTATTAATATTTGAAAGAATTAATAAATTCATAATACCTCGGCCTCAGCTACAGAAGCAAAACTTCTCGACCCTGCCTTGTGCGTGAATTTTTATTTTTGCCTGCTGCTTGTTCCAACTCGCTCACGGTCCTACATAATAAAATTATTATTACGTATATAGTAAACACTATATATAAGAGTTTGGAAATACGCAATACCTCTCCTTTCTTTGAATTCCAAAATCTAACCGCATCTTCCGATTGATACCTCAGCATTCCTGGCGGAACATTTCTCAGTTTTTCCTCGAGGCTTATGTCTTTCTTAAAATATTGTTTCTTTAAAGTGCTTTTATTGTCTCTCCATCTTTTACCTAATGCCTTCTTGATATAATCATCGGAGACTTCTAAAGCAAATCTCTCCTAAAAAAACATAAGTTTAGAATGTAAATATAAATGAAACTTAAGCCAAAGTATTATAAATTGCATTCACATTTTGTTACCTTAATATTAGCGAGAGCCTGGTTTTTGTTGCTATCAGGCATGAGATGCCATGATTCGTAGTTGATGGGCAACATATTTGCATTTCGTGCTAAAATGCCCAAATAGCCTGCTAAAAGTCGAGCTTCAGATCCAACAGGCTGACCATGAGTATTTCTACTTACTTTAACACGCTCGACAGGATCTAAGTCATATAAATCTCTAAGTAGCGTACGTCATCGAACTCTGCGCGTCCCACCACTTTCAGCTGAAAAATGATATACTATTATTATATTAAAATTGACAAATAATTCAATAATAAAAGTCAACACATGTAAAATGAACATAATATTACTTTGAAATTCTTCAGGCTCATCAAGTGTCTCCGGCACATTCGAAGATCCAACAACTGTCTGCTGTTCACTATTTCTTTCTTCCGAATTTGGAGTATTCTGGACAATACTTAAATCTCGTACTCTTCTTCTACGCATTTTTCCTGCAAAACACATAAAATAATTAAAGTTTTAGTAACAAATTACAACAATAGTAGTACATATAAAATAGTTAAATTATATAACATGACAAAGATTAAAATTATAATATTACATATAATTTAAAAATTGCAAAATCTTACTACATCATTATTCGTAAATATCTTCATCCACATCATGTCGAACCCATTGATGTTGTGTATTAGTACTAGGGATATTTTCATCTAAGTTTTGTTCTGGAAAAGGTAATGTTTCTGATCTTTCAACGATGTCATCTCTACTTCCATTACCCATTTCAAACAAGTCTCTAGGGGTGTTCCGGAGTACAACATACCAACCCTCATCAGTTGGATCTTTCGAATAAAAAACTTGTTTCACTTGAGAGGAAAATACATAAGGCTCGTCCATCAATTGTTGTCCAGTGTGAATCAAGCGAGAGAAATTCAACATTGTAAAACCAAATTGATCTTCTTTAATTCCTCGAGCAGTATTAACATCAGCCCAATCACACCGAAATAAGACAACTTTCCATCTGCCATAGTAATCCAACTCAATAATGTCGGTAATAAGTCCGTAATACTCCACATTACCCTCAACCGGATTACTGTCCCTAGCACTAGCATAACTCGTAATTGAAGAATTAACAACAACTCCACAATTTTGAGTTCTCATTCTCTCACGATAGTTTGTATGAAATCTGTATCCATTGATGAGGAAAGCACTATATCTTTTTATTATTCTGTTCGGACCTTGGGAAAGCCATTTAACTTCGTCATTGACGTCCTTTCCACTCCAAACCTATTGAATCGAAAGTAAATTGAATAATTAACTAAATTTTGGGATTATATGTAACTTATTAACTTTAGTTACATACCGTTTGACTTAACCATTCATGAAAAGATTCTGTGAATAACTTATTAATCTCTCGATGTTGCAATCTTCGAAAGCGTGCACGAGATCTCAAAATTTGTTTGTACTCACTATGTTAAAAACAAGTGTATTTGGTTAAAAGATAAACAAATCAAAACGACAAATGTGTGAGGAAATTTTAAAACTTACTTGCGTAACGGTTCAATTGAATCGTGGTGAAAAAGTACATATCGATGTGCCTGTATCCACGATATATCATCTAATTCTGTAATTTCAACTTTGCCGATTGGTTCTCCATAACTTTGAAATAAATAAGTTTCGGCCAAGTCATGATCATTGAGCCCATCATTTCTACTTGGTCTATTCAAACGTGTTTCAGCATCTTCTAAATATCTAGAACAGAAGGTCATGCACTCTTCTGCCAAGTAGCCTTCAGCAATTGATCCTTCTGGATAACGCTTATTGCGACAATATGACTTCAATTTGCTAATGAACCTAAACACGATATACAATATTTATCAAAAGCTGTAACTAAATGTATAGAGATGAATGAATGAATACTTGAGAAATAAATTAGCACCTTTCTATAGGATACATCCATCGATAAAAAACCGGTCCACCAAGGATTGCTTCGTGAAGGAGATGGATTACCAAGTGCACCATAATAGTGAAGAAGAAAGGTGGAAAGATCTTCTCTAAATTGCATAAAGTTAAAGCCGCTCGATCCTGTACTTTCTCAAGTTCTTCGACATTCAAAACTTTGCCACAGATAGCTTTCATTATATTGGATACTTCAATTATACAGGACGTTACATTTTTTGACATACAGCACCGTAAAGCAATTGGGAGTAAATCTTGCATCAAGATGTGGTAATCATGTGATTTTAATGAATATAATCTTCTATCTTTGAAACTAACACATCGAGATATATTTGACGCATACGCATCTGGGACCTTTATATCCTTCAACACCATGCAGAAAACTTCTTTCTCTTTCTTTGACATTGAAAAAATAGAAAGCGGCAACCGATATTTCCCATTCGGAAGTACTTGAGGATGAAGATCACGCCGGATTCTCATGTCAACTAAACCAAGTCGGCTTTGAAGATTGTCTTTAGATTTTCCATCGACATTTAAAATTGTCCCAATTATGTTCTCGCAGACATTCTTCTCAATATGCATGACATCAAGATTGTGGCGTAAAATGTTGTGCTCCCAATAAGGCAACTCAAAAAAATACTCCTTTTCTTCCACAACTCCGCTTCATTAGGATCATCCTCTTCGTCAGATTCATCATCAAATTCATCCCTCGATCTTCTCCTTGTTTGCGTGATAGGTGGTTGATTCATCTTCCCGTAACTAAAGTTGATATCTTTTAACATAAACAAGATTTCAGATCCAACGGTCTGCTCAGGAGCTCCTCTGTACTCTTCAGTACCGTCAAATAGAGTCCTCTGAAATCTAAATTTATGATTTTCATCTAACCACCGACGATGGCCCATGTAAGAGAACTTCCCATTATACAACCACTTCGAACAAGTTTGCGCAGCACAACAATGACAGGCATAACGTCCTTTGGTACTCTAACCCGATAAATTAGCATAAGCCGGGAAATCATTAATTGTCCACAATAAAGCTGCACGTAAATTAAAGTTCTCCTTTCTCGATACATCATATGTCTCAACACCCGACCATAATTGTTTTAACTCTTCAATAAGTGGCTGCAAATAGATGTCAATATCATTTCCGGGACCTTTCTCTCCAGGGATAATCATTGATAAAATAAATGAAGATTGCTTCATGCAAATCCATGGAGGCAAATTGTAAGGAACAAGCACTACAGGCCAAGTACTGTACGAAGTACTCATGATTTTAAATAGATTAAAGCCATCAGCTGCTAGCCCAAGCCTCACATTCCGAGGATCGCTTGCAAAGCTTGGAAATTTACAATCAAATGATTTCCAAGCTAAAGAATCCGCAGGATGTCTTAATAATCCATCATCGGTCCGTTGATCATTATGCCACGTCATAGATTCGGCTGTCTTTGAGGACATGAAAAGCCTTTGAAGTCTTGGTATCAGGGGAAAATATCGCAAGACCTTGACTGGCTTCTTTCTTAACTGTGCCCCACCTTTATCCGTATTCACATCTTCTGTATTACTATTCATCCAACGAGACTTACCGCAAACATGACAAGATTGTTGGTTTTTCTGATCACCCCAGTACAACATGCAGTCATTTGGGCAACTATGAATTTTATCGTACCCAAGGCCCAAATCTTTTGTTAGTCTCTTCATATCTTGACAAGACTGGAGAATTTTTGCAAATGGAAACATCTCTCTTAGAAACTCTAGCAGCATTGTAAAAGAGTTTTCGGTCCACCCTCCCAAACATTTTAAGTGAAATAGACGAATGCAGAAGGACAATTTCGAATATTTTGATCCCTCGTAAAGTTCTTCATTCATTTCATTAAGTAAATTGTAGAACTTAGCCGCTTCTTCATTTAGCTCCTCATTAGGTGTACTTGTTCCCGTTTCGCCAAAAACATTTCCACTAATATTACAATCATCGGATGCAATAAAGTCAGGTGGAAACGATTGCTCACCATGACTGTGCATATTAAATGCATCCCGCAACATACCTTCCATGTCATCTTGTCTAACATACTGATGGTAATCAGTATCAGGATAAGTCGGATTAATCGTTGAAGAAGTTCCACTAAATGTACACTCTCCATGGAAAATCCATTTTTTATACCCCCGAATAAAGCCATCAACAATTAGATGTTCGTAGACAACTTCACGAGTATGCCAGTAGATGTTGCCACACTTCTTACACGGGCAAAGAATCATATTCTCTTGGCTTGCATTTTGAAATGCAAAATTTAGAAAAGTTTGTACTCCATTTTGATAGGCATTGCTTACCCTTGACAATTTCATCCAACTCCTATCCATTTTGTAGTTCTTGAAATCTAAAGTTCACAACATATTACAGTTACTTAAATGTTCTCAATTGAGAACTTCTTCCCATTATACTAAATATCAGGTCTCTAATGGGTATAAACTAATTCAGGCAAGTTGCGAGATTTTCAACTATAGATTTATGTATTATGTAAGTTAAGTAAATTTCGTAAACTAGTTATGTATGATATGATATATATTTAAGTATTATGTAAGTTATGTAAGTTATGATATGATATATATTTATGTAAATTATATATTTATCTAAGTTATGTAAGTTATGTAAATTATGATATAAAATATATTTAAGTATTATGTAAGTTATGTAAGTTATATATTTATCTAAGTTATATAAGTTATGTACGTTTTGTAAGTTATATAAATTATGATATCAAATATATTTATGTATTATGTAAGTTTTTTATTTCACGATGTGGAAAATCACATGGATAATACATATCAAGTATTAAGTATCTACAGGTAAGTAGCAGGATTAAATAATATTTAATTAAATAATATTTATAAAAATTATTTTAATTAAGTGATATACATGTCGTTCATTTTTATTTGACAAATCACATGTGCAGTTAAAATAGTCCACACTTAATTTAATTTATGTTTTACAAGTCATCTTTTCTTAAGTACATATTAATATAAAAAAAGATGCGTAATAAAAAAATCAAACATTATTAATATAAAAAAATAGTAATTTGAATATAATAATATAAAAAAAGAATCGTAAATATTAAAATCAAACATTATTAATATAAAAAAAATAGTAATTTGAATATAATAATATGAAAAAAGAATCGTAGTTTAATTTTTATAAGTAAATTGGAAATAAATATTCAATAGTAAATGAGCTCGATAGAACTATTTTCAAGTCTTTTTGATTTTTTTAAGATTCATCATACGTGGCGTTGTTACACCTAGGGAGGATCCATTATATCTTGCAGCTCAATATAAGGCAACCCGTCAGGTTTCCAGCCTATATACTTTGAATCTTTAAAATATTTAAATATTAAAATCAAACATTATTAATATAAAAAAATAGTAATTTGAATATAATAATATAAAAAAAGAATCGTAGTTTAATTTTTATAAGTAAATTGGAAATAAATATTCAATAGTAAATGAGCTCGATAGAACTATTTTCAAGTCTTTTTGAATTTTTTAAGATTCATCATACGTGGCGTTGTTACACCTAGGGAGGATCCATTATATCTTGCAGCTCGATATAAGGCAACCCGTCAGGTTTCCAGCCTATATACTTTGAATCTTTAAAATATTTAAAATAAGGTTGGAGAGAAGGTCAGCCATTGTTGTAATTTTAATGGACAAGCAAGCTACACGGTAATAAAATTAATTCATACTTATTCATACTTAAGCTGAATCAAATAATAAATAAGTTGAACCAAATATTTAAAATTAATTTGGTAACAAAATAGTTCTGCTCCAAACAAAACCAACAATTAAATCTTTACAAAATCGCAACCCCAAAATATTAATTTTTCCAAAATCATCATGATAAAACTATTATTGATTAGAATTTTGAAATAAAACGTACCTTAATAAAACGTACCTGGTCTACTCCACTCTCACCAGCAAACAGAGGCTGGAGTCAAAAAAGTAATATTTGTTAAGTGATTTAAAGTGAAAATACATAGAAATAAGGAAAAAAATTTAGCAACGAAACCTATACGTACCTAGAACAAATGTCAATGGCTGTGGTGTATTTAGTTGCACCAAATATTAATTCAGGTGCTCGATAGTACCTAGAACAGATGTAAGATTATAAGAGTAGCACCAAATATATTTCAGTTTAAGCAAATCTAAAAACTTTATCTATATCAGTACCAAATATTAATTCGAAGATTAAATGGCAGCTTCAGTTGAACCAATAGTTGCAGGAGGAGCAGGAATCAGTAACTGAAATACATACAACATTAATTCACTAATACAGACACATGTAAGATTATAAGAGTAGCACCAAATATATTTCAGTTCAAGCAAATATAAAAACTTTATCTATATCAGTACCAAATATTAATTCGAAGATTAAATGGCAGCTTCAGTTGAACCAATAGTTGCAGGAGGAGCAGGAATCAGTAACTGAAATACATACAACATTAATTCACTAATACAGACACATGTAAGACTATAAGAGTAGCACCAAATATATTTCAGTTTAAGCAAATATGAAAACTTTATCTATATCAGTACCAAATATTAATTCGAAGATTAAATGGCAGCTTCAGTTGAACCAATAGTTGCAGGAGGAGCAGGAAGCAGTAACTGAAACATATACAACATTAATTCACTAATATAGACACATGGAACTATATCCTAAAAGTCAAAACACAAGGAATTAAAGTATATGTACCATATTTAGTATACAATATAATTTTACTTCATATATATTACTTCATATAGCTATTATAGTAATAATTAAATTTATTAACAATCGTCATAATACAAAAATAGGGAAGAAAAAATTAGGTGTTGGTTAAAAGCAGTCAAAAAAATATTTTTCTACAAAATTAATTCAAATACTAAGTAAATCTTGACAGAATAACCCAAACAAGAAGGAATTATATAACCAACCTGCAGTGTACAAGAAGTAACAGATAGGCATTTGATACAGAACATAAATGTAAAATTAATTAATAATAAAACTTACTTGCGTCTCAGAAACAGATACAGAAGAATGACCCTGAAAAAGTTTAAAAATTAAATGTCAACAAAATCCAACTGATTTGTACCAAAATAGATCATCTTCAAACTACAACCATCTAAATTGAAAATTGATATAAGACATAATGTGAGTAATCCTTAGTAAAACTTCATGTCAGTTTTGCGATATAATTCAGTCAAAATAAACTTCTTAGCCCAAAAATATGCAGCAGTTGTTGCAAATGTTTTTACATTACATATATTTATAATCCAGTCAAAATAAACTTCATGTCAGTTTCCTAGATATACAAAAAGGGATAGAAATGACATCCATATTTAGACATAAGTAAAAGTTTACAAGCTGCAGTGTTTGCAAAAGCTAATCATGAAAATATTGGTCAACAGATTGTTGCAGCACATCAAAATCTTGTTGTAAAAGATTGTTGATATTAGCAAGAAGTAAACTTTGGCCTCTAGCCTTAACAAGTAATGTGATAAGAGAAGTTTTCAACCTAAGTTAAGTGTTAAAAATATATATATATATAATAGGAAAAAGAAAATGGGGGAAGCAAATGTTTTAGTCGTTCACATCTGAGCCTAAGAATCAAAAGAAGTTTATAAGAAGAAACTCATTGACAGACATTACAGACAATAGGCTAAAAACAAACAGATCTGATAATATGGGTCAAACCATCTAGCCAATGGAACTAATTGGCCAAGAAATTTTCATTAGACGTTTCTAACTTTATGAACTTTGAACAATGGATGAGGACCAGCATTTGCAACCCCATGACACCATGATATTTTACCATTAAAATGGGGTTTAAAATTTTAATCAATATCTTGTTAAGTGCATTGATTCAATTATGTTAACCATTGTATCAAATATCTACTACATGAATGAACTAATCCACCTAGTACTAACAAGAAAAATGAAAATAGATTTAATTATTTTAAATATATTTTCATCAAACATTGATAATCATATATATTTATATGTTTAAATATTTTGAATTTGATATTTTTATTTCAATTCAGGGTTGATTTTGAGGTAACTTGGGTAATTTTTTAAAGTATGTTATGTTAATGTTAAAAGTAACTTTTTGTTATTAAACTGTGTACAAACTTTGAATCTATTCATATATATATCCCACATTCCTAATCATTACATAGTAAAAAAGAAAAATGAAATTCTATTCCCAATAAACACATTTACTTAATTTTATTGAAATAAATAAAATAATTAAATCTATTTTTACACGAGTATACAAAAAGTAAAATATATATACATATGATTTCCAGTAAATTTAATTTGATGTTAGAGTTGCTTTGTAGCTTCTTCAAGTATCCCTTTAGATCTTATACTAATAGAAAGTTGAATCAGAACTTTTTTCCACATCTGCCCAGTTATGCTTATGTTAATATGTGAAATTCAGATGATACTAATTTCTTACAAGTTGTATCCCATGATGCATGATGCTATTTATATCATAAAACACATGGTGTCACTTCATCCAAATAGCTGCTTCTTAAACTAGGTTTGCATGCAGTTAGTGAATAAACAGCAAATTATTGAGGGAAGAAGAATAGTATCTCTTTAAATGCCATAGCATAAAGAATGGGCACATCAAGAAACAATACCATGAAACCAACATTTGAAGAATCATGTTTAAATCTAAGCCTCACTGACACACAAGTATACCGTACTAGATTTAACCAATTTTTTTAAAATCACAACAATACCAATACAAATATGTCTTAATAATCACAAAGTTTAGAATCAAATTTTTACAGTGCAGCACAAACAAACTAAAAACTGGAATAATCTAAATTACAACTGAGTAATTGAACTAAAACTTGCAACTCATAGTGGGATTCAGATACCCTATATACTGAATTTTGAATCTCGATACTTAAAACTCAAACCTCCTCTCTTACCAACTGTGCTAAGACTTTTATTAATGGAGATTTAACAATTGACATCAAAATTTATATAAAACAATTAATTAATATTACACAACCAAAACATGACTACCTAGACGATGAGTAGATCAAGGGGGCAAAAACAAAAGAAAGCATCTCAAAACTAGAAGCACCATTGACATAGTTAATTAAACAAGCATTTAGCAAGTTAGAAACATTCAAGTACCATCAGGCCGCATTAATCTTTTCCTTAACAGTGGGTTGTGGTCCTGTTCAAAACAATAATAAAATATCAGAAATATACAAGCTTGATAAGGTTTTGCCTATGTTAGCAAAATAAAACAAGGAGAGAAAGGAAGATTGAAACAAGAAAAGCAGAAAGACCCAGAAAGCAGGAAGACGTTAAAACATACCTTGTAAAAATTGGGTGTCATTGGGAATCCATGGAAAAAGCTAAATCCAAGAAGATGCCCCCACTCATCTATAGAGACAGTTGATTTGTTTCCTTCTAAAACCGAGAAGATGCGCCGGATATTGGGAAACTAGGGTAAAAATTTTGGGGGAGAAGAAGTTGGGGGAAATTTGAGGGAGAAGAAGTTGGGGGAAATCGGGGAAATTGACTTTGGCAGAGAGTAAAGCAATTTCGGGCCACACAGAAACGACGCCGTTTTAGTTAAAAAAATTTAGATTTTGTGGCGTTTTCATAAAACGCCACTAATAAAAATAACAACAAAGTATAAAACGACAGCATTTTGCTTCCATGGATAATTGTGGCGTTTTTCAATAAAACGCCGGTAAACTTTAATATCATTTAGCCTTTATATTTTTATAATATTATTAATTAATCAAAATACTTAATATTATTAACACTAATTAATCAAAACTCTATACCTTAAACCATTAAACTATATCCCTATAACCTTAATCCCTAAAGTATATCCCTTAAACCCTAAACTATATCCCCTAACCATAAACCACAAAATAATAACCCCTAAGCCTTAACCACAAAATGTATAGATTAATCATAACCTTAAACTATATCTCTTGATCCTTAAACCACAAAATAATAACACTAATTAATCAATACTCTGAACCTTAAACCATTAAACTATATCCCCTACTAAAGTACCGGCCTAAACTATATCCCTTAAACCTTAAACCACAAAATAAAAACCCCTAAGTATTAACCCCTAACCCCTAACCCTTAAATCATAAACCCCGACCCTTAAACCATAATACATAAACCTTAAAATAGTAACTCATAAACTTTAAACCCTTAATCATATAACCTAAATCGTAAATCCTAAACTTTTTAGCGGCGTTTTACCAAAAACGCCGCAATGCTCTTATTTTTAGCGGCGTTTTACCAAAAGCGCCGCTAATGCTCCGATTTTTAGCGGCGCTTTACCAAAAGCGTCGCTAATGCTCCGATTTTTAGTGGCGTTTAACCAAAAGCGCCGCTAATGCTCTTGTTTTTAGTGGCGTTTTACCAAAAGCGCCGCTATTGCTCTGCTTTTAGCGGCGTTTTTGGTAAAACGCTGCTATTGCTCTATGTTTTACAATTTTTTTGGCGTTTTTTGAGAAAACGCCGCTAAAAACGCCGCTAAAGACCTGTTTTCCTGTAGTGATGGTTAATTTAGCATGTGAACAGCATATAAATGTTTGCATTTACAGCATGGTTTAATCAACTTCAAGCAGGAAATTAAATGCTGCAAATTTCCAGCATTCAAAATCATATATGGACAACATTAATATGACATTTTCGAGCACCTTAAAGACATTTGGAAAATTTGAAGAACCATTTGAACAATCACATTCGAACATCTTAAAGACAACTAAATTTTGTCTTGTTTTGGACAACCTTAGAGGTCAACAAGGCATGTATTAAACCACGCCTAACATGTTTATTTCATCATGCTTTGAACAACAATAAACAACTATTAAGCATTATATTAAATCAACTCTTTAACACATTCAAACAACTTAAAATACATCATTCGAATATCATAAATCACAACTTTCAGACACCATAAATTGTAGCATTTAACACCTAAATTTTCAGCATTTAACACATAAAATGGTTTTCTCCTTATTAAACACTTATACGACCTTCAAAGCCAAAGTATGCACCTGTAAGCCAAAGTCAGGCCAGTAAAGAAATCACTTATACGATCCTCAAAACCACATATGTCAAAGCACAATTATCTACTACTGGTTTATCTACTACGAAAAAATACTAAATTATAAGTTACATAGAGAACAATTTCAATTAATTTCACTTCAGAAAGCACCAAAAGAGTTGAACAACCTGCCTAAATTTCATCTGCTAAGGTGGAAAACC
The DNA here is from genome assembly GCF_007990345.1 of Gossypium hirsutum. NCBI lineage: Eukaryota > Viridiplantae > Streptophyta > Magnoliopsida > Malvales > Malvaceae > Gossypium > Gossypium hirsutum. The sequence continues at coordinate 37,313,167 of NC_053428.1, forward strand.
TCAGTTACACAAAAGCCTCTCTCAGCCTTTTTGAAATAAATAACCAGCAACTACTATGAATCTTATAGCAAAAACATATATAAGAACAAGTATCTTACCTCTGCAACAAAAGGCCATAATTTGCTCAATTGCTGCACTTTAACACTTCAATTTACAGCATTTAAACACTTCAATTTGCAGCACTTTAACATCTCAATTAACAACATTTATACACCATAATTACAGCGATAAAACATCTCAATTTCCAGCAACTAAACACTTCAATTTGCAGTACTTAAACACTCCAATTTACAGCACTCTTAACACTTCAATTTGCAGCACTTTAACACTTCAATTTACAGCATTTAAACACTTCAATTTGTAGCACTTTAACATCTCAATTAACAACATTTATACACCTCAAGTACAGCGATAAAACATCTCAATTTCCAACAACTAAACACTTCAATTTGTAGTACTTAAACACTTCAATTTACAACATTTAAGCACTTCAATTTACAGCATTTATACACTTCAATTTATAGCATTTAACACTTCAATTTGCAGCACTTTAACACTTCAATTTACAGCATTTAAACACTTCAATTTGCTGCACTTTAACATCTCAATTAACAACATTTATACACCTCAATCAACATCTCAATTTCCAGCCTAAACACTTCATTAGTGATGCACTAGCAGGTTAATTAGAGCCTGAAATTGCTTTATTAAAAAATTATAAAATATACTTCAAACATTTTACTTTAGAAATTGAGGGTAGTAAGCAGTTTATTAAAAAATTTAAAAAAAGTTATATAAGATTTTTATTATAAAATATTTAATAAAAAAGGTAAAATTACAAATAATTATAATTATAATTAAATGAATATAATGAAACTTAACCAAACCAAGAGATATTGATTTATTGAAGTTATCAAAACCTAAATAGTTTTTGTTTTTAATTTACGACAACATTAAACTGATTATTTTACGACAAGTAAGATACTGGTAATTGACTATGTTGACTAAATGCCATTTGAAACACGAGTATGATGACACAGTAGCAGAGATATGAATATAAACATGCAAACAGATGCATGTAAGCCTGCAAACAAACACATCAAGAACATGCACATGTCCATTAAAAGGTCATATTTCTTTTTCTTTCTTATAACAAGGAAAAATGTCAAATCTATTTAAAAGGAACAAAATTAACAAGACGACAGTCAGAGATAAAGAGAACAAACAATTTAAACAAGAGCAAACTCAATTATCAATCTAAATACAAAAGTAGAAGTTATCAATGCTTGCTTGGATCAAAGTCATCTATGAACTATGATTACCATTTGTCCTACAGCCACACAGACAACACACACCAAAAAAGAAAAACAACAATATATTTAAAAAACAAAGTTAAGAATAGATGTTGTAGATCCATGGGTGACACCATATTCATCTGCAGAATATGGAATAGCTTTGTTCTTTTTCCCCCTTTTTTTATTACTATTAGTATCCATTAGAGGACCGATGGTAGCATAGCAATATTAGTTTTTTTTTATAAATAAACAAATAAATAAGATCATAATGTTTTGTATAACCTAAGATCAGAGAAATGTTTATGGCGCATACCTGAACTTTGCATCATTCTTAGGAATTGAAGGTAACCTAGTCAGCCTTCTGGTAGAAACACTTCCTCCAATATTTAAGTGATAATGATATATCTTATTATTACTAATGCCTGCAGCCAGACACAAAATTGACTTTACTAAATACATAACGAAGAATTTAACAGAAGGGACACACACACACACATACACATATTAACATCTCAATTAACAACATTTATACACCTCAATTAACATCTCAATTTCCAGCAACTAAACACTTCATTAGTGATGCACTAGCAGGTTAATTAGAGCCTGAAATTGCTTTATTAAAAAATTATAAAATATACTTCAAACATTTTACTTTAGAAATTGAGGGTAGTAAGCAGTTTATTAAAAAATTTAAAAAAAAGTTATATAAGATTTTTATTATAAAATATTTAATAAAAAAGATAAAATTACAAATAATTATAATTATAATTAAATGGATATAATGAAACTTAACCAAACCAATTCATTGAAGTTATCAAAACCTAAATTGATAACCACAAATTTATCATTCTCTTCTCATTTGAGCTAAACTTCATACATAAACCACATGTCATTATGGAGGTGAAGTCAATAGTTAAACAATGAAGGTAATCATTTTAAATAAAATGTTGGTTCACCTCTCTGACTTGTGCAATCAATAAACATTTCTAATGAATTTGAAATTAATGAAAAAAGAATATATAAATCAAATGCTATTCAAACAGTGAAATTTGAAGTACCTTGTTTTCTCCTTTCAGCAAAACATATTTCTCCCAGTAAAAACTACTATAGGGAACGAAAGAATTATTTGGCTAATGATGCCTTTATTCCATATGGTGATAGAAGTCACAAAGATCAACACCTCAAGCAAGTCGTATGCAAAACGTAAACTCTCATACATAAAGATTTCAACAGCATCTTGTTCAGTAGCCTTTTCCTGATGATGGAGAAAACACTTATATTAGTTAACTGCTGAAATCCCATATTTAGTTCTACTACTGGAACTTACAAAGAGCCTATTCAATCACCTCTAAAATGTCAAAGCTAAATAAATATATCATCAGTTCCTATTGTTTATGGAGGAAAAGAATTTCAAACCATGAACTAATGAAAGCAGCTAATTTCAACAGCTTAACAACAAATGTACCCTTTTTCTATACCGATATGAATAGTTCTCTCATAGGCAATTCATCAAACATAAGGAGAGTAAACTTTAGATTCTTTACCATACGCAATGCAACACAAAAAAAAATCCTATAATTCTATAATCTCAATTGAATCCATAGAGAAACCCAAGAAACGGCTAAAACAACACATTGCGCCAGATTTTAAAGAGCACCTCAAAGAAAGAAAGAAAAAATTCGACAGCATAGAAAATAAAATAAAGAAAACCTATTAACAGGAAAACGTGAATGCGACTGATACCTTGAATTTGAAGAAAACCAGTAGGAATGTGCTTCAGTTGGTTTCCTAGTTTCAAAATTTATTATCGTATAGGAAGGCACATATTGCATCATCCTGAAATTTTACCCAGCTCTCTCCTTCAACCTTTCCAACTGTGCCTTAATATACTCTGCTGCTTCTCTCAAACCCTGACGCCCTTCCTATTGAACAACGAAAACCCATAATCATTAACATAAAGTCCTACTCTACCACAGCAATAAATTTGAAATTTTTTTTTCCATTTCAGCTACCCCAGAGGTTACCTTCAATCTAAGCAGTGAGAATAAACCAATAAGAATAGTAATGATTTAAAGCTATCCAGTAAAATTGAAAGGAAAAAAAAAGAAAAAAGAGTACAGGACATGATGGAAAGAAAGTTAAAAGAGATAAGCCGACGCACTTGACGACCATCGATTTCATGTGCTAAGACTCGAACATGCTCGATAGCTCTGACTTCATACAGTTCTTCGCTCTGCTTCGCTTCCAAAAACCCTTTGTGCCTTTTTCAGTTTCTTTTTTTCTTTTATTTCAGATCGAGAAAAGAAAAGTAGCTAAATTTTATTTGGGGATTTAGGGCAAGCGACATAGATGAGAAAAAGAGGGAGTAACGAGCGGCAAAAGTTATTTTTTGGTTTTGGGTAAAATAATGGCCTTTTGTCGCGTTTTCAAAAAAAAAGCCAGTATACCGCGGCGTTACTATAGCTTAATTTTTTTGTGGCGTTTTCCCCAAAAACACCACTATTGTTTAATTTTAATTTTTTTTATTTTTAACAAATTTTTTTCTATTTTTTCTTTCAAATTTTTTGTGCTGATATTATCATTTTTTAAATTTTGTTTTTAATTTTGAATATTGAACTTTTTAACTAAAATATGGACTCAAATATTAAATATTAATTTTTTTATTTTTTATTTTTTATTTTTTATTTTTTATTTTTTAAATTTTTTTTGAAGATTTTTATAATTTTTAAATTATCATATAAAATATAAAAGGAAACTTTAACAGAAATAAAATGAAATCGAAAAATTAAAAAAATACAAAATGACACAGCAATACAAGCATTATTCTTTCAAGTATGGTCCACATTAGTTGTTTAGATTTTTAAAAAATTTAAAATTATTTTAAATAATAGTATTTTAAATTTTTAACATATATTTTCCACACTAATTACCCTAAACCCTTAACCCCATTCCCTTAACCCTAAAACCCCTAACACCTAAATCCTAAACTCTAAACCATATAACCCATAAACCCGTAACCCTTAACCCCTAAACCCTAAGCCATAAAACATAAACCCTAAACTTCTACCCCTTAATCTCTAACCCTTACCCCCTTATCATCTAAACTTTAAACGATTAAAGTTTAGCATATACTTTTATAATTTTGAAATGATTAAATAAAAAATTTTCCACTATTCAAATCAATGAAGTGCAATTTTACCTTTAAAATTTTTAAAAATTTCAAAAAACCAAAATGAAAAATTTTTCCTTTTTAGAGGAGCAGATACCCTTTCAACCCCCTACTTATGCCCCTAAATGTATATTAATTATAGGGTTTAGGATTTAATTATTGAATATGATTCAGTTGAGATTAACATACTATATACCAATGGCCATTAAACCTTAAACCATAAAACCCTAGACCATAGACCTTAAACCTTAAACCCTAAACCCAAAAGTAAATTTAATCAATATTAAGTATTGCTTCTATAATTTATTATGAACATAAATCGATTTAGGGTTTTAAGGGTTGTAGTTTAGTGTTTAAGTGTTTACTATTTTAGGGGTTATAGATTAGTGTTTATGATTTTTTGAGGGTTTAAGATTTTAGGGGTTATATGACTTTTTTACCTCTGTTTTTTAGCTGCGTTTTACCAAAAGCGCCGTTAATGCTCTATTTTTAGCGGCGCTTTACTAAAAACGCCGCTATTGCTCTGTGTTTTACAATTTTTGCGGCGTTTATTTTCCTGTAGTGTATATACCTATACTAAGCCTCAGCGGAAGAACAAGAAACAGTATGTTGCTTTTTTGTTTTCCAGGAAATAGGAGATTGTCTCAGAAAGATAAGCTAACTAATAAGCGAACAACAAGTTAACGGACAAGCAGCTCAATCCGAATCATACCACCCCTTTAAGGACAAATCACTATCAGATCTCAATAGAATCTTTTGGCTAGGAGAGCCTTTCAAGTACCGGACAATACGCAGAGTCCTGTCCCAATGCTTCTGCTTCGGCTCATGCATAAACTGAGATAAGACATAAACCGAGTATACTAAATCAGATCAAATAAATCAAACAACCCATTAATTGCCTGTACGACTCAGGATCAATCAAAACTGCCCCTGTAGCATGTGTCAATCTATGATTTTACTCTATTGGTGATCCTACGGGCTTTGCTCCCAAAAGACTAGTCTCTGAAATCTTATCAATAGTGTATTTCCTTTGACAAAGAAATATACCCAAAGAACAACAAGCTACCTCTATCCCCAAAAAAATATTTCAAAACACCAAAATCCTTCATATGGAGGCAAGAACTGATATACCCTTTAAAAGTTTTCAAAGCAGTAGAACTATTCCAAAAAGTAAGCAAATAATCGACATAAAGTAGCACATTAATGTGTACAGATCCCTTGGTGTAAGTAAAAAGAGAATAATTATAATATGGTTGAAGAAATCCATACCTTTTAAGTGCAGTAACCAGCTTAGCAAACCAAAACTAAGGAGCCTATTTTAACTCATACAAAGACTTGTGCAAACGACAAACCATTTCAGGTTTATCAAGGGAAAAACCTAGATAAAGTTTCATGTAAACCTCTTCATCAAAATCACCATGCAGAAAAGCATTATATACATCTTTCTGATGTTACTTCCAATTTTTTGAACCTGCAATAACTAATAAAGTACAAACAATCATTATTTTTGCCACAAGAGAAAAAGTTTCATTATAGTCAATATCTTTTACCTAGTGATTACCAAAAACAACAAGACGAGCTTTAAGTCTTTCAATGCTTCAATCGAAGTTATATTTAATCTTGTACACCCACTTACTACCCAGAGATTTCTTTCCAGGAAGAATGTCTCCATAGACCAAGTGTCATTATCCTCCAAAGCATGAATCTCCTTCTGCAAACCATCACGTCATCTTGGATTCTTCACAGTTTCTTTAAAAGACTGTGGCTCGATCCTTACAATAATAGCTGCAAGAAAATTTTAGTGTTTTATAGTAAATTTTTCACAATCAACATAATGTGTTACAGGGCATGGAGTATCTGAGGAAGACTCTAAAGCAGGTGAGGTGGGAGATGGACTTTTCTTTATGGCGGTATGAGTGACAAAATCCCAAAGCTTCACTGAAGGAAATTTTTCCCTATGCCCTCATCCCAATTCAAGAACATTATTACCCAAAGCCCCATGTACCACCATGTTATTAAAGGAAGAAAAATATACCACAAGTGTCGAAGAATCCACAAGTGGCAAACTCACAGGCTGCGGAGTGACAAGCAAAGGAACTGTCGTGAGCTGTGACACATTTGATTTACCAAAATATATATCAAAAATTGCATATGGCAAAGCAACATGGTCGGGCTCAATGGTTGCAACATTCCTATCCAAATATGGAAAAATATCCTCAAAAATTTCACATCACGGGTGTAACACCCATAATTGACCTAATCGTCGGATTCGAGTATGGAGCGCCACAGGTCGACCTATTAAAAACCAACACTTTTCCTTTTTAAAACAATTATCCATTTTGAAAGGTACCTTTTTTTTTTCAATATAGTATGTTGTTATCTTGAGACTACATTTATTTGGATACCTCACTATATTTAAAGATTTAAAAATAAAAAAAAATAGTATTTGGAGACATCTTAAACAACATTCATAAATTATAATAGAAAGCCAACATGGCTACCGATCAACATTTAAATATTCCCAAAATATTGTTTCAAATACAAATTAATGGTTTTAAAATGGTGACATCTAAAAATTGTCCTAACACCCCCAGCAAATACATGTTACCCACGAAAATAAAAAGGCCTACAAACGGCCATAGAATTGGTTATATCCTTCAATCACCATGCTCAACCTAAGAACTTGAAAATAAGAAGAAACTAGAAAAGTTCAATAGAACTTAGTGAGTTCCTAGGAAAATAAATCATATCATAATTACTGTAACACCCTAGTTTTTGGGGTTAAAAATTTTGAGATTTGTTATTAGGGTCTGTCAGTAGGTTGAGCTATTATGTTTAGTTGCGTGTTTTGATGTCAAAATGGGCTTGCTGTCCGGTAGTTAGTTGTGTGTTGGTGTATCTCTAGGTCACGTGTTTGAATCTTTGTGGGTGTATTTTGGAGAAATATTTTTTTATTTTGTTAAATAGTGACTTGTTTTAAGTTTAAAAATAATTATTAGTTTTATTTATTATTATTGTTATTATTATTATTGTTACTGCTTTCTTTCTTTTTTCACGTTCTCTTTCTCCCTCTACTTGGTTTTGTTTTTGTTTTTCTTTTTTTTTCTTTTCTTTTTCTTCTGTTGGGGAAATGATTTCGCTTGTAAATTTCGAAGAGCTTCACTCATTTATCGTCGAGTCGGTGTCTGGACGTCATTAATCGCGAATCAGGTGTGGGATCGAATATTTTAAATTTCCATTAATGAATTGTGGTTTGTTTCTGTGAAATTGAAAATCGTTGTGTGCTTGTGGAATCAACCATTTGAAAGGGGCGATTGTCATGGAATATCTTAGAATTGGGTGTGATTTTGATATATTTCTGTGTAATTAAGTATTGAGGAACGTTTCGGCAACAAAGGCATGTTCGGTAGCCTTTTTCGGTGTGGTTTCGTGACCACACGAGTGGCCACATGGGTGTGTGCCCCCACACGGGCAGTTCATACTACCGTGCGCAATTAGGAATTAGGGTTATCAAGCAAAATTTGGTGCCACACGGCCTGGTCACACGGCTGTGTGGCTAATTTGGGGAAATTAGTCAACTTTCACACAGTTGTGTCCTCTAGGCATACAGGCATGTGTGTTTGGGAATTATGGATTTAGTGATTTGGTGTCATACAGCCGTGTGGCTAATTTGGAAATTTAGGGATCCCACACGGGCGTCTATTTTGGACACACGGCCGTGTCTAGTCGGCACACGAGCATGTGAAACCCTCACACGGCCGTGTCTGCCCTGTACTCTATTTTAGCACAAATAGACAAGGAGTTACACAGCCATGTTCCTAGCTTACACGGGCGTGTGCCTCAACCACACGGGAGTGTTGACCCAACACACAGCCCAAGCTTTTCCACACGGCCAAAGCATACGGCCGTGTGGCCTTAAGCCACCAATTTTAGTTCTGTGTATGTTTTTTATCGAAAAATATTTCTGTGTGTTCCGACCCTTGTAGGCTTTAGTGAGGGTAGTTAATACTCTGATTTGGGCTTCGGCTTATGTGTTATTTGTGACTGTTGTGCGAGATATCTTATTCTGAACTCGGTTAGCTGGGTGTGTGCATGTTTGTTTCTGTCTGACTATCTGTCGATGTGTTCATTGTTTCTATGAGGTTGTAAGCATACATGCACTTGCATAAAGTAATTTTTTGTTTGGTTGTGAAGAGAAGGAAGATTGATTCTGATTTGATCAGGCAGTTTAACTACAAAATTATCGGTACAACGGTTTACCACACTGTACTGTATGTACTTTAGCTTTGTTGCATACTATTATCTAATCTGGCAGTTTAAACTGCAATATGTTTGTACAGGAGTTTACCGTAATACGCTGTACTACATAAACGCCAACCTTTCTACGTATTATTATCTCAGTAGCTTAGTCTACATACATGGTGTGTAGGGTTGGATGGGCCTTTCAAGGTCCTATGTGGTGTATTTGGTTGGATGAGCTTAAACAACACTTTTGGGGTGTGATCGGGGGACGGAGAGGTGTTTTGGCTAGATGGGTGAGTTTTTAATACTTGACTGCATTCATATGCATCTGGATGTGAGCTACTTGTCTGTAATCAGAATATTCAACATAACATTTTGATGATAAGTACTATTGTATCGACCTGTTGATGGGTTTATCTATTGAGTATTTTGTGTGTGATTTGATGTGTTTTGACTATTGCGTATTTTTGGGACGTTGGTTCCGAGTTTGTTTCCTATTTCTGCGTATCTCTGTAAGTACTTTTCGTTATTGAACTACTGTTTGGTTTCTGATCTGTAATTCCATTGTTAGATACGTTTTGAACGCACACTAAGCTCTTGTAGCTCACCCCTTTAGTGTTTCCCCTTGCAGGTACATTTTCGAATTCTGAAGCTGGACTCGGTATGTGGAGGTCTCGAAAAGTCACGATAAGGAAATATGTTTAAGAGTCTGAACTGTAGTATAATTTTAGTTTGGGTTTTCAAAAATGGTTTTCTTTGGACTAAAATTTTTGTAATAACGGGACTTTATATCTGAAAGTTTTTATGGAACTTAAATACTATAATGTTTTCGGTTTGTTAAACTAAAATTTCCCATGATCACTTCGATGATCAATGTGACTTCCAAAATTTGGCCTAAACTTCTAGGCCAGGTTTTGGGACGTTACAATTACGATCAGACTTTAAGAAATGAGACTCATGTTGATAGACTAGTTCGCCATATTTGGCGGATACTACCGCAATCCAACTCAGCCTATTGATGAACAACACTAATTTCTAAACTCATACATGACGGGCAAAAGCACAACCGCTTTACGAATAAGCCACTTGCGTGGACTAACTCTCTACTATCCATATTTACAATGATTTCATAATAATTTTAAAATACTTACACTTTAGTCCCTATGTTCAAAACTAACAACTTTTACTTTACAAACTAATCTTTTTTCATAACTAAGCTTAAAATCTATCAATTTAGTATCAAAAGATTCAAGATTCAACAATGGCAACAGTTAAAATCAGTTAGCTAAATTGAGCTACCACGATCTCAAAAATATAAAATTTTCAAAAAAAGGAGCTCGCTTTGGACTCATATGCAATGACCGAATGTGGAGCATTCAGCAATGGCTATTCTTCTTTCTTTTCTTCTTTTTAAATGGTGGAGAATGAATAAGGAAAGTTGATGGCTTTCTCTATTTTCTTTTTCTTTTTTATGTTTTTAACATTATAATCATTATTTAAAAATATTTTAACATATAATTTCTTAATAAAAGAATACTAAGCATCTATCAATCTTCAAAATGGCTAACTTGCCAATTATAACCTTAAATAATTATTATTTAGCCTTTTTAGCAATTAAAATCAATAGCAACTAATTTTTACGGCTTTTACGATTCAGCCCTTGTATCTTAATTAACTATACGTTTAATAAAATTTCTAGACCGAAACTCAATATAATACTAAAATAAATTCATAAATATTAAATAATAATATTTACAGACTCGATCATCAAAAAATGGAGTTTTGAAACTATCATTTTTGATACCACTGAAACACGAGTTGTTATACATGTTATAAACACATTCTCATTATGATATGCAATCAAATCCGAGTCCTAATCAAAAGCTTACAAAAGCTCTTTAATTTACTCGAGTATGAAATAGTATCAAATTGCAAAGTTTAAAAACTTCAAAATTAATGTTGTGACATCATCACTCCCACGTTGTGATGTTGCCAAACAGTTTGTCATGTCACAACATCAGTTTATTCGATGCTGTGACGTCATATACTATCAGTTGGCGTTACAATAAGAAAGTATGGTCATCAGGACAAGGACTTCGTTTTTGGAAAAATTTGAGCCATTTGGTCCCTATTTTGAGCTTCTACCCAAACTTACCTATTTTGTGCACAAATGCACAACTTTACATGCACAAAAATGATTCCAAACACATACCAAACATGTATAAACAACCACAATCATCTTTACATTAACTATACTACCAATTCAACCATTAAACATAACATTCCATTAACATGGCCGTCAAACCAATCCATTTGACAATTGTCAAACATTGCTTAACTCAAAGCCTCTCAAAACATGCCAATTTACATTCAAAAGGGTCGTTTTAAATGCTTAACTCTCATACCAAACCATTTACCAAATCATACCATTTTCAACTAAACATTTACATTGCTAAAATCAAGTTGTAATACCATTCACCTGTATTTAATGCCTGAATAGGGTTACGGAGCATTACTGGACTTATAACACATTCAAACATACATTTTACATACAATTAATCAAATCATATATGTTTCATTCACAACCAATCATTGTGTCCCTAATACGAGCCTACGAGGCCTTAAACATACATTGGGAGTGGTTCGGGACTAAATCTATAACTTTGGAAACTTTTGAAGTACTTAGAAAATTTTCTTAAAATTAGGGGACACACGCCCGTATGGCCCGACCGTGTGTCTCACACAGCCAACAATCACGCCCGTGTCATAGGCCGTGTGGACATTCGAAATGGAAGCACATGGCCGTGTCCCAGCCGATGTTCGACCCAGTATAACTCTTTGACTTGGGTCACACGACCAACGCACACGCCCATGTGGCTAGTCCGTGTGCCCTAGAAATGGCCATAAATGCCTATGTGTCAGGTCGTCTGCTAGGCCGTGCCAAACCTGTAGGGTATACTGACTTATGCCACACTGGCACGGCCAAGTCACATGCCGATGTGTGAGGCCGTGTGGAGCATATTGACTTGATTTTAATTTCAACATCAGGGGACACACGACCGTGTAACATAACCGTGTGTCACACACGGCTTAGACACACACCCGTATCTCTGCCTGTATGGACAAAAATAGGCTATTTAACAAGCCATCTTGCCACCCAAACTTATGCACACCTATATTAACCCAAATGGTACCAAAACATAACATTAAAAGGCATTTTAATCAACCATTTCGGCCATACCTCATGCACATTCTATTCTCTCATTATCCATGCACACAAATCATAAATACATGTTATACCATTTATACCAATTCACATTTATAAATCAACTAATTATACATTTCTAAACTTGCATCATTTTGCATCAAAACCACAAGCATGTACTACTCTAAAATCAACCACTTAACATCCTAATCTTTATAATTCCCAAGCATTATATATTCATCCATAAACTTACAACACGAAACATATATGCACCTATTTATACATAACCAAAACAACCAAATTAAGCCAACTCTCATGGCTATATTTACAAGTCAAAACATAAACATTTACAAGCCAATTCTAATGGCCAAAATCTTTATTAACTCATAATCAAAATGACCAAAACCCTATATACTCTAATGCCATATACTCAAAACATAAGCTTAAAAGTACCAAATTGATAGCTTGATAGTGTGATGAAGTCTCCGATGATTTCTAAATCCGAGCTATCTTAGAAATCACTATAAAACACGAAAAAATAAACAATAAAAGCTTTATACCTTAGTAAGCTCGTATGAAATAATTAAGCAAATTTCACCATTCATTTACATTTTCAAATAAGTAACTTAAATTGCATCAAAAATATTAAACACCAAGTTAACATGGAATTTAACCACATAATTGATCATAAGCTTACAACTTCCTTTGATTCATTGCTCAAATAGTTTTTCGTACATACCTGTACCGATACGTATCTATTTTTCACCAATTCACATCTTCAACATACTCGTTGAACCATTCAGAATAGAAGTCGGATACTCAAGAGTCTCGCACATTAAATGCCAATATCATGGCCTAAAGTCAACTCAATACATCTTACACCCGAAGTGCTAATATTATGGCCCGTAGCCAAATTAGTGAAGCTCGCACCCGAAGTGTCGATATCATGGCCCAAAGCCAAATCAATATATCCCCTAATGACATGTCACTAGTATCCTAATCTATTCCTAAGGTTCAACCTGGAGTTTCAGTGCCGAAACATCGTCGAACGTATCTGTAGAGTCAAATTCACATTTCATACAATATCAAAGCATTTAAAACATAATTATATCAATATTTATTACATACGAACTTACCTCGGACGTAAAAACGACGACACGGGTCAACTAATCCGAGACTTTATTCTTTCCCCAATCTAAGTTCGTATTTCACTTTTCTTGATCTATAAAATATCAAATTCAGCTTATTCAATTATCTCTCTATTCAATTTAATCCAAAACACTCATTAAAGTAAATTTACACTTTTCCCCTAATATTTCAACAATTTTACAATTTAGTCCCTAGGCTCGTAAAACAAAATTCATTCTTCATCACAACCCAAGCCTAGCCAAATATTTATCATGCTTATAGCAGCCCAAAATTTTCATTTATTTCACATTTTAACCCCTAAATTTACACATTTCACAATTTAGCCCCTAATTTTCATTTTCATTAAAAATCACTTAACAAAACTTGTATATCTATCAACAAGCATTCATAATCTATCAAGAAACTTCAAAATACACATGTATTCATCAATGGCATCATTCAAAAGCTTTAACAATTTTGAACAATAGTCCCTGGGCTAGCTAGACTTAGTTGCAATGATCTCAAAAATATAGAAATCATTAAAAACCGAACAAAAATGGACTTACATGCTCAATGAGAAGGGACCGAATGTTTGAAGCTTTAATAATGGCTATTCTTGCCCTTCATTCTGTTGAAGAAGAAGAATGAAGAATAAAAATTGATTTTGTTTTATTAAAATAACCTTTATTAACTAAATTACCATTTTAACCATAATAATAAACCATTAAATACCATCCAAATGATGTCCATCTATGTCCACTTATATTTAAAATGGTCTATTTACAACATAAGGACCTCTAATTTAAGATTCCAAAGCTATTTAATACCTTTAAATAATAGAACATGTATTTTACACTTTACGCGATTTAGTCCTTTTTATCAAATTAACTAATCAAATGATAAAATTTCTTAACGAAATTTTAACACAAACATATTATCATGCCACGGACATTAAAATAATAATAAAATAAATATTTTCACTTTGGATTTGTGGTTCCAAAACCACTGTTCTGATTTGACTAAAAACAGGTTGTTACACAAGCTCTGAAAGGTTTGAAACTAAACTATCATTCAAGATCCAACAAGTGCTTAAAACCTATATACATGCAAAAAAAATCAAGGTTCAAAACAACTGAAAGACTATCGAATCAATAATGGGATAGTGTGAGCTTCTCGTAGATCCGTTTGACAGATTCCGCAAGTTGGCAATCACCAAGGAAAGGGAAAACAACGGGTAAGCATTTCGAATGCTTAGTAAGTTCATAGGTAATAAATTAAAAACTTACCTTGAAAAAAAATTAAATATGATAAGTTACCAAAATGTTGACATAATTTGGCTAAACATAACATGTCACAAAAATCAAGGTGAGTTCTATAACAACATCAAACCAAGTATAAACATGTATCTATCATGTCATTCATGTCACTATAGGTAACAAGTTTAACTTTTATTCCAATCGAGAGTATTGTAATCATATATATATACACATATACTATAGACTTTATGTTCATAAGATTCACTAATTCATCATTTGAATATTGAATTCATTCCATATCATTATAATTTTTCATTTTATATTATCTATTTTTGCCTGATAAAACTTAATAAATAGACTCAGATACATAGGTACTAAATCACATCAGTTGCTCGTCCGAGCTAAATATATTCATGTTAGGTTACCAGTCTAGGCTAAACCTTTAATGACATATCAACTTGCTTGGCCAAGCTAAAAATATACATGTCAGGTTACCTATTCGAGCTAAAATTTTAAAACGACATGAGATTACCAATCTAGACTAAACCTGTGTCACATGTATCTTTGAGTCCACAACAATAATAGATCTTGGTAATCATTGGTAATAAATCTGTATCAGTGTGCACAAGACCTTTACTAAGTTCATCCGAGCATTTTCATTACATATATACATTTCTTTACAATTTAGTCCAAATATCACCTTTATACTAATTCACAACCAAACACATATATAATCACAAATAAAACACACAATAACTTATACAAATTTATACCATATGAGCTTACCTGGTAAAATAAAAAAAAAACAAGTTGAATTTACAAGGACTAATCGATAATTTTGCATTTTTCTCGGTTATCCTCAATTTGGTTCAATTCTCGATCTATATAATAATTCAATTCAATTTATAAATTCTAAAAAGTTTATGATATTTTATCATATGCATGGATCAATTCAATTTCACTTTTCTAATGCCCCTAAAGTTTTTCATTTTATTCAATTTAGTCACTAAAACCGAAATTGCTATAACTTTCAATTTTGAGCTTTGATTTCAAAATCGACCTCAATTACATCCTTCTATGACCCTATATTATCAATAATTACAAAAATTTCACATCAAATTCAAAATCTATACACTTTAGTCCCTATGTTCAAAAACTAGCAATTAAACTTTACAATTTAGTCATTTTTCACTTCTAAACTTAAAATTTAACAATTTAATACCAATTTATTGAAGAAACCATCAATGGAAACTTTTAAAAACTTTAACATTTTTTCAAATTGGTACATGGGCTAACTAAATCGAGCTCCCATGACCTCAAAAACTTGAAAAAATCAAGAAAATGACTTGAAATCTTACCAATTTAAGGGACCGAAAGTTGAATTTTTTGAAACCCTATTTTTCTTTCTTATTTTGATGATAGAGAAGAAGATGAATGAAAATTCTTTTTTTTCTTTAATCATTTTAACTTATATACTTAATTTAAACGTAATTTAATTAACCATTAACTAATTAATACTTAAGTATAACTAGCCAAATTTAGTGGATTGTAATCAACATCCACCCCGTTTGGCACTCTAAAATTAGTCCAATTGCTTAATTGGCTCCTTGATCAATTAAAAATTTATAGTTATAAACTTTTACAATTTAGTCTTTGTACCTTAATTAACTATCAATTCAAAAAAATTAAGGAACCAAACTTTAATAAACTTTAATGCTAACCTCATAAATATTAAATATTAATATTTAGAGACTCGAATAATGGAAATAGGGTTCCAAAATCGTCGTTTCTGACAACATTAAAAAATGGGTTGTTATAATATCTAGTTGGTTAAATTCAATTAATAGGCATATACTATGTCTATGAGTATATTTATAGATTTTATCTATATTCTTTAATTAGATCATTCTAAGTTCCTATACTTTTTGAATTTTAAAATTTTGATCTTGATGCAAATGATAATCATTAATCCATTAATTGAAATTTTAGTGAGCAATATGTAGAAACAACAGGCTGACATGACATTATACATATGATACTATGTTTGCCATATCATATTTTGAAAATCGCAGAACTTAATAAAATTTAATAGTTATCGTTTGGTGAAGACTAAAATTTAAAAATTTAAAAAGTGCATGGACAAAAAATATCAAACTAAAAGTAAATAAATTAAATCCACCATTTTTACAAAATACATTAACTAATAATAGAATTTAACCTTATAAAAATAAATTATGACTTTAGTTAAAATGATTAAACATCCTTGTATTAATATTTATTATTTTATATATAAATTATTTTAATAATATCTTGATTGTATTGGTATATAAGTATAGATACATGTAGTTGTGTTTAAATTTTGGTTAAAACCAAATTAACAAACTGAACTGATCTAATTCGGTTAATCAGTTGGTTAATTGATTTAGTTCAGTCAAAAGTCGGTTAAAGATTTTTTAGAATTTCGGTTAACAGATAATTCGGTTTGAAATCAGGTAATTAACTGAAGTAACTTAACTTAATAAATAATATTATATATTATATGTATTAAGCTATTATTAATTTGATTAATTCGGTCAAATGAATATTATCAATTTATTTTTTTGATATGTTTTATATTTTCTTTTAAAAAAAGAATATATAAATTTTGGTTAATTTAGTTTTTTTTTTATTTCTATTCAATTAACTGTTGAAGGATTAAAAATTTTAATTACTTAAATTAATACTAATTCAGTTCAGTTAACCGATCACTTACATGTTTGAACACCCTTGTACACATGTCACAATAAAAAATATATAAAATATTAAGAAAAGAGGATGATCTATAGGTGTGCATGGGCTGGGCCGGGAAGGGTTCGGGCCGGGCCCATACAAAAATTTAGGCCCCTTTTTTTAGGCCCGGGCTCGGCCTGGCCCAAAATATGGGCCTAAAAATTCATCCAAGGCCGGCCTGAAATAAAATTATTAAGCCCAAGCCCGACCCGGCCCGACCCATATTAAATTTTTTAAACTTATTTCATTAAATAAAAAAATTTAAAATATAATAAATCATCAAATACATTTAAAACAAATATTAAAATAAGAAACAAATAAAAAATTATATTAAAACAATTATTAAAATAATACACAAATTGAAAATATAATAAAAAGTGATTATATTAAAATTAAAAATAAAATGTAAATATGATTAAAAATAAAAATATATATATATTTAGTAAATAATTTGGGTCGGGTAAGGCCGGGCTAAAAATTTTTTATCCAAGCCTAATTCATTTTCTAAACGGGCCTCATTTTTTACCTAAAAGCCTATAATTTTACTCAAATTCTTTTTTTTTAGCAGGCCTTCAAGCTGGCCGGGTAGCTCAGGCCATGCACAAAATCCAACCTTAAATATGGGAAGGAAGGATGATGACAGGTTAGCCGAAACGGGTAGCGTGGTCGCAACCTTGTGGGCCGCCACTTCTCTTCACGTTCACCCATCCTAATTTATTATTTATTTAATTAAAACTCGGACGGGCCACGAACCTAAGCCAGCGAGGCGCGAGCCATGTATAGATAACGAAAAAAAATCAGAACGCTTGAGCTCAGACCGAAGAAGAAGAAGAAAGCTGCGAACTGAAAGAAAAAAAAAACTAAATTAGAAAGCTAATTTGGTAAAAAAAGTATTAATCTCTTTGGTTTTTTTTTTGTTTAAAATTCTATTAATTTAGTGGAGATCTTGATTAATTTGCTTAAGCTTTGCTGTTTCTTATTTATTTATTTATGTATGTAGTGTTGTGGATTGTTTTGTTGTTTTTATTTAGTTCTTGATTTTTGGTTTAGAAGAGGAGAGGAGAAGAGAAAAATGGAGTCGACGGAGTCGTCTTATATGTCATCACCAGAGGCTGCGAGGAAGAGATCTCCGCCGCCACCTAAATCGCCGACTTCTGGTAATTTTCTGACCTGATCTTCCGTTTCTCTCCGTTTAAGCTTTCCATTTTGTTTGTTTTCTGTTTTTTGAGTTAATGGCTTTAAATTTTGTTATGTGTTTTTTCTTTTTCCTTTTTTGCCCCCCTCTAATGTAAAGATTAGTATGAGAATGGTATTTTTTTTTCTATTTTTATTATAGAATTTGAAACCCTAACCCTAGCATTATGTGCTGACTGAGGAGAAATGTGAATTGGATAGCGAGCGAGAAAAGAATGGGTTTTCAATTTTTAGCTTATTGTTTGAATGCTGCTGAAAGTATTGGAGTAGAAGGACGAGAAATCCTGGAGTTTCGCTGGCATTATCTTTTATCTGCTTTTTTTCTATAGGAACTGTGAAAGCTGAACTGACTATGAGGTCAATGGTGGTATGAGGTGTGAGGAGCTGCAAGTAAGGGTTGTTTCGGTCATGGTTGTTGGTGTTCATTTTTAAAGTACAATTAAAAGTTAGATGTGAAACCAAAGAAGATATATTGTTTGAATTGTTTGGCTACAGTAGTCAGCTTGTCTAATAGGAATTAATGTGAATACTTTTGGAGAGCATACTATATTGAATTCAGAAATGATAAATCTTATATTGTTGTCGTAATGGATTACTTCGGTGGGAATTGATTTCTTTGACTTTGGGTGCATTTTCATGGACTTTGAAGCGAGATGCTTGGTAAGGGGAAGAAAAGAAAACTACTGGAGTGACATTTCTTTATTGTTACAGATGAAAGCTCAGATTAGGACTCTTGTCGTGCCTGATATTGGACTAGGGGTGTGGTCATCTCTTATTTTCTAGTTCGCTAACATCAGTGCATGTTACACACAATTTTTGCTGCTCCCTAGCGCCCTCTGTTTCCTGAATTGTATGCATGATATACATTACCTGTTTTATGCATTTCTTATTGGTAAGTTTCTGTGCAAAATTCTGTATGCCCTTGTTTGTAAAGGATTAATAGACGAAGTTATTGATGGAAAGGCTATATTAAATGTTTGATTGTTTCTTTTATCTTTGAAGATATCATTGAAGTCATTGATTTGACTTCCTAGATGCTATATTTAGTAAACTAGTCCATCGAATTTATGTAAATATAAAAATATAGAACATCAAGAGCATCTCCTGTTATCTAGAGCTTGAGTTCTATCTTTATATACCTTAATTTTCTCTGAGTCATATTCTTCAGGTTTATGACTTTCCTTTTACAGTTATCATCTACTTCAGTGATTCTCTCTTGGTTTTTAAATGTAAAATGATGGATGAGATGGATTTAAGTTACTTTGCTTATGCTAATAGGGTTTAGGGTTTTTAGTGACCGGTGTTGCTTGCTATTAACTAATCAAATCTATATCAAAATGTTGATAAGAGTTGCGTGAATATTGAAAATGTAAGTTCTATATTACCTTTCTTAAGATTAGATTTTCTACTTCTTTCATGTGTGAGATAAAATTATTACTATCTGAATTATTATCAGATGGCTTGTCTTAATAAGCAACACTTATTGTGCTGAAGCAACCACGTGTTCTGTATTTAATGCATTTACTTCAATCTTTTTTAATGTTATAAATTACATATTGTGTGATGTCTTCTTTTTTTTTCTTTTCATTCTCAATCCTCTTATTTGTTCTTTGGGCTAAAAAGGAAGGAGATTGCTTTAATGGTTGAAAATTTCATCTTTGCTTCCAAAATTCCTCATTGACTACAAATGCATTATTTTTTATTATTATTTGAAAGCAGACTACATGTGATTAATTATCGTAGAACTAAGTGATGTTTTTTTGCCCATTTCTTCTGTCAGAGAATGCAGAGAAGCCTACATATGTCAGGTTTCTTGTCTCCAATGCTGCGGCTGGTTCAGTAATTGGAAAGGGTGGTTTAACAATTACCGAATTTCAGTCAAAATCAGGAGCTCGAATCCAGTTGTCACGCAATCATGAATTTTTCCCGGGAACATCAGACAGGATCATTATGGTCTCTGGAGCAATTGATGATATACTCAAAGCTGTGGAACTTATCCTTGCAAAATTATTGGATGAGGTGACCTTTTTTTTTTTTATGAATTTTAACTCTATAAATTCTCCATCTTTTTTTTTTTTTTTATAATAACTAAGTTTGTTTCTGGTTAGCTTAATATCAAAGATAATGATGATGTTGAACCTAGAACAAAAGTGAGGCTAATTGTTTCCAATAGCTCTTGTGGCAGCATAATTGGGAAAGGAGGGGCTACCATAAAGTAAGAATTCTACTTGGATACTCTGATTATTATAAATGTTTTTGTTGCTATGATTTTGGCAATGCACCTGGATATGACAATTTGCTGACTTAAAATTAAAGGAATTTTTAATAATTTTTAATAGTGTTTTATAAAGAACACATATTTAATCTTCCATTATGCTGTTTATTTGCAGGAATAAACTTCATAAAAAATTTAAACTACTGTTGATTTCTAGTATGTTCAAATAGGTGTGAGTGGTGACTGAACTGCTTATTTTTGGAATTGAATCATGTGTGAGAATGCCCACTTAAAAGTGATACGTGACCAATTGAGTTGGGGATGATTCAACAACTTCACATACAAAGAGAGCTAACTTGGAGAGGCTGACATTGGAAAGGAGAAATTTTGGCGATAGGAATAAATATTGTAAAGATTATCATAATGATGATTTTGATTCATCTTAGTAAGTTACTTCTAGAATTGTGTTTTCATAACATGCTTATTCTGTAAGTAGATGGGGATGGCTTTAAGAAATGAATTATTTTAGGTATATTTGGCAAAATGTGGTAAGTTGTCAGAGCTTTTATTTCTAGAATACCTGTCTGACCAAGGTTCAATCTTAGACTGTGGACAAGTTTTATGTGGGTGACTTGGATCTTATTTCGAGATAACTTTATTTCTAAAAATAGTTGGTGAAGATTAAAAACTTGTTTGGCCTAAAAGTTATTTGTTTGGAGAAGCTCTTTCGGTGATTGACTTTTGGTTTCATTATAACATCCAAAGATGGGGACTTGAGGTTTTTGAAAACAAAGCTTTCTTACAAAGAGGTCCAGCTGGCAGCAATGTCTGAACTGCATGATATTTACTTTCTTTTTAAATTGAAGTACCATGGGCTTTACTTGAGCTTGTGAATCAACTTAGAATTATGGAAAAGAACTAATCTAATGTTTATATTGTCTTGTTACTTGGGTGTTGAGTGGGCTGAGGACATGTTCCTCGAGATGGATAAGTCTATTAAATATAACTTCCACTTGCAAGAAGAATTAGTGTTAACCTGTGCTTTTATACATTTATTGACCACTTCCACATAAGTGAGCATGATTTGACTCAGATTTTTTTCTGATTCATAAAGTATGACTGGTCCCCAAGTAGATTATGGTTGCTACTTGTGGCTTAAGTCCTCCAAGAAGTTATAATGAATGAAAAGTCCCATATCCTTAACATGCTCCCTGGCTTGTAAGAAAGCTATTTTTTGTGACATAATTTTTTGTGAATGCATTATAGATGGAAGGAGAAACCCTACATTTACTAAAAATGATTGTTTAAAGTAGTCTCATGTTATATGTCTGTGGTCTGTGGTTAGTTACTATTGAAGTATTATTGGTCGCTTCATTGAGTATGTCTGCCTTTTTGTAGGTCATTTATTGAAGGCTCCCAAGCTGGCATTAAGATATCTCCACAGGATAATAATTTTTATGGCTTGAATGATAGGCTAGTAACAGTTACTGGCACTCTAGATGAGCAGTTGCGAGCAATTGATTTGATTCTTTCCAAGCTTTGTGAAGACTCTTATTACTCACAAGCTATGCATGCCCCATTTTCATATGCAGGTGTGTTCTCTTTTTATTTCGCTACCAAGTCTACATTTGCATCAATTGTCTCTGCTTTTATGAACACTATTATTGCCTTTTCATCTCCCACCAGTTTCACTGTTATTTCATAATCCAGATATGCAAACAGTTTTTAATTTACCATTTCATTTTTGGCAAAGAGAAGTTTTTAGCTGTGCTGTGACATTAAACAATTAAAACTAGATGTATTTCCATTCAGCTAACGCAAGCCTGACAGAAGTCATCTATCTCACTAAAGCTTTTCGGCCCTGCTATGAATTTAAACATTAAACTTAGCTGCTGTCATGATGTTTTCTGAACTCTTTTTGCGATAATGGACACATTGCCTTTGTTCGGTAACAATCATTTTTCAGTATTTCTCCTTCACTAAGTCCACCTCTGACATAAATTTTCCATCTCATTTATTGTAACTCTCTTTTGCCTTTCATAGGTATTCTCTGGAAAAAAAAGTTTTTTTCTCTTTTTTAAACTCTCGAGGTGGATAGGCTAAATGTGTCCCAGAACTCATATTTTTTCCACTGGACCTGAGTCATTTAGTATGATCATGGAAACCTAAAAGCCAAGGGGCATAATGAAAACAACAAATTGGAAGGTGTTGCACCTATGTAATTTATCCTTACTGCAAAGTACTTGCAGATTTCTCATGATGGTGCTCAATTGATTGGGAAGTAAGCATAGTCTTTAATAAATGTGGCCAAAATTCATGAGATATAAGGGAAGAAGTTCCTTTATGTGTTTAAATTCCAGAAGATGACTTGTTTGGGAGTTTGTTTGCTTTTTTAGGATGTGGTAACAAATTTCATTGTCAAGTAGTCTGATTCTTAACAGTCATTTTCTTTCTAATTTATGGTGAGAGTAGTCCATGATGTGCAACTGTTATTTTTCTTGGTATTATGTCCTTTGTAGAGTCTTACTAAACACTGCTAGTAAGATTTAATTAATTTGGTCCTAGTAAGATTTCTTGTAACTTGAAATTTTAGGTATTTTCTTCTCTGGTTTTCATGGTATTCCATATGCATATATGCTTCCTTCTGTTGCTACAGCGACTTACAATTCAATGAGCTATGCACCAAATGGGGCTGGAGTGAAGTTTCCGAATCACAAGGTTCATCTCTTTCTATGTGTTTTCTCTATTCTGCCTGGTGACTGATGCTATTTTACTTTGTTCGCTGTTAAGGGAAACTATATTTATTTGTTATATTTTACTTTGGTATCTACATGGAGGATGATCACATTCTCCTTTCATTTGTTTTTTGTAAGACTCAAACAATATTATTTAACTCATTTCTGTCAGTTATACCTTACTTATAGATCTGTTGTATAGAAGTACTATGTTACTGAAACTTGGGTATGAATGTCAGATACTGGTTTGTTCAATTTTTTTCTAATATTTTCTATGTATTTGGAGGGTCCTTAGGGGGTGTCGTGCCCATACCTTACTTATGTCCGAATGCATCAGATGTGGATGCTTTGAGCTAAATGAAGAATAGGAGCAATATAGTATTAGTATTTCTTGTGTCATTTCAATTTTTAATTCCCTAAACCCTATTATTATTTTGCAAGTGATGACTTGCATTCTGAAATAGACTCATGCTATATGCATATATTGTAGTTCAATCGATCTTGCTTGACAGAAATCTTTTGATATGTCTATACAGGAGGATCATAGCAACTCTATCACGATTGGTGTTTCTGATGAGCATATAGGACTGGTTCTTGGTCGTGGTGGAAGGAATATCATGGAAATCAGTCAGGTTTATAAATGAGAAATAGATATCATTTAGTTCCATAATTTTTGCTTATGTTCTGAATTGAGCACTTTGTCATTGCAGGTAAGCGGTGCCAGGATAAAAATATCGGATAGGGGTGATTTCATGTCTGGAACAAATGACAGGTATAACAATCCCAATTTTATCAATCCACTATTAGGCGTCGAGTTCCTAGCTAATTCCTTTTTTCCCTTTAACTTGTGTGACAGGAAAGTCACAATCATGGGATCACAGAGAGCAATTCATCAAGCAGAGTCCATGATACTGCAGAAGGTAGCAAACGCCAGTGAGAGGGTGATGGATTAGTTTTCCGGTTATCAATAGATTCAAAACCATTCTTGTGAGTTTTTTCATGGAGTGGCTTATGACTTCTTCACATAGTTCAACTCAAAACATATCTACATTCATTGGCGTGCAATGAGTTAATTGAGAAAGCTATAAGTGCATGAAGGTAGCAGCAAGAAGGGCAAATTTTTATCCAGTACAGCTTTTGTTAGGTATTCTTCGGAACAGATAGACTAATTTTATTGATTTAAAAAAAAAAAAAAAAGGAAACAGATTTTAGAATAGGCTATCATTTGCATAACTGAATACAAATTAGCATAATTTTCATTTGGTTATATAATTGTAACGGCTAGCTGTTGTTTACTTTTATTGAATATTTGAACTATACATCTTGAGAGGATACTCTTCTTGACATTGAATTTATGCAGCATTTCAAAACACATCCTCTGGTTTAGCTTGATTTTAATGATGCTTTAGACAACCAATTTTTAGGTTATAGGGTTTAAAATGTATTAAAGGTTAATATTTTAATAATATTTCTAAATTAAATGGAAAGGACTCAAGTTAGGGTTTTAATATTCATAGGTTATAGTTTTTCAGAAAATATTTAAATTTAAGTGTCAGGAAGAAACTTTAGATCAGGAAAAGAAAGATTTACAACTTATAATTTTTATTTCAATGAATTTGAAGAAGTAGATGCAGATATTAATTGTTGAATACTCAATTCTTTGAATCTTTATTACTTATGTGATTTAACTGATTTGGATATTTAAACCTGTTACTTGACTTCGTTTTCCTTTTTATGAGTAATAGATTTAAATATTACAGAGTTGTTTGAATTGGATTGCATCAATCGGTTAAATTGATTGGATTGAAGTATCGGTCTAAAGAGTAATTTTGAACTGGTTAGATTGAAAATTGGTATGAATTAATTGAACTAGTGGTAGAATTAGAATTTTTTTAATTTTTAATTTTTTTTAATCGGTCCAATTGAACTGGTCGAATTAATAAATCAATGACTTGGCTAATTCAATTACCGATCCGATTTAAAAACATATTATTGAATGGGAATATATTTTGGAAAAAAAAATGTAGAATTCAGAATAGATGAAGTGGTTATGTTTAAAAATTACAAATGTTGAACTTATTGGATTAAATTGACTTACCGAGTAGCTCGATTGAGAAAATGGAACAAATTGGGATGTTGAGGACAGGACAGAGAAACTTATCATTGGTTCATGTTAGGGACCCGAATCTATTAAAACTAACCAAGAATTCTAATTCCTGGTATTAATATATAATAACTTTATTACTTAAATTATGACTACCTGGGTTTTACATAAAATCTGAATGATAGAAATACATTTTAGAATAAGTAGTTGTATCTTGATAAACAAAAAAAAGAAATGGAAAGCAATAAGAATATTCATAGTGTTTTCCAGAATATGAGGACCCTCTACCTTAGTTGCCTAGAAACAAATTTGGAAGTATAAGGGAATCGATAGCTAAATAAATTATGTAACGATGACCAATTCTCATCTCTCATTTTTTATTATTTCCACTTCTCATACGTTTTAAAGTTTTTTCATATTCAGATCTACGTTATAATATTATTTTAATTTTTTTACTTAATATAGAATTTTCAACAAAAAAAAAATATTAAATGAAATAAGTAGATGGGTAGTCACTTATAACTTAATGTAAAATATTAAGTTCATTTTATTCTATTAAATAATTGAAATAAATTATTTTTTAAATGAAATATTTAAATTATTATATTTATTTTTTTATCCAAAATCATTTCAATTGAGATAAATTATTATATTAATAAGATTAAATTAAGAAATAAATATTTTTAATATTTAATATTTATTTTAATCAAATAAATAATTATATTTTGTACCTATATTTACTAATTTTCTAGATGATTTTTTAATATAAATTTAACAAATTCAACACTTAAAATTTTAATTTATCAAACATACCCTAAATAAAGCAAAATGATAATTTTTTTCCCTTATTTGGATACATATTTTAATTAAGTAACGGAAAAAAAAAAGATAGGGAACCCCTCACTCCCCTTTATTTTCCTTTATTTTTTTAATACCTCAATTTAGGGGAAAAGAAACTTAAAACAATTTGAATTACGTAAAAAATCAATTCTGTCCTTCAAAAATTTTATTATTAACAATTTATTTTTAAAATAAAAAAATCTCTTTTTTGGTAAATAAATAGAGATTAATTACAGAAATAAAACAATTACAGTACAAATTGAGTCTCCATCAATCCAAATTTGCTCAATAATATCTTTAGGAATTTCCTTGAACCTAATAGACCCATACGGATTCTTTGCATTGCACCAGCCAATATGTTAGCTGTAGCATTAGCTTCTCCTGCTACCTTTTGTAAAAGCACTTGCCAGTTTCTACTACAAAGTTTATTTATTCTAATTACTAAATTCCTATTTGACTTACCATGAGAATTGTTTGAGATTGCTGAAAGGGCTTGGGCACAATCCGTTTTAACAATGATATTATCCTATTTAACATCCCAAGCCAAAACAAAAGCATCATAAATCACCCAAAGTTTTGCCTGCTCAACACTACATCTACCAATATTCCTATACACACCTCCAAGCCATATTCCCATAATATCTCTCGCCACAACAGCAGCAGAAGCAAATTCCAAATTCGGAGATCTTGCCCCATCCGTATTCAATTTAATGACTCCCAAGGGAGGAGGAACCCAAAGATTATGATGGCTAAGATTTCTAGAAGAACCAATAGATGGAACATGACGATGCTTAATAAAATTCGCCCAACTCCATGAGGAGATAAGAATATTCTTTAAATCAACATCCACCTCTTGGAGAATTCACATATTTCTCTGTTTCCACATATTCCAACAGATTATACCAAACAGAAACTACCACTCAATCTCAATATAGACTAGATCAAACTCATTCCTAAGATTTAAAGAAATCAATCCAAATAGCGTTGTTAAGTATGATCCCTATTTCAATCAAATTTGAGAAATAATCTTCTTATTAAACTCTGTTTATTTGTTTCAATCAAACTCTGATTAGTCTAGATTATTTTATTATTATTTGAATATGAATTTAGCCTATAAATAGACTCTTTTTTAACCTTAGAAAATTCACTCATTACAGGTTAGAACTCTTAACACATTTAGAGAATTTTGTGTTTATGTTTTGAGAGTTCTTTGTTTTTAGGTTTTTGGGGTTTAGTTTTTATCTCCATCTTTTTTACTCTTTATTCTTTTACAATTATAGTAAAATTATTTTTGCCCGTGGTTTTTTATCCTCTTTGGAGGGGTTTTTTCACGTTAAATTTGTGTGTTCAAAATTTTAATTTCTTCCAATATTTTTACTTGTTCGTTGCTTAATCAAGTCGATCCCCAATAAGTGGTATCAGAGCTAGTTAAATTTTTGTAGATCAGCCCGTTCAAATATAGCAGCAACAAGGTTTGAAATTGAGAAGTTCGACGGTGTCACAAATTTCAATCTGTGGCAAGTTCGAATGATGGCAATTCTAGTTCAAACTGGCTTGAAAAAGTTTGTTACTGGGAAAAAGCCTGAGAATCTAAATCAAACAGAATGGGAAGAGTTTAATGAAAAGGTCTTGTCTGCAATCTAGTTGTGCCTAGCAAATACGATATTACAGGAGGTATTAATGGAGAAGACCTCATCCGCCTTGTGAAAAAAGTTAGAAACTCTTTATACGACTAAATCTCTAGCTAACCGTTTAGTGTTGAAACAACGCCTATTTATGTTTCGCATGAATGAATGTGAGCTTCTTAGAGATCACATCAATCAATTCATTACTCTTTTAAATGATTTAAAGAACTTTGAGGTTCAGATTGTAGATGAAGATTAAGCTATGCTATTATTGTGCTCTTTACCCCCTTCATACAAGTCTTTCAAGGAGACTCTGATTTATGGCAAAGACAAACTTTCGTTCAAAGATGTAAAGGGTCATTTGTTAAATAGAGACAAACTCGATAATGAGTTTGGTTCGGATAGCAAGGCAGATAGACAAGCTTCTGTTTTGGTAGCATCAAAGAAGCGAGACAAAAGTTGTTATTATTGTAAGAAGTTAGGTCACGTCAAAGCAGATTGTTATAAATTGCAAAATAAAAGGATTGCTGAGAGTAACGAGGAAGATATAGCTGGTCCTAATTTGGCTGGCAAAAGCAGTGATGATTTCTTGTTAGTGTTCACGAGCGAAAGCTCCAAGCTTACGTCTAAATGGATCTTAGATTCAGGATGCTTTTTCCACATGTGTCCCAATAGAGAATGGTTCTCCACATAAAGTTCAGTTGAAGGTGGAGTTATGCACAGGGGAAACGGTTCATCCAGTAAGATAATTGGTATTGGTACTGTTAAAATTAGGATGCACGATGGGACGATTAGGACACTTTCAAATGTCAGGTATGTACCTGATTTAGGAAAGAATCTCATCTCCTTGAGCATTTTAGACTTGAAAGGATGCAAAATCAACATTGAGTCAAGCGATATTAAAGTATCTCGTGGAGCTCTCGTTTTGTTAAAAGGTAAAAGAACCAACAATATTTATATTCTGGAAGGTTTTACAATGACCGATGAAATCGAACGTCTCTTGTCCATTATGGAATCGAAGTCAACTCGTTTGGAGTGGAGGCAATTTGGTCATAGGAGGGAAAAAGAGATGACTGCTTCGTTGAAGAAAGGTTCTCTTTTGGATGTAGGTTTTAAAAAGTTAGGGCACTGTGTTCGTGAAAATTAGACCCGAGTTAGTTTTGATTTGGTAGTGTACAAGTCTAGAGCTAGAAGTATTTCAATTTCCAAGAACAATTTCGACACAATTAATTTCCTGCATAGTTCAAGATAGGCCCGTGGCGGGCTTTGGCAAAGATGGCGTTGTGGAAATATGAGTCAATGTGGAGATTTGTTAAGTATGACTCTTATTTCAGTCAAATCTGAGAAATAATCTTCTTGTTAAACTCTATTTATTTGTTTCAATTAAACTCTAATTAGCCTAGATTATTTTATTATTATTTGACCTATGAATTTAGCCTATAAATAGACTCTTTTACAACTTTAAAAAATGCACTCATTAGTGATTAGAACTTATAACATAGAGAATTTTGTGTTTACGTTTTGAGGGTTCTTTGTTTTTAAGTTTTCAGGGTTTAGTTTTATTCTCCATCTTTTATACTCTTCGTTATTTTGCCATTATAGTAAAATTATATTTGCTCGTGGTTTTTTATCCTCTTTTGAGGGGTTCTGCTATTTTTACTTGTTCGTTGCTTAATCGGGTCAATCCCCAACAAGTGGGATGGAAAAAAACTACATAGAACATCTATTAGGGATAAGTTGATACCACAACGCACGAGCCTTAAAACGGTCTTGAAAAACATGGATGATAGATTCTTTAGAATTACCACAAAGTAAGCAAAAAGGATTACCTACCATACCTTTTCTAAATCTTTTGGCATTCGTTAGCAAACATTCCTTAGAAACCAACCAGAGGAATTGTCTAATTCGTTGAGGCCCCTCAAAGGACTAAGCCGATTTCCATTTATTGTCTACCGGTTTCAAACTGTTTTGTATCAAGTGATTATACGTTGATTTGACAATAAATCCGCCATTAGTAGACCGGTTGGAAATCAATTCATCTTGCCCAATAAAAGGATTCGGAGGCAGGATACCTGCAATAAAAGGAATCGCATTCCCATCTACCATGCAATGCCAAAAATTCCAATCCCAACTACCGCCAGCTAACATAACCTCACAGAAGGTAGTATCCATGTTAATGAGATCCATATTATGGCAAAAGTTAATAAGAGGACCAATTTCCGGAACCCAATGATCCGTCCATACCTTGATTAGTCTACCATCACCAACTGACCAAGTAAAACTCCGACGCAAGAGAGGCCACACCTTCGGAAGGTGCCTCCAAAAAAAGGAGCATAAATCTCTCAAGATGTCCACTGGACAAATTTCTTTAACTTTATATTTAGTACGGAGAAGCTGAACCCATAACGCTTGCTGGTTAAAGAGAAAATTGATTAGAATATTTGTATCAAAGGATGTATTTAATCTTTTTAGATGATTAGATATTTATTTATTAAATTTACATTTAAAATTTTAATAATTTAATCCTTAGAATATTTGTATCTTTCTACAATATTTAATTTAATTTTGTTATTAATTATTTATATAAAGGATAAATTTGGAAATTTTATGTAAAATAAATAATTTCTTTTCCTTTCCACAACTTATCCAAATAAAAAATATTAATTTTTTCCCTTTATTTATTTTATAATTTTTAATTATCTAAAAAATAATTAAATATGCAAATGATTTCTCAATTCTTTCATTTATTTCCCAATTCTTTAGTAATAATTAAAACTCTTATTAACACCAATTTACCACGAACTCAAACCATAATACCCTTCTCAATTATATAAAAAAATAATTTATTACCCAAGAAATACAAATTCAAAATATAAATAATTTATTTTATTTGAATATTCCCACATTTTTTTTGAATTCCTTTTATTATAAGTAATAATTATATAAAAATACCGAAGAAGAGAAATGGAATTAAGTACCAAGTATTATTCATTGTAATTACCGATGGTACAATAATGCATGACAATATGAAACATAGTATCTAAAATGCTTTACTAAAGACTTGGAAGTTTTACAATATATAATATATATATGTATGTATGTATGTATATATTTATATATGCATGCCCCTCATGCAAATCCATGCAAATACTAACACAATTCTATACATCTCTATACCTAAATAAAATATTCACCCATTCATTAGTTTATGGTGAATAATCATCATCTCCCCCACCACTACCGTATCCTGAACCATAACCAGACCCACTTCCATACCCTGAACCATGTCCATAACCATTGTCACCGCCGCCACCACCTTCTCCTCCACCACCACCACCTCCACCTCCACCTCCACCTCTACCTCTACCGCCACCACTTCCGTATCCAGATCCGCTTCCGTATCCACAACCTGAGCCATGTCCACCTCCATTACCTCCACCTCCGCCACCTCCTCCTCTACCTCCGCCTCCACCACCTCCTACACCATTCCCATACCCAGACCCGTATCCGGACCCATATCCAGACCCATACCCTTGGCCTGAACTAGAGCCACCTCCACCTCCTCCTCCTTCACCACCACCACCACCTCCTCCTCTACCATAACCTCCTGAACCGTATCCGGAACCCCTTCCAGAACCATACCCTGAACCATATCCAGAACCTGACCCCAAACCATTAGCACCACCTCCACCTCCACCACTTCCTCCTCCTCCTCCACCACCACCTCCTTTTCCTACACTCCTAAATGACCTAGCAGCAAAGGCCAAGTCCACTAGTAATAAAACCAAAAACGCAGCACCAATAACCTTAGAGCTGCCCATTATTTTGAAGCTCAAGAAAAAAAATAAAAAGAAAAGAAGCTCAATGCAACACTCAATACCACTCTCAGAATACAAGAAAAATGAACAAGCCTGCTTTTGATTGAGCAAAAGATTAAGGCCAAGCTCCTCTATTTATAGGCATTGCCAAAAAAATAAAAATAAAAATAAAAAAAGGTTAAATAACTAATCTGAGTATCCCAAAAAGCCAGCTGAAATTCTAGTGTTGAGCTGATGATAGCAAAGATACGACAATTCTCGTGTTTGGTTTGATGTATTTATCGTCCGTAAATCATGTTATTTTTATATAATATTTTATTTATGAAATTTATATATTCGTATTTTTGTTTTCTCATCCAACTATAAAATATTATATATTTTTATTAATATATATTTGTAGGGCGTTTTTATTTTTTTTATATCTTTTATATATAAAAAAATAACACCTAAAATAATTTGAATTTGAGACATTTCATTTGTTTATTATATCAACTTATTTAATATATATATTTATTATAGAAATAAATCTTAAAATTATACACCAACTTTGATTTGATGTAATTATATACATGAAATTTTGATTGTGATTTAAATGTAAACATAATACTTAAATTTTAATTCAATCATACGCATTATGCATTAATTTATTTCTACATTAGATAAATATAATTATTTGTATATGCTATATATGAACATAAAATAATATTATATCAATAATTGTGTTAATAATTTGTAATTATTAAATTAAAATAAAAAAAATCATATATAAACTTACACATTAGTGTATTATATAATTTGGTGGTGGTTGATATAATAACAATAACAAAAAGAATAACGCGGCGGAGGAACGTAGCTAGTGATAGTGGCGTTGAGATTGTGTGTGTGGGAGGTGGATTACTACTTTACTCTACTGTCTTCTTCAAAAATAAAGCTTTTTATTCTTTCCCTCCAACTTTCTGACTTAGGTTTCTTAAACTTTATATGCTTTGGGATATAGCACTGGGACCGATTGGGATGCATGAGGTTTCAATATTTTTGGACATTTTAAATTTAAATTATTTCTAGATTTTATTTATTCTGAATTTTAACTTTTAGAGAGAAATTAACATAAATTACACATAAATTTTAATGTATTATGTAATATAACATGAACTTTGATTTAATGCTATTGTATATATGAATTTTAATCTTGGTTCGAATATATATATATAAATTTGATTTTGATTCAATTATAATCATTTAGAAAAAAATAAATCAATCCAATCATTCTTATATTGGGTAAATTTGTTTTTATATGCAAAATAATAAATCTAAAATGGTGCTGACAATTATTACCGTGTAAATAATTTATACCAACCGAACAAAAATTAATGTTCATATATCAAAATACACATTAAATCAAAATAAGTTATTGGTTAAACTATAATTTTTAAGTCAAATTGGTGTAAGTAGTAAATTTCATTTGTTCAAAAATTTATAGTTGTCAAATGTTGTGCCTATAGGTGATATTAGTTCGGGTTTTTTGAATTTTTTGAAATGTTGATTATAACTTGGTTATCAAATTTTTTATATTAATTTTTAATTTAAATTTTTAAATTTATTTTGATAAAATAAGTTTTGTTTTTATGGCTTTTAATATTATTTAGCAAATTTTTCAAGCTTTTCTCGTTAATATTTTTTAAAAAAAATAATTTTTTAATTAAATCAATAACTTTTATATGGTATTTTTATAAAAAAAATTTCACTATTTTAAATATAAAATATTTATTTTTATATAATAAAAATTAAAATTAATTATAAAAAAATAAAAACAAAATTCTATTTAATTTTTTATAATCGCAATTTTTTATTTTACATCCCTTAAACCGTCCAAACATCTTTATTGAGATGAGTTTTTGATATTTTTTGCCTAGCGTTTGTCATGCCATATAAATAATAATCTAACTGATAAATAAAATAATTTCAAATTTTATTTCAAACCCTCGTCAACTATGCACTAATTAATAAATGATTATAATGGCCAAGAGAACTTTTTTAAAAGTCTATCAAAAGATAAACACACGGCAATTCGATAATTAAATATATACATTTATCTATAGATTTTGACAATTTGATCCCTCATTTTGTTGATTTTTTTTCTAGGTAAGATTATAATTTGGAATAGAAGGAAAATTTTAGATTCGAGGAAAGACTTATTAAATATTAACTAATTAAATTAAACCTCATATTCAAATTTACCCTTTCGTCATGCATATGTAGAGTTTTTGAAACTTTGGTAGTGGAGTTTTAAATCGAAACCAATTTTAAAGAGGAAAATATGGAGTAATTAAGTCTCGATTTAGATTTACTTATATATTAGCACAGTCGATTGAGTTTTAGTTCAATTAATATTAGTATTATTATCCGTATAAGATGACGTGGGTTTAAAAACGTTAAAGTGTATTATCCTCCTAATTAAGAGTTGCTGACTTTTCCTGTATATAATATTAGTAATTTTAAATTATAAAAAATAAAAATAAAAAAAAGGGTCAAAAAGAGGACTGTCCGATGGTGTTAGTCATTTATACGAATCATACATTTAGAAGACCTAAAACTCAAAAGGCTACATATATATATATATATAATTCCACTAACTCACCTACCCAAATTCCCCAATATATATATATATATCTTAAAATATGGTAATGGGCTAAAATATGGTAATGGGATTGTTTCTTCTCTCTTAATCTATACGTTTAGATTGACATGTGGCCTTTTTACTTTCAGACGTTGCTTGCCTAACCATATGTACTTCCTCTTCTCTAGCATGCTTGCTTCCCATTTGCTTTCAATCATGCCATTTTTCCAAATTTAAATGGAGGGAAATTAGAGTCTATTTCATACTTTTCTTGTAATGAATTACAGCTACTAAGCACTTTAACTAGTTTTTGCACTAACATTAGCTACATTCCATATCTCTATATAGTCATGTCACTATCATTTTTAAATGAATTCATAATTATACACGTCAATTAAGCTTTTTCAATTGAGATTGGTCAACCATCTATCTTCTAAACTTCTTTAAACTACAAACTAATCAATCCGTATAAAACTCCTTTAACTTTAATTACATTAGTAATCATTTAAATATGTTTTTTTTATCATTTAACTATAAAAAATTATAAAATAATTATTCGATTATTTAATTTTGTATCACTCACTTATCTTAAATTTTTAGGTGTTTTTATTTTTACGTTATCCAACCATTAATAAAAAAAAGAAGAAGATAAATTTGAATAAATGAGCCACTATTTTATAATATTTTATAATTAGGTAATAAAAAATAGTTTTATAAATGATAAAAAATAGTTCCATTGGTTTGATCTTATATCTACCTAACCTTTAAAAGGTATATATTTATGTGGTTTTCATACTATTTTTATTTCAAAATGTTTTTCATGTCATATTGGTGTATTGTTTAGTATTTCTAGAGTCGAGGTTGAAAAATGACCATAGATTGTTCAATTTTGGAGTATAATTTTTTTCCCACTTTTTACCTGTCATATAGATATAGATCTACACATTGGAGATAATATCCTCCCCTTTCATATGCCCACCGTCCATTCCACAATGCTGTACACGTTAGTTGGTCACTTAATATTTAGGGTGGACAAAATGAAATTCTAGTAATTTAATCGTTTATTTTTTAGAGTGTGTTTATTTTAGTCATTCAAGAATTAAATCTTTAACTGTAATTAATTATACATACTACATTATATTTATATTTTCATTTTGGTCACCCAAATTTTTTTTAAGCATTAATTTGGGTAAAAAAAATTAATGATTAAAGTGAAAAAAAAAACAATAGAAACTAAAATACTACAAAAACATTACCAAATTGTACTTGTTTGTCCCATTTTTGAAATTCTAAATTTCTTTTTTTTTTTTAAATTTAATTTTATAACATCAAAATAAATTGAATAAATTATTGAAATTATTAATCCAGTGATAATATCAATGAATTTGTTACTATAATATTAAAATTAATTAATTTAATATCCTTTTAAATTTTAAAATTTTATTTTATGTTTTCAAATTATCCTTAACGAGGTCAACTCAAATAACTCATATTTAATAATTTTCTATGAAACTTAAATTTCTTTTGATTATATATGTCGAAACCATTTTTTTGAAATCGACTTTTTATTACAAAAATGGAGTTGCCACCAATCGTTTTTTATATGAGGTGCGATCGGATCACCTCGTAATTTGATAGTTTTAATAAACGATTTGATTTACTAAAACAACGATTTTTGGTCTATAAACTTCGAGAAATGAGTTCGGGAGTCGGTTACATACGAGGAAGGATTAGCACACTCGCAATACCCAAAATTGGTACCTAGTTGATTACTTTGTGTCTTAGTGTCGAAAGTTGAAAATTTGAAAATAATTTAAAAAATATGATCACTCTTTGTATTAATGTTAATTTTGCTTACAAATTGCTTGAATAAATCGAAATAAATGTTAAAGACCCTCTTGTCTCGAGATAACAAAATGTCACATCCCGTAAGCTAGGACACGACACATTGAACCTTTGAGAATAACTTGCATTTATTTTTTATTTGAAATCTTATATATTTTAATTTTAAAAGGATGTTTGGTTATTTAAGTTCAACGAGAAAAATCGAAACTCAGTAAGTTAGGGTACGACTTCTCAAATTTCTAAATACGGAACATTGCATTATTTTGAATTTTTTTTGAATAATAACAAATATAATATTTAAACGATGCTTATTTCTCTTATTCAGGGTATAATATAAAAATGACATATTATGCTTGAATTAACGCATGTGGTAGTAATGATGAAATAATATAAAATTGCTATACAAGAATAATATATAAAATAAATAAATAAGTGAATGTTATAATAAAATCATTATAATTATAAAATATTAATTCGTGATATTAATAATAAAATAAATAAAGTAATAAAAGAAATAATATGCGAGATGCGTCAAGAGTAATATAAAGACGAAAAAGAAATGATAAAGTAGTAAAAAAGTTGAAACATGAAGATATATACATATAAAATAGGTAAAATGTAAAAAAAATATAACAATCTTTGCATATAAAAAAAACAAGTGGTAAATAAATAAATAATAGTAGTGAGAAAATAATATGAACAACAAATATTTAAATAAAGAAAACATAAACATTAAAATTTTTAACATATATAAAGAATATAATATAACAAATAGATAAATAAACACAACACATAAAATATATATAGGGTTGAAATTAAAAAATTAAATAACCAAGGGTTAGATTGCGATTTAAACAAAACTTTGTGATAAATTTTAAAATAAAGAAAGGAAATGGCAGCTTGAAGGGCTAAAATTAAACGCGTGTAAAGGTGCAGGGACTAGATGGAAAATTATTCCCAGTCCTCAGGGTGCACCGTTTCAATGTGGATCAAAATGAAACAAAGATAAAATTATGAGGCAAAATTAAAAAAGGGAAAAAAAACTAAATTGCAACGCGTCTCAAAAGCGGAAGGATCGCACGCGCAAATAACCCATGCGTTAGAAAACACGCGGATCCTAGCCTTGCAGGTCAGGTCGGCGGATCTTGCTCAAAACGACATTGTTTTGACGTTTGTGAGCAATGGTCCAAAACGGCGCCATTTCGTGCACCTATTTATGTCAAAAATCTTTCAAAAAAAAAACATTTCAAACCTCATTTAAAAAAAAAACTTAAAAACCAATCATTCTTTTCTCTCAACATCCTAGAATCCGGCCTTGGCTCCAGCGATTAGCCACCATGGCAACCGCCGGTCACCGACGACGGCGTTGCAGTCCACAGTGGCCGAAAAAATACCCGAATTCTTTTTTTTGATCTTTTTTCACCCTCAGTCCAGATTTAAAACCAAAATGCCCAAAAACCCACCAAAATTCAAAAAAAAGAAAAAAAAAGAGAAGAAATAAAGGGACCTTTCGGTTTCCAATCGCTAGCGATGAGTTTTCCATCAAACCCACGGACTCGGCCTCCTTCTAGACCGAAGAAGTTTCAACTGCGGCGGTTAAGGTAACCGGCCTCGTTTCCTTTTTTATTTTTTTAGTTATTTATTTACTTCAGAAAAAAATAAAATCAGATAAAAATAAAATTTCTACCTTTTAAAACTTGAAACTTTTTTGTATTTCTTTCTCTGCTGTCCAAAATTGCAGGCTATTTTCGTGGCTTTTATAGCTGAATATTACAGTATTTTTCTTTTCGTTTGCATGTTCTTTTTTTTTTGTTGCTGTTTCTCTATTGTTTTCTTGTTGTTTCTGTGTTTCTTTTGCAGGTTTGGCGAGGTCAACGGAGGCGGATTTTTCCATTTTGGTACAAAGTGGCCAAGGAGTCAGGCCTCGGGCGACGTACACGCTACGGAGGCACGATGAGGGGGTACGGCGCATGGAGGCTAGGATTTTCAATTTTTCTGAAAACTTTGTTTAAATTGTGGGCTCGTATTTGAGTTTAAGGTTTGTTTTAGTTCGGACTTGTATTTGGGTCTGATATTTTGTAAATGGACTTAAACTATTATTATTTTTTTGGTTTGGGTTTTTTTTAGGGCCCAGACTAAATTGGGTCCCTACAGCTGCCCCTCTTTGCTAATTCGTGCAACGGGAATGCAGCAAAGACCTTAAGGACGACCAATTTTGTCTGGTGCTGCCGAATCTCGACTTCTTTGGTGTTTCTCTTTTTTCAGGTAGCTTCATTCTAACCTACTGTAAGTTTAAGGGTATAAGATTTGCTATCTTCAATGTGCTCCACTGCAACTTCAGAGAGATGAGATTTGTAGCTTCATTCCACTGCAACTTCAGAAAGATAAGGTTTGTAACTTGTAGCTTTAGTCTATTCCATTGCAACTTTAGGGAGATAAGACTTGCTATGGTAGATTTAATCCGACCTACTGTAACTTCAGAGGTATAGGACTTATTGTTTCAATCTGCTCTGATACAACTTCAGGGAGATAAGATTTGTAATTTATAATTTGTAGTTTTAATCTGTTCCACTATAACTTTAGGGATATAAGATTTGTGGCATAAATCTACTCTACTGCAACTTCAGAGAGATAAGATTTGCTATCTTTGATCTACTCGTCTGCAACTTCAGAGAGATAAGATCTGTAACTTTAATTTTCTCCACTGTAACTTCAGGGAGATAAGGTTTATAGCTTTAATCTGCCCTACTGCAAATTTAGAAAGATAAGATTTGCTAACTTCAATCTGCTCCACTACAACTTCAGGGAGAT
Source organism: Gossypium hirsutum (assembly GCF_007990345.1). Taxonomy (NCBI): domain Eukaryota; kingdom Viridiplantae; phylum Streptophyta; class Magnoliopsida; order Malvales; family Malvaceae; genus Gossypium; species Gossypium hirsutum. The sequence continues at coordinate 37,352,035 of NC_053428.1, forward strand.
AAGACTTGTGGCTTTAATCTGTTCCACTGCAACTTCAGGGAAATGAGATTCGCTATCTTCAGTCTGCTCCACTGCAACTTCAGGAAGATAAGACTTGTGGCTTTAATCTGCTCTACTGTAACTTCAAGGAAATAAGATTCGTTACGATGACTATAATCCGTTCTACTGCAACTTTAAGGGTATAAGATTTGAGGTTTCACTTATCTGTTACACCGTTCTCTGGGGAACATGACCTGTAGAATCCATTTCACGGGCCTATTTATACCTAGTGATTAGGATTTCATGATCAAGATGAATCAAACGCTCCTAACTAGATGTGTATAAATGATATTTTCAAGAATGCAAAATGTCATTTTTCGAGAATGATTCTTTTTTAATGCTTAGGTTGTCATTGCTCGCTGTTTATTAAGGTTCTATCACTGATGTGTTACCATGCCTTCTGGTTTAGCTGGTATTTTTAACAGAAAATCTGAAGAAATAATCATAATTTAGACTATTCTTCCTCAAATGTTTCGAACCCTTAAGTTTGGTTAGTTCTGAATAGTGGTCCTGTTTTCAGATCCCTGTACTATTTAGAAAACCTTTCAGGACAATATGCAGAACTCCTTTTACTTGAATATTATTAGTCCATTAATCATGATTTCAATGTAAAAATGCTTGAAAATGATTGTAACAATGGACAAGATCAAAGTTTATTAGGAGCAAGGCTCGAAATGATTGGATTAATCAAAGATTGCAAACATTGCTGAAATAAAAGATGAATAAGATGAAAATAGGTGCCCCAGATATCGCAGCACGATCTTCCTCGCACTAACTTCTTGAGGTCCGCCTTGAGTTTGATATGTGTTTAGGAGATCTAGAGTGCTTCGTTAATGCTCCAAGCCGTAACGTTCTTCCTTTTGAGAAAACCCTACCATCACATGTTTAATCTTCAATCAAAAATTGAGTTGCCCTTTTTCCAGTTATTCAACTCAAAACCCTTTTGGTCTCAAGGTGCCCTTTACAAGTTTTCATCTTGGCCTTTCCTTTTTTTTAGGTGAAGTACTTCTTAACTGAATCTAAATTCACAGAATTGGGCAATCTTTTTCCATCCATCTCAGTCAAAATCAATGCTCCTCTAGAAAATGCCTTCTTTACCATATAAGATCTTTCCCAATTTGGCATCATTTCCCTTTGAAATCCTTTTGTATGGCAGGATCTTTTTCAATACTAGGTATCCCTCATGGAATTCTCTAGGACAAACATTTTTGTTATAAGCTCGCATCATTCGTTTTTGGTATATCTGACCATGACAGATGGCTTTCAACCTTTTCTCTTTAATCAAGTTTAGCTGATCATATCGGGATTGGATCCATTCTGCTTCATCCAATTTCAATTCTGCCAAAACTTAGAGAGAAAGAATTTTGACTTCAATGGGTAAAACCACCTTCATTTCATAAACCAGAGAGAAAGGCGTTGCCTCGGTTGAGGTCTTGAATGTTCGATAAGCATAGAGGGCAAACGGTAACTTTTCATGCCAATCTTTGTAAGTCTCAATCATTTTCCCCATGATTTTCTTAATATTCTTATTGGCTACCTCCACTACACCATTCATTTTTGGGCGATATGGTGATGAGTTGTAGTGTTTGATCTTGAACTGACTGCAGACTTATGATATCATGCTGTTGTTCAAAATTAGTGTATTGTCAGATATGATCCTTTCTGGCATTCCATATCGACATATGATCTATTTCTTTAAGAACTTGCTAACTGCTGACTTTGTGACATTGGCATATGAAGTGGCTTCTACCCACTTTGTAAAGTAATTAATGACCACGAAAATGAACCGATGCCTGTTAGATGCTTTGGGTGACATTTGCCCAATGACATCCATGCCCCATATAGAGAAAGACCACGAAGAAGTCATAACATGAAGAGGTGAAGGAGGTACATGAATTTTATCTCCATAAATTTGACACTTATGGCATTTCTTGGCATAACTGATGTAATCTCCTTCTATAGTGGACCAATAATACCCGAATATCATGATTTTTCTGGCCATTGTAAAACTATTGGCATGTGTTCTGCAGACACCTTCGTGTACTTCTTCTAAAATTTTCTTAGCCTCAACAGCGTCTACACATTTTAGTAGCACCTGATCCTTTCTTCTTTTGTATAGGATCTCTCCATCTAAGACGTAGTCACTGGCTAATCTTCTTAGCGTCCTTTTACCATTCTCAGTTGCTTGGTCAGGTTATTCACGATTCTTCACATATCGCAGTATATCATGGTATCAAGGGTGATCATTCTTTTCTTCTTCTTCTTCGATATTGTAACAATGAGCTGAAGCCTCATAAATACTCATCTGGATATGTTTTACATCCTCTTGTTTATTCACTTTGATCATGGAAGCCAAAGTAGCCAAGATATCAGCCATCTGATTTCCATCTCGTTGGAGGTAATAGAAAGTGATATCATTAAACTCCTCAATTAACTCAACAACTAGCCTTTGATAATTGATCAACTTGGGATCACTTGTCTCCCATTCTCCCTTAAGTTGATAGATCACTAGTGCAGAATCCTCATATACCTCTAGCATTTTGATCTTACGTTCTATGGCTGCACGGATACCCATGATGCATACTTTGAATTCTGCCATGTTGTTCGTGCAATCAAAATCCAATTTTCTAGTAAAGGAATAATGATCTCTATTTGGGGATACCAAGACTGCCCTGATTCCGTTACCCACAGCATTTGAGGCTCCGTCGAATTTTAGCTTCCAAGGATGACCTTCTTGAAAGTTTTCTTTAGTGGTTGCAACGCACATTAGATCTTCATTCGGGAAATCAAAGTTTAGAGGCTCATAGTCTTCTAGAGCTCTACTGGCCAAAAAATCTACTATTGCGCTCCCTTTTATAGCCTTTTGATTCACATAGACTATATCAAATTCGAAAAGTAGAATTTTTCACCGGGTCATTCTTCCATTTAAAACAGTCGATTCCATCATGCACTTTAGAGGATCCAGTTTTGAGATGAGCCAAGTTGCGTGGTACAACATGTAATGTCTCAATCTTCGGGTTGTCCAGATCAAGACGCAACATAACTTCTTGATTGGAGAATATCTTGTCTCACATTCAGTGAATTTCTTACTGAGATAGTATATCACTCTTTATTTTCTTCCTGACTCATCATGTTGACGAAGCATGCATCCCATGGAATTCCCGAATAATACCAAGTACAGTACTAAAAGCCTACCTAGGTTGGGAGGCATCAGTACTGGGGCATTAGACAGGTAATGTTTAACCTTGTCGAAAGTCTTCTGGCACTCCTCATCCCAAATGCCTGGATTGTGTTTCTTAAGGAGACGAAATATGGGGTCGCATTTCTTAGTTAGTTGTGAAATGAATCGGGCAATGTAATTTAGTCTTCCTAGGAAACCTCAAACTTCTTTTTTAGTGTGCGGTGGAGGCAACTTCTGTATAGCCTTTACTTTATCTAGGTTGATCTCGATCTCTTTTTCACTGACTACAAATCCTAGCAATTTTCCCGACCTAGCTTCAATGGTACATTTTGCTTGATTGAGCTTTAGTTGGAATTTTTTCAATCTCAAGAAAAAATTCCTCAAGACTTGTACATGCTCATTCTCTGTTTGGGACTTTGCGATCATATCATCAATATAAACTTCGATTTATTTGTGCATCATGTTATGAAACAAGGTTACCATGGCTCTTTGGGATGTTGCTCCCGCATTTTTAAGTCTAAATGGCATAACTTTGTAGTAAAATATTCCCCACATGGTTACGAATGTGGCCTTCTCTATGTCTTCAGGATGCATCTTTATCTGGCTATATCCTGAGAAACCATCGATGAAGCAGAACAGTGAGTAACCTTCCATATTGTCCACTAAAGTATCGATATGAGGTAATAAGAAATTATCTTTCGGGCTGGCTTTGTTCAAATCTTTGTAGCCTACGCACATTTGTACTTTCCTATCTTTTTTAGGGACAGGGACAATATTGGCTACCAATTCTGAGTATTTAACCACTTGTAAGAAACCAGTATCGAATTACTTCTTGACTTCCTCTTTTATTTTAAGTAAAACATCGGGCATCATCCTTCGAAGCTTCTGTTGAACTGGCTTACACTTTTCCTTTATGGGGAGCTGGTGTACCACGATATCGGTACTTAATCTGGGCATGTCTTGATATAACCATGCGAAGACAGCCTTGAATTCTTGGAGTATCTCAACGAGGTCTCGCTTTATCTCTGCGGCAATGCAAGCTCCAATCTTCACCTCTTTTTCTTTTCCTAAGCTCACAATTTCCACTGATTCTTTGTAAGGTAGGATTTGTTTCTCATCTTGTTCTACCATCCTCAACAAATCAGGAGATAGGTTAGAGTCCCGATCATCTTCAAAATCCAAAGAATCCTCCATACACATATCTTGCTCAAAAGGAGATTCTGGATCAGTAGTAGCGTCGCTCATATCATTGATATCTAGAGACCTATTATAGGGATGAAGAAAAATCCAAAGAATAAAAGAATCTAAGAATAATTATCTGTATAGTATGATTATGAATTAAATGGAAAGAATAAAAAAATATTTGCTCAAGGTGATATGCAAATATGCATTTTATTGAAATAAAGGTGTTGGACATAAGCCTATTTCACAAAAGGATTCTTATTGCTCCTAGGCTTAGAGCAATAAGCGTGTTTTGAACATTACTCTGAATTAGCTCTAAAAACTACAGAATCTCTTCCACAGTCCAATTGTTCAGAACACTTCCAAGTATATAGGGGCAGATGCTTGATAAATTTTCTCCCTCAATTCCTTATTTGGATATGGCGTTGATGTTTAAATTTCCCAACATTTCTTCAGCGATTTCCTTTCTTGATATCTTCTGTTCAGGGTGAATAGTTTCTCCTGACACAAAAGTCTTAGATATATGAGAAAAGGCCATCGGTTCCTACTTGACCTCTTCCCCACTCAGTTGCGCTCTTCTCCTTTCTTGTTTCTTCTCCAACTCTCTCTTTTTTTGTCTCGCATTTGGCTTGTATCCTAAGCCAAAGCGATCTCATTTGTCCATGAGCATGGGTGTCTCGACCCTTTCTTATAGGCATTTTCCAAGTCCTCTCCTTAGCAAGGCTTTTTTCCCAACCATCAGTTGCAGGCCCATCTTTGTAGTTTTGGAGATTTTGGGCATCAGGATCTTATTCCCTTCGACAATGAATGTTGCATTCACAAATTCCAACAATCGAAAGGAACATTCTATCATTTCATCACCTGCCCCTATATATAGTGCGTTACTAGTTACGGATGCAATAACGTCTTCTTTCACGTTTATAGTTACCAGTCGACCCTCAGTTATCAACTTTAGCTTTTGGTGCAGTGATGACGACACTGCCCTAGCTAAGTGAATCCAAGGCCTCCCTAGTAAGCAATTATAAGAAAGCTTGATGTCTATCATCAAGAAATTTACTTCATACATGTTTAGACCAATCAAAAAGGGTATCTCAATCCTTTTCATCACCCTCCTTTCGATACCATTGAATGCTCTTACTATATTCTGACATGTCTTTATATGAGAGCTATCCACAAGCAACCTATTCAGTGAGGATAAGGGCAAGACATTTAGTGTAGATCCATTACCAATTAACACCCCTATTAATGTATATCCTTTGCAGCGGGTGGTAATATGCAGAGCCTTTGTAGATCCAATGCCCCCTGACGGTATTTCATCATCTTTAAAAAGATGAAGTTGTTGCCATTTATATTATTAACTAGGCGGTCCAACTTGTTTACAAAGATATCGTTAGTGACATAAGTTTCATTTAGCACTTTCATCAACGCGCTACGATGTGTCTCCGAACTTAAGAGTAAAGCTAGCACTGATATGTAAGCTGGTTGTTTGTGCAGCTATTCTATAATGCTATACACGCTATACTTTAAGAATTTCAAGAATTCTTTAGCCTCTTTCGCAGTTACCGGCTCATTAACGGGTGATTCAGGTTTGGTCGCCTTTTCTTTCTTTTGTTCAACTGCCAAAAATTTTCCTTTTATAAGTTCAACTCTTACATTTGATGGATCATAATGCCTTCTACTACAAGTGTAGAAACCCACATTTTAACCTTCTTTTGAAGCACTAATTGGGTTCTCTTCTTTCAGGATTGTCATGTCGCAGTCATAATTCCAAGGAACCCTCTTGTCATCCTTGTAGGGAAAGGCTACAGGTTTCTGGATTATGACCCTTGGTGCAACTTGTACTCCGGTTTCATTGCTCCTCGGCCGTGAAATAATAACCACTGAGTGGTTGACCTTATGGACCGTCTCCGTTGATCTTTCCTCTGAGGCGTATATATATCATTCTTCTGAGCCTTTAACCACATCATAAAATTCAATTTCCTTGTTATCCATCAGATTTTGTACTAGGATCCTAAATTCAATGCACTCTTGGATTTCATAACCCTACTTAGCATGGAACTCACAGTAGTTCCTCATCCCTTTGAGTCTCTTTTCTGAATCTTGTTTGATTAATTCTCATTCTACCAATTTTTTCTAAACCTATCTCAGTGGGATTTTTACGTCTGCCACATCAATTTTGGTTCTTTTTCCACACTCAATTATCACATTTACCCCTTTATCAAAATGATTGGGTAACGGATTTCCTGCCACATTAGGTCTTGATGGGTCGTCAAACTTTACAATTCTCATCTTAATGGACCTTTCAATTAACTTTTTAAAAGCAGTGCACTTCTCGATTGAGTGTCTCGTGGTTCCCGCGTAATACTCGCATTAAGCATTCGTGTTGTACCATTTGGGGAATGGAGGTTGCATAGGTTTCAAGTAAAAAGGGGATACCACATGTACATCAAACAGACTCTGATATAGCTCTCTATATGTCATCGGGATGGGTGTGAATTGGAGCCTTTCTATATTTGGCCTCGGGTTGAATTCTTGCCTTGGGGGGCCTTGATGGCTAATGGTTACTGTCCTTGACAGAATTACAGTGATTGGTTTCGAATAACCTTTATTATATATGCTTGCATTATTCACCTTGTTTTCCTTCTTCCTCGGGACTAATCTTTTGGCGCTTTCCCTTGCGTCTATCTTACCACTTCTTACTATATTTTCAATCATTTCACCGGACATTATTATATTCGAGAAGCTCTTAGTAGCACTTCCCAACATAAGGTTGATGAACGGGGCTCTTAAAGTGTTGATGAAAAGTATTGTGGTTTCTTTCTCCAGAGGAGGTGGCTGGACTTGCGTTGCAACATCTCTCTATCTTTGGGCGTATTGTCTGAAGCTCTTATTTTACTTCTTCTTCATATTCTATAGCATGATTCTGTCGGGTGTCATGTCCGTCACATGACTATATTGCTTCATAAAAGTTTGTACCAGGTCTTTCTTTGAATTGATTTTGGCACGACTTAGTTGGTTGTACCATTTAGCTGCTGACCCGAACAGACTGTCCTGAAAGTAGTGGATTAACAATTGATCATTATTAACGTATCCTATCATCTTTCAACACAACATAGTAATGTGAGCTTCTAGAGAACTAGTCCCACTATACTTTCAAACTCTAGAGTTTTGAACTTCGGAGGGTGCACTAAATTTGGGACCAAGCTTAGGTCCTTAACATCAATTCCGCAATGATAACCAGTGTTTTCTATTACTCTGAATTTTTCTTCTAACCATTTGCACCTATCTTCGAGTTGCTTTGGCAGTTCCATTCTCGCTTTTTCCATTTCTGTCATATCATCTAGATCAAGAACAACGGGATTGGTTGGGTTATCTCCCAGATTGGAACCTGAGCATGTTTGGTATTTATCGGTGCCGAGGTACCGATTTGATACTGTTGGGGTCTGATTGTAATGGGTACCCTTCGTGGGTATACTTCTGATTGTGCCTGGGCATTTATCGGGGTAAAACTCAGGGGTTAAATAAGATCATCATTATCATCCCCTTAGTTGACTGCAATGCTCTTTCCTTTTTCACGTTCTCCAGCCAACAACTGCGTCAATTGGCTTATCATACTTTTTTGGGATTCCTGCATCTGATCTCTCATATCCTGTTGTACTTTTGCAAATTGTTCTTGTAATTGCGCTGGCAACTGATCTTGCATATCTTTTTGAATCTATTCTAGCCTTTCCAATCTTTGGCGTGAGTACTATAACGATGTTCGGTTGGTTGGCTCTTCTTGGTTTCCAGATTAACTGAAATAATTTCGTTTAATTAGAGTCTTTTTGTGAAATTTAATGTATATGATGCAATGTAATGTGAATGCATGAAATGAATGCAAAAGAGGCATTGGCTCTGATTCAATTATATTAGAATAATTTTACTAGAAAACAAATTTCTTTACATAAAACGAATTACATATACGGCTTTGCCCTAACACTCAAAGCCTTAACCTTCCTAAGAAGCCAAGCTAACTCTTGACCTCGATCCGATTCCGATTCATACTTCAAGCTTAGCATGTCAGCCTAAACAGCTAGGGTTTGCAAATGATCAGCCACATCTCGTATTTAGGTCACAGCTTCACCCATGATATGGTCCCTATTCCTGACCTGACCTTGAGAACGGTGGAGTTGCTCTTTCTAATACTCATTGTTTCCTTCAAAAAGTTTAACTCAAAGTTCACAATTTGTAATGCGGTCTTGGGCTCTTCTATTTTCCTTTTCAGCTCTTCAATCTTGTTCAAGCCCCCTTTCAGTTCAAGTGTAGAGTTACGACTACAATACTAATGATGTGACTTTTCTAGTTCTGCTACCCTGACTTTTAATCTAACCTTTTCATTTTGGCATTCCAATAGGTCTCTCTCTAGAGTATTTTCTCAAACCTAGGCATCTTGGAATTTTTTTCCCATTGATCGGCTCTATTATTTTCTTTTCTAATCTTTTGTTTCCATTATTTTGATGTTTTTCCCAGCTTAACAGTCAATTCTCATCGACAAGCGTAATTTTTTATAATCTGTTTTTAAATTGTCCAGATTTTCCTCGGCCTTGTTCTTTCCTTTTCTTAGTTTATTGACCTCTGGCTTCTGAATGTCAACATCTGGTCTCAATTGTATCTTTTCCTCTTCTAATTGCTCTATCTTCTTTCCTAGCTCCAAATTCCTATTTTCAAAATCTTGGTTGATGATCTCTAGCTCAGACGGGATCACTTGTAGGTATTCCTCCATTGGTCGAGTGCCTTCTTGACTTAGCCCAGGGATGTTGTCATTGACTCTTTTACCCCACCATCCATTATATTTGGGGGTCGTCATCAGACTTGCAGCAAATCTTTTCATTCGGCGGGCTTGGTTCCAAGCGTTAGACATTTTTTAGACCTTTTTTCTTGTAATTATCGCCCTTATACGGAAACTCGCACTAAGCCAACCCTTGCATTGTTGGTATGAACTGTCTCAATCTATACTGCCTCAACACAAGTAAACTAGCATATCCAATAGCTCCCAAACCCCAAGTAGAGGAACCTAGTCAAAATCTTCACACCAGTATAGAATCTCATCGGGGATCATCTAATGGGCTCTCTATTCGACATCCTCGTCTTGGAGATTCTGAAGGACCGTCATTCATTTTTCCTTCGAAATGTCGTCTCGCCTCGGTGTAGCCACTAATTCTTTCAATGAAGAGTAGTTCTCGGAGAATACTCGATAAGAAACTTTTTCAACTTTCTAGAAGTGGCTGTGAAAACAAGCTAACAAGAGTTGCGCACATCCGATAAATATTCCCTCACCCGCATTTCGGCATGCATTCAAAGATCTGAATATTTCGGCCAAAATTTTTGGGATGGGTGTGAACCTCTTATCGAGTCGGTCAAACAAATCTGAAACTGCCTCATCCACGTGCCCTAGTGCTTTAGGGAAGACAATCAACCTGTAAATGCTCAAAGCAAAGACATTGACCCTTTTCTTCATATTTAGGTGTGCTAAGATCAAATCTCGTAAGCTATTCCAAGGGATATATTTACTATCTCCTTTTTACTTGATCCGGGCTACAACCCATTGCTCACTCATCCCCATGATGTTCACTAGTTTTTTTTAAGAAAGTTGGAATGTTTACGGCTCTGGAATAAACCTTGTTGGCTCGAATTTTTGGGTAACGAAGTAAAGTCATATATTTTTCCACAGTAGGTACCAAATCCACTTTTCCAAAAGTAAATCAGCTATAGGTGGGATTCCAAATTTGAGCCAAAGCTCAAAACAATTGCTTGTCTACTTTGATATCAAGTAGATATGGCAAATCACCGTAATTAAGATAAAAGAGTTGTTTGATCTCATCATCCCATTGGACCCATATCTCTTTCAGTTCTTGGAGATAGTTCTGGGTCACGTTGATATGAGTGAAGTCCCACAATTCTGACACGTACCCTTCCGTCAAACTATCACCTTTCTGTATTTGTGTTTTCTCAGACCATATTCAGACAGCCATATTATCTTCCACTTTATCAAGAAATCCGTTCTCCATGGCAAGCTCTCTATTTAGTAACTGAATATGAATCAACATCTTTTTTATTATAAAAATGTTATGCAATCACAGTCAAAGCAAAACAAAACAATTCAATACATTTTATACAAAGCTAAAATTTAAAGCAAGTAAAAAATAATAAATAAAGCTACTATTTGGGTGATCATTAGGGGTTTGGTGCGGTTCTACCTAGGGTAGGCTCTTAGGGCTCATTATATGCGTTCCGTTCTAAAGCAATGGTACCTGAACCCGCAGATTCCTCGACCCTCACCCATTATAGGCTTATACGGACCGAGTTCAGTTCAGGGGAATACATTTCCTTATGGCTATACAGAGATGAAAATCTCACGGAGATATAGGTACGAATGTATCCTAAAAGCTATCCGCTATCCTATACGGAGGTGAAGACCTCATGAAGGAATAGTTTCTCACTCCCACTTAAAAGGGTAAAATCAATCGATTGTGCGATGTAATGTGCGGAGATATATTAACAAACTCAAACCAATAAAGCAAACATATCAAAATGATGCAGACCATAAAAATGAAATGCAATGGAAAGATCGTAAATTTAAACCAAATTATCAATTTTCGACAAAAAGACAAGAAATAATCAACTCGTGGCTTGACTCTCTTATTTTATTCCCCAATGGAGTCGCCAAGCTGTCGAAACCATTTTTTTGAAATTGACTTTTTGTTAAAAAAATGAAAATAGAGTCGCCACCAATCGTTTTTTATATGAGGTGCGATCGGATCACCTCGTAATTTGATAGTTTTAATAAACGATTTGATTTACTAAAACAACGATTTTTGGTCTATAAACTTCGAGAAATGAGTTCGGGAGTCGGTTTACGCACGAGGAAGAACTAACACCATCGCAACGCCCAAAATTGGTACCTAGTCAATTACTTCGTGTCCTAGTGTCGAAAGTTGAAAAATTGAAAATAATTTAAAAAATATGATCACTCTTTGTATTAATGTTAATTTTGCTTACAAATTGCTTGAATAAATCGAAATAAATGTTAAAGACTCTCTCGTCTCGAGATAACAAAATGTCACATCCCGTAAGTTAGGACATGACACCTTGAACCTTTGAGAATAACTTGCCTTTATTTTTTTATTTGAAATCTTATATATTTTAATTTTAAAAGGATGTTCGGTTATTTAGGTTTAATGAAAAAAATCGAAACCCAGTAAGTTAGGTACGACTTCTCGAATTTCTAAATACGGAACATTGCTTATTTTAATTTTTTTTTTGAATAATAACAATATAATATTTAAATGATGCGTATTTCTCTTATTCGGGATATAATATAAAAACGACCTGTGATGCTTGAATTAACACATGTGGTAGTAATGATGAAATAATATAAAATGGCTATACAAGGATAATATATAAAATAAATAAATAAGTGAATGTTATTATAAAATCATTATAATTATAAAATATTAATTTGTGATATTAATAATAAAATAAATAAAGTAATAAAAGAAATAAAATGCGAGATACGTCAAGAGTAATATAAAGACGAAAAAGAAATGATAAAGTAGTAAAAAAGTTGAAACATGAAGATATATACATATAAAATAGGTAAAATGTAAAAAATATAACAATCTTTGCATATAAAAAAAACAAGTGGTAAATAAATAAATAATAGTAGTGTGAAAATAATATGAACAACAAATATTTAAATAAAGAAAATATAAACATTAAAATTTTTAACATATATAAAGAATATAATATAACAAATAGATAAATAAACACAACACATAAAATATATATATAGGGTTGAAATTAAAAAATTAAATAACCAAGGGTTAGATTGTGATTTAAACAAAACTTTGGGATAAATTTTAAAATAAAAAAAGGAAAAGGCAGCTTTAAGGGCTAAAATAAAATGCGCGCAAAGGTGCAGGGACTAGATGGAAAATTATTCCCAGTCCTCAGGGTGCACCGTTTCAATGTGGACCAAAATGAAACAAAGATAAAATTATGCAACAAAATTTAAAAAAAAAACTAAATGGCAACGCGGAGCAAAAGCGGAAGGATCGCACGTGCAAATAACCCATGCTCTAGAAAACACGCAGATCCTAGCCTTACGGGTCGAGTCGACGGATATTGCTCAAAACGACGTCGTTTTGATGTCTGTGAGCAATGGTTCAAAACGGCGCCATTTCGTGCACCTATTTAAGTCAAAAAAATTTCAAAAAAAAAATTTCAAACCTCATTTAAAAAAAAAACCTAAAAACCAATCCTTCTTTTCTCTCAACATCCTAGAATCTAGTCTTGGCTCCAGCGATTGGCCACCCTGTCGACTGCCGATCACCGACAACGGTTTCGCGGTCCACGGTGGCAAAAAAAATACCCGAATTCTTTTTTTTTTTGATCTTTTTTCACCCTCAGTCTCGATTGAAAACCAAAATGCCCAAAAACCCACCAAAATTCGAAAAAAAAAGAGAAGAAATAAAGGGACCTTTCAGTTCCCAATCACCGCCAATGAGTTTTTCGTCGAACCTATGGACTCAACCTCCTTCCAGATCGGAGAAGTTTCGACTGCGGCAGTTAAGGTAACTGGCCTCGTTTCCTTTTTATTTTTTTAGTTATTTATTTACTTAGGAAATAAAATAAAATCAGATAAAAATAAAATTTCTAGCTTTTAAAGCTCGAAACTTTTTTGTATTTCTTTCTCTGTGTGTCCAAAATCACAAGCTATTTTTGTGACTTTTATAGCCGAATATTACAATATTTTTCTTTTCGTTTACGTGTTTTTTTGTTGTTGCTATTTCTCTATCATTTTCTTGTTGTTTCTATGTTTCTCTTAAGGGTTTGGCGAGGTCAACGGAGGCGGATTTTGCCATTCTAGTGCAAAGCAGCCAAGGAGTCAGGCCTCGGGCAGCGTGCACGCTGCGGAGGCACGAGGAGGGGGTATAGTGCATAGAGGCTAGGTTTTCAATTTTTCTAAAAACTTAGTTTAGGTTGTGGGCTCATATTTGGGCCTAGGGTTTGTTTTAATTTGGGCTTGTATTTGGGTTTGATATTTTGTAAATGGACTTAAACTATTTTTTTTTGTTTGGTTTCTGTTTAAAGCCTAGACTAAATTGGGTCCTTACAATATAATCTTGAATCTCTCATGCTAAGCTAAAAGTTTTGATTATATAATTTTGAATCTTTCGTTGAAAAAAAATCATAAAATCATGAAAAAAGCTGGGTTTCTAGATTTTACGAAATGGAAATCAGGAATAAAATTCATTTTCATTATACGACTTATTCTATCTCTTTTAGAAGATACTATGCCACCACTCGGACTCGAACTGAGATGCTCTAACACTACTTCCTAAGAGCAGCGTGTCTACCGATTTCACCGTAGCGGTTTGCTCGAAATCATAATAACCCATTTTTTAGTCAATCGTCGAGATTGAAGGTGAAGGGGGCAATTCAATGCAAAATGTCAAAGGAAAAAAAATACTTGCAATTAAGTAAATTATTTGCTATTTATTTGTTTGGGTAAAGAAGTGATGAAAAAATTACGAGTTTTGTTTGGAAAGAAAGATAAAATTAATTAATTTAATTAATTACAAATATTTTTCTTTACTTTTAGCTTAACATGGAAGATTTAAGATCATATAATCAAAAGAAAATAAGGTTTCTTAGACAACTATTAAAGACAATAATTTTTATTGATAATTTTTAAAAATAATTTCAAAACATCAAAATAATTTAAATAAATTGTTGAATTTTTTATCAATTGATAATGTCAACCGGTTTGCTACTATAATTTTGAATCTCAATATTTAAAATTTTATATTTCAAAACCTAAAATTAGAATTTTTGGCAATCTATTAGTATTAATTGGTGGCTACGCTATTTCTTATGGGCACAAGCATCCCAGGTAATTCAGTCTTATGGTTCTTCATTATCTGCATATGACCTTCTTTTCTTAGGTGCTCATTTTGTATGGGCTTTTAGTTTAATGTTTAAGGTTTAGGGTTTTAGTTTTTATTATTTTTTCACTTTAATCCTTAATTTTTTTACCCCAATCAATACTTGAAAAAAGGATATTTTTTGAGTGACTAAAATGAAAGCGACTTAAAAGTTAGGTGACCAAACAGTTAACCACCATTAAAGATTTAACACTTGGGTGATTAAAATGAAAATGCTTTAAAAGTTGAATGACATAATAAATTCAAAAGTCAAAAACCTTTTATCCCGGTGGGTAGAAAGGTTATAAAAAATGTCAAAATTATAGTATATTTATGGCTTATCTTAAGAAAATGTAAAAACATTAATTAAGCTCTTGTATTAAATTCGCATTTAATTAAGTATCTATTGTTAACTAAAATAATCAATTGAGCCTATTCGTTAACAATTTCTGTTATTGACTACGTTAACCATCAAAATAAATTGACAGAGCATGATAGCTTTTAGTTTAATCTAATTTTTTTCTCATAAAAATAATTAAAAAATCATAAGAAATTATAAGAATAAAAAAATTAGAAAAAAAATAAAACATGTCATTATTCAAACCAAACCAAAATAGTGGTTGAACCGATTAGGCCATCAATTTGTCAATTTGATTGATTTGTCCAGTTTAATTAAATAAAACATTAAAAAATAAAAAAAAAATATTAAAATATTAAAGTATAAAAAAAATTGGTTCAATTGTCCTAGGTCAACCAATCTAATGTCTTTTTCCGGACCGATATGCTTGCTAATTTTGTTCTAATTTGTCCAACTGACTAATCCGATCCCGTTCAAATTTTTATGATTTTTTTAACAATTTTATATTAATTTTAATATTTTTATTTTTTATGATTTTTTATAAAATTTTAATATGTTTTTATAAAATTTTAATATGTTTTATTAATTTTATATTTTTTATAACTTATTAGATTTATTATATTTTTATAAGGTCATATCAATTTTCATATTTTTTAATATTTAATAAATTTATATTTTGATAATTTTTTATAATTTTTTTGATAATTTTTCTAAATTTTTAATCATTTTTATGGAAAATATTATATTAAATCAGAAACGGTCACGTGTCACTATTTGATTCGCCCATCAATTTATTTTAACAATTTATGTGGTCAATGATAAAAACTATTAACGAAATGACTTAATTAAGTACAAATTTAATATAAGAGCTTAATTGATTTTTTACATTTTCTTAAAAAAATTTTTATATAAACTTTTATTTATTAAAAAATTAATTCATTAATACCAACAAATATTGTATACAATCATAAAACACAAAACCGTAATACATAGAAATCGTCAACAATACTTAGAAGTGGTTTCGTATGTTACCCTCCCATTTGAGGATGAGATTAGACGTTGAATATTCATCAATAAGAGATATAATTATAGTTTAGTTTGAATTGAAGATGATTTTGATGCCTAAGGATTTAAGTGCAAGACAATATGGAAGACAAAGGATTAGTGGCAACCACTACCTGCGTCTTATCCTTTTTATTATTATACGGAAGGATGACGGCAAGTATTTAAAATGTTTATAGGTCGGATCTTTTGTTTTTTATTTAAATTGGATCTAAATTAATTCCAACAGTTTATTTATTATTATGAAAAATAATAAAACATAAAAAAAATAATTTCATTTTAATATTTATATATATTTATACTTAAATTTAAATAAAATATTGATTTAATTATTGAAATAGCAATTCGGATTAAGTTGTTGGAATTAAAAATTACTTTATTCAAGATCAGACATTTTGATTCAGAAATAGGAGCTCTCGCCTGTCTTCTCTTTAAATATCTTAAAATATAATGTTTGTGACTTCAAAATATAATAAAAATTGTTTTAACTCCTAAATATTAAAATTTAATTACTCTTTTAATCTCAATTCTAAGTTATAGATTTGGTCCTGCATAATGCATATACAAATGTTTTGTTTTGATTTACCAATGTTTTCAATAGCTAGATTTGAAGTATTATCTATTGGATTTGGATTCACACTTTGTTTGAAACATCATATTATCCTTAAAATGATAACTGAGTTGATGTTGATAGCCTAGAATATTAAAGGATAACACCTCAACTTGACTCAATTATTACTTAAATAACTAGTTAATGAAGTGAAAAATTAAAGTTCATATAGCTAATCTGTAACGCACCAAATATTGCTACTACACACCTAAGTATGAACACTTATCAATTGAGTTTTAGCTCAATTAGTAATGGTATTATTGTCAATACAAGAGGATATGGGTTTGAGTATGCTGAAACACATTATCCTCTTATTTAAGGGTTGGGAGGGACTATATATGGGTAGTTCTAGACTAAGTTGGGGAGATGTTATGGGTAGTTTTAAGCGTTGTATAAAAAAACAAAGATTAGAAATCATGATAATATACTCATATGAAAGGAAATAAATAAATAAGTATGAACACTCAACTTGATTTGTTGGGATTAACTTGTTAAATCTAAAACCTTGTTTATTATTTGAAATGGGTGGAACTTTTTAAATGAAAAAATGAATGGAAAAATAATCTACTTCCATTAAATGATTTATTAGATAATCGAAAAGAGATGATCTTGAATGCTATTCAAAATTCAGAAGAACTATGCGATGGGCTATTGAACGGCTGGAAAAGGTCTGGGCCGACTTACAGAAAGTAGAAATGGAAGCGGATCAGATTCGAGTGCATGGATACTCCAAGATAGAATGAGAAAAATTGAATTTGATTAATCTAACTTATAACATTTTGGAACAATTAGAAAATTACAAAAATGAAACCTTTTATTTTGAACAACAAAGAGTAATTAATCAAGTCCGACAACGAGTTTTCCAACAAGCTTTACAAGGAGCTCTAGGAACTCTAAATAGTTCTTTAAACAACAAGCTACATTTACGCACCATTAACATCAATATTGGCTTATTTGGGATGATGAAACTGAAAGTATTGGTTGGAAAAATAAGATCTATTTAAAAGGTGAGCATGACATGATTAAAAAAATAAAATATTACTTGATACGAATATAAACATAATATGTATACATAGATACATTGATATTTATGTAATATAAACTATTAATGTATCAAGTTCTTGTATTATTCGAACATTTGAAATTTAATCTCTTTATTTTTGTTTTTAAGAATTCAATTTCTTTATTTTTTTAATTTTCAAAATCTAGGTCCGATTGTTAATTCCAAGTGAATTATTTCATTTAATTCGTTAATGTAACATTTTAAAATTTAAAAAGACACATATTTGGTAGCCATGTAATAAAAAATGGTATTGTAATGAATTGAATTTAACAAAAGAATTTTAATAATATTAACAAATGAACATGATTTTTCAAATGCAAAAAGTACAAGGATTAAATTCCTTGAAATAAAAGTATGGGGACTAAATCTCAAATGAATAAAGAATATAAAGGCTTGGCGCATATTTTAACCTTTATATAATATATAAAACTTTGAACACAATTGTGACACATGAAAATATATAGATACTACGTTTGGTAAAAGTATTATTTTTTTCACATATTTTAGTCATGAGTTAGCTATAAGCGAATCACAATCAGTAACTTTTAGCTACCCACATGATTTGTTTGTGGCAAAAAAGAAGAAATTTTTTTTACTTATTTTGAAAAGATCTTATTTTTTTATAAGTATTTTTACTAATTTTAAGTTTAAATTTGTACTAATTATTTTTTATTTTATGTCTAACTGTTTTAATATATATATATTAAGTAAGTTTTTTCTCATAAGTAGTAACTAAACGTAACATATTAGTGCGATATTATTAAGCATAGATCCTTTGAACGTAAGGATTTAATTTATTGATTTATTATCTTTTGTTATCAAAGATTGGACCCAAGTATCTTTATTTGCTTAAAGCATGAAAGATTTGTATCTTCCATGTATATTCAAAGTGTCCCAATATATTGGAGGGGATGAAAAGTTTAATCCATAAAATCTAACTTTGCTGAAGGAAGAGGTGTCAAAGTTTATATATATATATATGCTTCAAAGTTCTTTTAAGGCCTTTGCACACTACCTTTCTCACTGCCTTCCTACAGGTTTAAGTAACTCCTAACCTCGTCTTCGGCGCAAAATCGATTGAAGTCCTTGCGTGCATTCTTTTGTTTGCAACAAGGCATCTTTAGCGGTTCCGCACACGTCCAGAAGCATCAGAGATCAAACCAAAACTTGTCCAACTGATTTCCTTTTCTGCTCTTGAGCTACAGCTTGCTTAAATATCAAATTATAAGTAACATGAACTTGATTTGGATCTACACCAAAATGTTCATGTTTTGTCTCCTTTCCACCATCAAAACAACTCATTCCAATCAAAATTTATGTAATAAAATAAAGGAAATTTGTGGGAAAATGAATTAGACCACATAACTTTCCTATTAGTAACTACATACATGTAAAATTTCATTTATATACAATTGGAATCTCAAAGATTAACAGTTGAGGATGTTGCTTTGACCAAAACACTTGTAGTGGCTTTCAAGTCCTCCTTCGAGATCTTGATTGCATACCTCTGATTTCTGGAGCTGATTTTGCACGTTTTCAACGTGCTTGATGTCAATTGTCAAATATATATGGAGAAAAAATTAATTAAACAAAGTATGCATATGTCATATATATATATTATTGCTAGCCCCATGTTGCTTCAATTGCAGTCAAAACAAAATCAACTGTGTTTCGCATTGCATACGTAACCAATGTTATAAAAAGAAATTTAATTTAAATTTTAGTTCAATTGGTTTAACCATTTGATTCTTTTATGTTTTTTCTTCACATAGATTCTTTTATGTAATTTGATGTAGATTATTTGTATGGTTGTTAATATAAATTAAAAGATTAAAAGTTGAGCTGATTGAGTTTTAGTTCAGTTGTTACTATTACTATTCCAATAAAAAAGAGGCAATAAATGCGAGTGCTATTTCTTCAATTTAAGAGTTTGGGAGATTATGGCTAAATTGCCTTATCATATACGAATTAAATTATATTTTTATGAAAGTGGTTTTATTTTTTTATATGTAATATATCAATAAAAATTTGATTATAATGAAATTTGAACTCAACATATGCCATACATAATAAATATTTAATTTTATCATTGTAACCAAAACATAAAGTAATTTTTATATGAATTGTTAATAAATATGTTTGTTCCATAATTTTTTTTATTTACATAATGAATTTAGTGTGTTATAAATCTAATTAATCTAGTGTTGATCCCTTCTTCTCTAACCATTTCACTCTTCTCCAGAGAGATCTCTCCCCAAAAACCTAAAGACCTTCCCTTTTCTCACTCGTCCATCATCTTCTTCTCTTGTTTACGTCACAAGTGAACAACTCCCTTGGAGATTTACACAGTGCAAAAGTAGCATTTACTTATGCGTAACAAAGCAGCATGTTTGCTAGTTCTTCATAAAACATATCACTATGATAGGCAGCATTCCCAAACTGAGGAGAAAATTAATAGCCAGCTCTTATATGTCATACCAATTAGACCTGCCAATTTGTGCATTTATATCATGTTTGTGTATTCATATTTTGTAAATTCTGAGACATTAATATCATATTTATGTCGTATCATATCTAATATTTTCAGGTATAATTACAACAAAACCAAAGACGTGCTACTGCTTTAATTTCATAATATATAGTTAAGAAAAAAGAGCCCAGTAATATGATGTCTTGTTCTTCACACTTGTTAAACACACATTTACCGTCCTAAGCTCTTTCTACCACAAGAGTTAACTAGCAACGCTAAATCAGCCCTAAGAATAAGATAATTTATTAGATGATGATTGTGTTTCAATGACCAACAAAAATACTTAATAGAGTTGCTGCACACTAATAACATAAACGATAACCTATAACATAATTTGTGTTTCAGCAAAGTGTGATGAAAGGTTAAAACTCACCTGAAAGGCGGTGACATACTGATAAAACTGTCCATACAAGCCTTACTGGGGCTTCATTTTTACCATCTGATGAAATTTTTAGGTGATTACAAAATGGTCAAATGGCAAAGCAACATAATATCCAACCAGTGAAAATGACAATTCAAGTAAAAACATCTGCTAACATGTTATGAGGTTTATCTTTCAAGACAATCTACCAAAACCATCATGAAACAAATCTGTTGCTCTAACTGCGCCATGATGAATATGATTTACAGGTCCAGCTTCCCAATCCTGTTTCTTGGTCTAGAAAACTGTGAGATGACTTTTGGTTAATGACTTGGCATTAACATCATTTTTATAGTTATTTTATTTCATTTATAATGTATGGACGGGAGTCTTGGATATGAATTGTCATTTTTGTTCAGAACCATTGTAATGCATGAATTTCATCATGGAATGTAGTGTTTGTCAACACAAGTATCTAATGATTATGACAAATACTCACTAATGGAAGAAATTCATGAGAAAGGTGAGTTTAGATTACACCTCGGGATATCTCTTTCATCGTATTCTCAAATTTAGAAAGGTTTATACAAAAATATTAGACTCGTAAAATGGGTACAGATAAAAAAAATATCCATTTAAAATATGAGTGGGGTTCAGATTTAAACATCCAAGGTTCGGGCTCGGCCTGATCCTTTTCTGAGTTTATAATATTTTATATTATATTATTTTTATATATTATGTAATTTATTACACATTAAAAAAATAAATCTATACTAAATATATAATACTGCTCTAATATAAACAATAAAATAATATTAAGATGACTATATAAAATATTTCAATAAATAAAAAAATAAAATTATTAATATTAATATTAATAATATAAAAAAATATTTAAAGTATAATATGAACAGGTCTAAAATATACTTAGGTTAGTATTTTACAAATATGGATGGATTTGAACAAAATTTTAGACTTATATTTCGAGTCGAGACAAGCTTGAGCAAACATAAAATATACTAATATCGTATATAAACCCGATCCAAATTCAACCCGACTTAATTCATGAACACCTCTAATTTAGACTTTAAACCCAATTCTAAAAATTTTTCCACTACTGAGCCTGAGCTTTGGGTGTTTAGTATTAGGAAAATCGTATCGGTGCATCTCTTTTTGGTCCATAACCCATTCATATGGATTGATGATTTGGGTGTTTCTGAAACCGTTATAACTTTTCAAGGTTAGATTTAAGACGATGAAAAAATGAAAACCTGCAGGAAGTGGCGCATATATGGGAGTGTTGTAAGTTGTAACCTGCAGGAAGTGGCGGATTTGACGGTGGACTGCTTTTCAGTTCCTCTTCAGAAGAATACTCAAAGAAAACCTGGGAAAGGTCCACATAATTTTTCAATTTCACATCATAATTATTTTTTACTTAATAGGTTTTAAGTTTTAATGATGTGGAAATTAAAAAGTTACGTCAAAATATTAATAGAAATATTAAGTATTTAATGACCTGCCACTAAAATTTTTAATTTTGCAAATATTAGTGATAAAATTGAAAGTTTTAAAAGTTGGATGATCATTCAGGTAATTTATAGTTTAATTTTTTTTATAATTTTTAAATTATTTAATACAATGAGATATAAGATAAATTAGTGACATCTTAGTGTAGTTGTACACATAAACTACCATGTCAGTGGATAGACGTATCATGGTAACCACTATCTAAGAGTTAGATTACATTTATCCCCCTCTACTTAAAAAATGGGTAAATTAACCCATGTACATTAGATCAAAAAATAAATTGGTTATGTAACACCCCAAACCCAGCGTAGATGTTATGGCCGAATTCGAAGATGTCACAAAGAATGGGTTTTGAAAACAAGTTGATTCCATTAACTAATTATTAATAAAACTCACATTCCTTCATGTTTATTACAGAAAACATTATTTTAACAGTTCATTTGCCAAAACACTTATTACAGTGGAAATTATCAAAACCAGAACATTTTAGAAATTCATTTCATATTTTTAGAAAACCTCTTTTTAGCGTAAAATCTGTTTCCGTAAAGCATTTTATCAAGCATGCAACATATCAAGCATATCAAACCAAATAAAGTTAAAAACCAAAACAATCCAAAGAGTCTCAAAAATTACAAACTCTCTGAACTATATCTCAAATTATTAAATAGACCATAAATTAATAAATCTAAACAGTTTTACGGAAGAGTGGTCACCGCTGAGTCCCTCCTGCACCGATCCATCTAAGACTATGGATTACTTGACAGTACAGACAAACAGATGTGAGTTTACGTAAACTCAATGTATAACCCAGCAGAATTAAGCATGCAATCATATAGAATCATATGCACTGTCGAAAACAAATACAGATATAGTAAACAGAATCTTACCCCCATCCTCTATACACCATCTCCAACCATCCCAACACACCATGTGGGGTTAAAAACACCACTCATCCCTACACACCAGGTTGTGTTGTTACGACACATATTAGATATAATGCAGCCAAGCTCCAGATAATAGGCGATGATCGCCGTACAGAACACTTCTTTCATCAATATAAAACCCACCCCACAATCATATACAGAACAAATACAGAATGCATACTAGACATGCTCAACATGCTATGTACAGATATTAGAATAATCAGATATGCTTGGCATAATCGAATAGATTATCAGTCTATCAGATCTACAATTTTGGGGTTTGGTTAGCCCTTAACGATCTTACGGTAAGCCCACAGTTGATTGGGATGACCCGTGTGACCCTCGGAGATATTTCAAAATTTTGGGCCCACATGTCCGTGTGCGCCCACATGCCCAGAATGGCCTTGCCCTGTGGCCCACACGGCTTGGCCCCAGAATCCACACACCCCTGTCTTATGCCTGTGTGGGCCCACACGGCTGTGTGATGCTTACGGCCATGCCTTCGTCGACTACACGTCGTGTCTCGCACACGGCCATCCACACTGGCGACCACACGCCCGTGTGGCGTCGACAGATTTGTTTTTTGACTTTTTTTAAACCTCGTTTTCTGCATTTCGGGTGCACACCTGGATCGTTTTGATGCAAAAATACTCCCGAACAAACCAGCACCTAAAATCGGTACCACAAACCTTCCAAAATCAGTTTTAATTCCCAATAAACAAAATCCACGAAACTGATAACAGTTCAAACAAGCGTTCCTCACTTACCCCAGAACTCCGAGCACTACGGTTCGGCAACAGGAGATTCCTGTCCTCCATGATTCGCTGCTGCCAAGGCACGAGTACAACATTAACAGAAATTCGACAAAGCCAAACGAGATAAACAGATACTCCCTCCTCGGTAAAATATACTACCAACATACCCAACGAATAAACGCAACGACCTCAAAACTCACAACAAGGAAGCACGATTTGTCAAAACGAGTAAAGAAAAGAGAAAATAGTTCGTTTGATAAAGGGAAAAGGGAAAACGGTAGAGGAGGAAGAAAGAACGTCAGAATTTGGGGATTATTTTGGAGGTGAGAGAAAAAAAAATAAGTCAAATAAATAAATTAAAAGTGTAATAGAACAATTTTGGCCTGGGCCCGAAAAACTAATAACCGAAGCCAAGGATGCAATCGGTCGAAAACAAGCCAAAAAGGGTCGAATTGAAAGACAATCATTAAATTGTGGCTAAATCAAAAAAATGGAGAAAGCCAATGGGCTATCAAATTTTGTTGACTTGGTAAAAGGCTAAAAATAGAAAGATATTATTTTTATTTTATTTTATTTTATTATTAAATTAGTTAGGATATTTTTAGTAAACCACTTGTATATAAATAGGGGTATTTTGTTCTTTGAAAGGGGACGAATGACTGATCGATTACTTTTAGTATTCCTACTTCAATTTGGAATTGGATTATTCTCTCTTTTCTTATTTTCATTGGAATTGAATTATTTTCTTTTCTCTTTCAATTACGTAGGAGTTTTGTCTATTTCATTTCAATTTCTTTGTTTTTTCTAAATTCATCCAATTGCTTTTAGCGCTTTCATTTTTTTTATTGTTTTGCAATTAAGTTTTCATTATTCTTAATTTTGGCCCTAAAATTTGTTTTAACTACATTTTGGTCTTCTTTGAAGCTGTGTGTTTTAGAGGGTGGGGGTTATTTCCCTTTTGGTCCCTCCTTGTTATTCACACGTTCAAATTGGTCCATTTCCTTTTATTTATTTTTGATTTTCCCTAGAATTTTGCTTTAAAGTTCGATTTAATCCTTTTTTATTTTTTCTATTTTATTATCAAATTAACCAATTTAATATATTATCGCTATTATTATTATGTTTCTATTTATATTTATTTTGTTATTCTAATACTATTATTATTTATCTAATTTTTATTTATCTATTTATATTTCTACTATTATTATATTTCTATTTATTATATTTTTATTTCTATTTATATACTAATATTATTTTCATTATTATTTTTCTTATATATGTTTTTTACTCTTATTATTAACATTCTATTTATTTATTTATTTATTTTACTTTTTTAACTTTTTATACAACGCTCATTTCAAATTTTTACACATTATTTACTTTAATATTTTCATATATTATGTATTTCAAACTTTTTTACACATTATATATTTTGAATTGTTTATATATTGTTTTTAAAGAGTTTTATATATTATTTTATCTTGAATGGAAAATAATTTTTTTTAAAATTATTTTATATACTTTAAATCGCTTTTATAATCACCCGCGTTTCAAAGAACCCTCTCAACATAAGGAAATATTTCGTGTTTGGGAGTTCGAGGAATCGTGCCCTATCGTGCTGGGTTTCGATTTTTCTTCAACTAAAATACGGAATATCCTTTTGAAATTTCATCCATGTTTTTTTAAAATTAAAACGAGGCAATATTTTGTGTTTGGGGGGTTTGGGAGGTCGTGCCCAATCTTGTTGGGCTTCGATTTTCCATTCGACTAAAATACAGAACATCCTTTTGAAATTTCATCCATGTTTTCTCAAATTAAAATGAGGCAATGTTTCGTATTTGGAAATTCGATAAATCGTGCCCAATCGTGCTGGTTTTCGATTTACCGTTTGGATCGGATAGCCAAATATCCTTTTTAAAAGTTTTAAGTGCATGTGTTTTAGAAATCCTGAGATGATCTTGTTTCGAGGTTTCGAAATATTGTATCCAATCGTGCTGGACGTAATATTTATTCCTTCTAAGCGAGAGAATCTCAATATCTAATTCAAGTTATCCAAACGTTTTTAAAGATTGTATTTTAAAATCTTTTCAAATTTTCAACATTAGGACGTTAATCGATCAATACGGTACCAATTTTGGGCGTTGCGAGGGTGCTAATCATTTCTCGCGCGTAACCGACTCCCAAATCCATCTTCTAGTTTTTCGTAGACCAAAAAATGTTGTTTTAATAAACCAAAATATTTTATTAAAATGATCGACCACAGGGTGACCCGATCACACCTAAACAAAAAGGATTGGTGGCGACTCCATACCTTGTTTAAAAGTCGATCCCCGTTTTTCAAAATAAAAATGGTTTCGACAGCTTGGCGACTCCGCTAGGGACCAATAAGAGAGTCAAGCCGTAAAATTGATTATTTTCTGTCTTTTTGTCGAAAATTTAAAATTTGGCTTTTGGCATACGATCCTTTTACTGCATTCATTTTGGCTCAAGTCTCATAGAATACTCTTGCATTGCATATTGCATGACCATTGTGGTCACACCATTTAAGTGGGAGTGAGAAGCTATGTCTTCGTGAGATTTTCACCTCCGCATAGGCTAGTGGACTACTTTCGGGATACATCCGTACCTATGTCTTCATGAGGTTTTCACCTCCGCATGGCCATAGGGAAATGTATTCCCCTGAACTGAACTCGATCCACATGAGCCTATAATGGGTGAGGATTGAGGAATCTACTGGTTCAGGTACCTTGTCTTTAGAACTAAACCGCATATAGTGAGCCTTAAGAGCCCACCCTAGGTAGAGCCACTCTAAACCCTAGTGGTTACCCAATTAGGTGCTCTATTTGCTATTTATTTCTTCTATACTAACGCATTTTGTCTGTTTTATTTATGAATGCATTGCATTACATCATCATAAATAAAATAGTTTGTCATAAGAAAACAAATTTATTGATAAAGTGAATTATAATACGGTTGTCTGAATATGGTCCAAGTAAACACAACGGAAGAAAACTGATAGTTCGCATGGAAAAACAAGACTTTACCTGAGGATTCAAGTCAATAAAGATTATCTGAAAGACGTCACGTCTCAAATTTCTTAAAGGATCTAACGAACATTGCAAGGATAAGTGAGTATTAAGTCGCGGCCCGAATCAAGCAAAAGGAGCTAGTGGAGGCATCTATTGGGAGCTTGCGAGGTTTGGCCTTTACAAATAAAAGAAATCGGTGTCTTCACCTGGAACATGAGGGCAAGGCCGCATATGTAATCCGTTTTATGTAAAGGAATTTGTTTTCTAGAAAAGTTGTTCTAATAGAATTGAATTCAGAACCAACGCATTTCTTTCTTTTGCATTCATTTCATGCATTTGCATAGCATTGCATCATTTGCATTAGATTTTCACAAGAGGACCCTAATTAATGGAAATCATTTTAGTTAATCTTGAAATCGATAAAAACTTACCAACTAAGCGTTGCTACGGTACTCGTGCTAAGGCAAAAGATATGGACCAAAGATTGGAAAGACTTAAACAACTTCAAAGAGAGATACATAACCAGTTACAAATGCGAATGCAAGAGCAACTGATGAGGTTACGGTAAGATATGAAAGACCAAGTGCTAGAGTCTCAAAAGAATATGATGAACCAGTTGTCCCAATTGCTGACTAAAGGGCTAGAAAGAAGGAAAGCTCCATGGTCAATGCTGGGGTGGACAATGAGGAGTCTCTCTATCCTCTGAGTTTCACTTCAAAAAATGCACAAGCATGTCCGTAAGGTGTACCAATTATCAAAACTCAGCAAAATCAGGCCAGTACCTCAGTACTAGTGAATTATCTGATAGGCTCAGACTCCAATCTGTGGGGCAATCCAACTACCCCTGTAGTTCCTGGTTTGAACGAAATGGAAAAAGCAAAGATGGAACTGCCAAAACAACTCGAAGATCGGTATAGGTGGTTGGAGGAAAAATTCAAGGCGATGAAAAATGCTGATGACTATCATAGAATTGACGCAAGGGACTTAAGCTTGGTTCCAGACTTAATACTTCCTTACAAGTTCAAGATGCCTGAATTTGAAAAGTATAACGGGACTAGCTGTCCCGAAGTTTACATCACCATGTTTTGCAGACGAATGACTGGGTATGTCAATAATGACCAGTTATTAATTCACTGTTTCCAAGAAAGTCTGGTTGGGATAGTATCCAAATGGTACAACCAATTAAGCCGTGCCCAGATCAATTCATGGAAAGATCTAGCACAAGCTTTCATGAAATAGTATAGTCATGTCACAGATATGACTCCTGATAGGATTACTTTACAGAACATGGAAAGAAACCGAATGAGAGCTTTCGATAATATGCCCAAAGGTGGAGGGAGGTTGCCATGCAAGTTCAGCCACCTCTCCTAGAAAAAGACACTACCATGCTTTTTATCAATACTCTGAAAGCCTCATTCATTAACCATATATTGGGAAGTACTACTCTGAGCTTTTCAGATATGGTAATGTCTGGTGAATTGATTGAAAATACAATAAGGAGCGGGAAGATAGATGTGAGAGAAAGGTCAAGAAGTCAACCCAAAAAAGAAATAAAATAAAGTGAACATCGTGAGCATGCCTTTCAAAATGGTCAATGTAGGCCAGCCGAGGGCTATAACCATTAGATATCTATCAGAATGACATATTGAGGAATCTGAATGATATATCTGAAGAGGGAACCAGGAAATGGAAATTTCCAAACCCTTATGTACCTGGGGATGTTTTGAATAATGAGACTGTGGAAGAGATCCCTATATTTTTAGAGCTGATCTAGAGTAATGTTCAAAACATGCCTGTTGCTTTAAGCCTAGGGGCAATAAGAATTCTTTTGTGAAATAAGCTTGTGTTCAAAATCTTTATTTCAATCAAATGCATCTTTTTGAGTAAATGTTCTTTCATTTTTGATATATTCTTTTGACTGTCTTTTAAATATGCTACATTCATGATTATACCATACAAATAATCATCCTTAGAATAATTTATTCTTTGGAAGTGTGCCTTTATGCCTACAATAGGTCCTCAGATATCAACGACAAGAGAAAAGTTGTAACTGACTCCCTTTTGGGTTAAGATATGTGTTTAAGTGGATCTCAGGACTTTAAAGATGATAAAGATTGTAGCCTATGTCCTGGTGGTAGAACAAGATGAAAAACAGATCCTACTCTAAAAAGTGTAAATGGACATTACGAGTCTAGGAAAAGAGAAAGAGGTAAAGATCAGAACTAACATCACCACAAAGCAAAGCAAGATGTCATTGAGTTATTTCAAGAATTCAAAGATGTTTTCGTACGATCGTATCAAGATATGCCTGGGCTACTAAGACCTATGGATGCTCAAAAGGTCCGTACGAGTGTCAGAAGGTCACATGCTAATGATTTTACATTAGCCAGGTTAATCATGAGGTTCGGGTGCTACTGATCCACCATAGAAGGGGATTGTATTAGTTAAGCCGTAAATGCCAAATGGAGGAAGACAGGACTTATGTGCCATCTTCATTTCTTCATAGATTTTCTATATGTGGGGCATGGATGTTATGAGGCCATTCTCGTCTAATATACATTGATTTATCTTGGTGGTCTTTGATAACTTCATGAAGAGGGTGAGGGTCACTTCATATGTCAATATTACAAGGTCGGTAGTCGTCAAATTTTAAAAAAAGGGTGCCGACAAGTAATATCACAAAAGATCATGTTTAATACAACAGCACAATGTCAAAAGTTTACAGTTTGTTCAAAGATCAGACGCCATATCCTAATACAGCAAAAGAGGCCAAAAAGAAAAAAAAACAAAAAAGGGAAAGAAAAAACAAAACAAAAAACAACAAAAAGAGATTGTAGAAGGTGACCAAGACTTGTAAGGATTGGCGTAAAGAAATTACCATTTACCCTCTATGCTTATTGAATGTTAACCAGGATCTTCGCTGGGGCAACACATTGCTCATTGGTTTATGGGATAAAAATGGTTTTGAAAACAAGATTCCTTTTCTCCGAGTCTTGTCAGAATTAAAATGAGATGAGGCAGAATAAATTCAATCTCGATATGTTCAGTCGAATTTAAAGGATGTCCGCCACAGTTAGATGATGCAGGCTTATGACAGAGAGGTTTATCCTAAAGAATTCCATGAGGGGAACTTGATATTGTAGAAAATCATTCCTATACGAAGGATTTCAAAGGAAGAAATATGCCAAATTGAGAGGGACTTTATGTAGTAAAGAATGCCTATTCTGGAGGAGCATTAATATCGACCGAAATGGATGGCAAAGACCTGCCCAATCCGGTGAACTCAGATTCAGTCACAGTTAATAGTTTAAAAAAAACACAAAAAAGAAAAGGAAAAAAAAAAGAGAGGCAAAGGCGAAAACCCGCAAAGGGCGCCTTGAGACCAAAGGGGTTTTGAATTAAAAACCCGAAAAGGGCAATTCAAATTTCGACCAAAGATGAGGCATATGGTAGTCTTGCTATGTTGGAATCAACGAAGAGGAAGTACGTTACGTTGTGGGGCATCGACAAAGTATCATAGATCTCCTAAACACATGTCAAGCTCAAAATGGTCCTCAAGAAGTTAGTACAGAGAAGCTCAAACTGCGATATCTGGGGCACCTAGTTTTCTATTTTACCTATTTTGGATTTGATATATTTCATTATCTTATTCTTTTCAAGATACATCCCAATAAATTTCATTCTTAATTGCATTTGCTATCATTGGTTAACTTACTTGCTTCGAGCTATATTTCTGGTCCGTTGTTATGATCTTTTTCAAGTATTTTGCATTGAAATACTGATTAGTGGACTAATAATACTTTCATAAAAGGAGTTTCACATATTACTCTGGAAGCTTCTAAATAATACAAGAACCTGAAACGGGACTATTGTTTAAAACTTATCAAGCTTAAGGGTTGGAAATATTTAAGCCCAAATTGAAATTATCTCCTTAGGTTTTCTGTCAAAGACATTGGTTGAACAAAAAGGAAATTACATTGGTTTTATAATCCCGACAAAGAACGAGCAATGGGATTATTCTCGAGAAAAAAAATGGTATTCTGTATTCATGCAGATATCAGGCATATACATCTGTTCATTACACCCAGAAAAATGTTGTAATAGATCAAATTGATTGAAGATGATGCAAATCCTATACCTCTGAGTTGCAGCTGTATGGATAGAAGAAATCAAATGACTATTCCCCTAAAGTTACAGTGGGAAGCATAAACTTTACGTCCCAGAAGGTACAGTGGAAGAGACTTTGAAACTACAGTGGGGTAGGCCAATTGAGTAAAATAGGTTGTTTCTGTGGGTTTTCGTTGGAAATGCTAGTTGAGCAAAAAGGCAGCGTACTACGATAGTGATAAAACTTTGATGAATAACGAGTGATGATACTTTAAGCTTTTAAAAAAAGAATCATTCTCATGACATTCATATCATTCATAGCACATTTGGTTAGGAGTATTTGATTCGTTTTGGTCGTAGCATTCTAATCATTTGGGTATAAACATAGATATATTGAAACCGAGTCTATAGGGCATGTTCCCTAGAGGACAGTGTAGCGACATCGGTAAAAATTACAGATCTTATCTCTATGTATCGGCTATGGAGCAGATCAGAAATGGCGAGTCTTATCTTCATGTATCAGCTATAGAGTAGATTTAAGCCATCGGCCTTATCTCTCTGAGGCAGCAAGAGAGCAGGTTGAAGATACGAGCCTTAACCCCCTAAGCAGTAGGGTAATAGGCTGAAAAATTATAGATCTTATCTTCATGTATCGACTATGGAGCAGATTTTAGCCACTAGTCTTATCTTCCTGAAGTTGCAGGAAGCAGACTGAAAGTTACAGATCTTATCTCCATGTATCGACTATGGAGCAGATCAGAAATAGCGAGTCTTATCTCCATGTATTGGCTATGGAGTAGATTTTAGCCATAAGTCTTATCTTCCTGAAGTTACAGGAAGCAGACTGAAAAGTTATGGATCTTATCTCCATGTATCGGCTATGGAGCAGATCAGAAATGGCGAGTCTTATCTCCATGTATCGGTTATGGAGCAGATTTTAGCCACAAGTCTTATCTTCCTAAAGTTGCAAGAAGCAGACTGAAAAGTTATAGATCTTATCTCCATGTATCAGCTATAGAGCAGATCAGAAATGGCGAGTCATATCTCCATGTATCGGTTATAGAGCAGATTTTAGCCACTAGTCTTATCTTCTTGAAGTTGCAGGAAGCAGACTAAAAATTACAGATCTTATCTCCATGTATCGGCTATCGAGCAGATCAGAAATGGCGAGTCTTATCTCCATGTATCGACTATGGAGCAGATTTTAGCCACCAGCCTTATCTTTCTGAGGTAGCAAGAGAGCAGGTTGAAGATACAAGTCTTATCTTCATGAAGTTGCAAGAAGCAAAATGAAAATTTACAGATCTTATCTCCATGTATCTACTATGGAGCAAATCAGAAATGGCGAGTCTTATCTCCAATTATTGGCTTTGGAGCAGATTTTAGCCACTAGTCTTATCTTTCTGAAGTTGCAGGAAGCAGACTAAAAAGTTACAGATCTTATCTCCATGTATCGGTTATGGAGTAGTTCAGAAATGGCGAGTCTTATCTCCATGTATCGGCTATGGAGCAGACTGAGAAATACAGATCTCCCTTAAACAATAGTAGAGCAGATCGAAGACAGCGAGCCTTAACTCCCTAAGCAGTAAAGTAACAAGCTGAAAATTACAGATCTTATCTCCCTAAGCAGTAGTGAAGCAGATCGAAGACAGTAAGCCTTAACCCCTTAAGCAGTAGGGTAACAGACTGAAAATTACAGATCTTATTTCCTTAAGCAGTAGTGGAGCAGATCGAAAACGGTGAGCCTTATCCCCTTAAGCAGTGGGGAAACAAGCTGAAATTATAAATCTTACCTTCCTAAGCAGTAGGGAAACAAGCTGAAAATTACAGATCTTATCTCCCTAAGCAGTAGCGGAGCAGATTGGAAACGATGAGCCTTATCTCCCTGAGTAATAGTGGAGTAGGCTGAAAATTACAAATGTTACCTCCCTAAGCAGTAGTGGAGCAGACTGAAGATTAACAGATTTTATCCTCTTTAAGTTCCAGTGGAGTAAATCGAAGCTACAAGTCTCTTCCCCTTGAAACTTTAGTCGAAGATATAAGTCCCACCTTTCTGAAGTTGCAATTGAGGCTACCTGAAGAAAGGAGGCATCAAGAAGTCGAGACTCAGCAGGTCCAGGCAAAATTGGCCCTTTTATAGTCTTTGCTCCATTCTCGTTACACGACAATGAGCAAAGAGGGGCAGCTGTAATAGGCCAATTTTCGCCTGGGCCCGAAAAAATAATAACCGAAGCCAAAGGATGCAATCGGTTGAAAACAAGCCAAAAAGGGTCAAATTAAAAGACAATCATTAAATTGTGGCTAAATCAAAAAGATGGAGAAAGCCAATGGGCTATCAAATTTTGTTGACTTGGTAAACGGCTAAAAATAGAAAGATATTATTTTTATTTTATTTTATTATTAAATTAGTTAGGCTATTTTTAGTAAACCACATGTATATAAATAGGGGTATTTTGTTCTTTGAAAGGGAACGAATGACTGATCGATTACTTTTGGTATTCCTACTTCAATTTGGAATTGGATTATTCTCTCTTTTCCTATTTTCATTGGAATTGAATTATTTGCTTTTCTCTTTCAATTACGTGGGAGTTTTGTCTATTTCATTTCAATTTCTTTGTTTTTTTTCTAAATTCGTCCAATTGCATTTAGCCCTTCCGTTTTTTTATTGTTTTGCAATTAAGTTTTCATTATTATTAATTTTGGCCCTAAAATTTGTTTTGACTACATTTTGGTCTTCCTTGAAGTTGTGTGTTTTGGAGGGTGGGAATTATTTCCCTTTTGGTCCCTCATTGTTATTCGCACGTTCAAATTGGTCCATTTCCTTTTATTTATTTTTTATTTGCCCCAGAATTTTGCTTTAAGGTTCGATTTAATCCTTTTTTTTATTTTTGCTATTTTATTATCAAATTAACAAATTTAATATATTATCGCTATTATTATTATGTTTCTATTTATATTCATTTTGTTATTCTAATACTATTATTATTTATCTAATTTTTATTTATCTATTTATATTTCTACTATTATTATATTTCTATTTTTTATTTCTATTTATATACTAATATTATTTTCATTATTATTTTTCTTATATATTTTTTTACTCTTGTTATTAACATTCTATTTATTTATTTATTTATTTTACTTTTTTTGTTATTATCTATTTTAACTTTTTATACAACGCTCATTTCAAATTTTTACACATTATTTACTTTAATATTTTCATATATTATGTATTTCAAACTTTTTTTACACATTATATATTTTGAATTGTTTATATATTGTTTTTAAAGAGTTTTATATATTATTTTATCTTGAATAGAAAATAAATTTTTTTAAAAAATTATTTTATATACTTTAGATCACTTTTATAATCACCCGTGTTTCAAAGAACCCTCTCAACATAAGGAAATATTTCGTGTTTGGGAGTTCGAAGAATCGTGCCCTATCATGCTAGGTTTCGATTTTTCGTTCAATTAAAATGTGAAATATCCTTTTGAGATTTCATCCATGTTTTTTTAAAATTAAAACGAGGCAATATTTTGTGTTTGGAGGGTTTGGGAGGTCGTGCCCAATCGTGCTGGGCTTCGATTTTCCATTCGACTAAAATACAGAACATCCTTTTGAAATTTCATCCATGTTTTCTCAAATTAAAATGAGGCAATGTTTCGTATTTGGAAATTCATAAATCGTGCCCAATCGTGCTGGGTTTCGATTTACCGTTTGGGTCGGATAGCCAAATATCCTTTTTAAAAGTTTTAAGTGCATGTGTTTTGGAAATCCTGAGATGATATTGTGTCGAGGTTTCGAAATATTGTATCCAATCGTGCTGGACGTAATATTTTATTCCTTCTAAGCGAGAGAATCTCAATATCCAATTCAAGTTATCCAAACGTTTTTAAAGATTGTATTTTAAAATCTTTTCAAATTTTCAACATTAGGACATTAATCGATCAATACGGTACCAATTTTGGGCGTTGCGAGGGTGTTAATCCTTCCTCGCGCGTAACCGACTCCCGAATCCGTCTTCTAGTTTTTCGTAGACCAAAAAATATTGTTTTAATAAACCAAAATTTTTTATTAAAATGATCGACCACAGGGTGACCCTATCACACCTAAACAAAAAGGAGTGGTGGCGACTCCATACCTTGTTTAAAAGTCGATCCCCGTTTTTCAAAATAAAAATAGTTTCGACAAAAAGATTTCAAAATCCTCCCTCAATCCTACTACTAACTGATAAACTACCTACTCACACAGACTTTTAACTCCAACCAAACTCTCACTGCCGACAGAAGTAAAAATTAATACCAATGCTCGCACAGGGATTTAAACACAAGACCTCTAATACTATTACTCCCTTACCACTCAAACCAGCAAGCTCATTCTAATATGAATTAACGAAAAATTTAATATAAGCCCAAAGAACAAAGGTAGAGCTTAGATCCAAAAATAGCCAAAATTTACTAAAGGTAAAGTTTGAATTTAGAACCTCTCAATCACTCCTAGAACACTTAACCACTGAAGCAAATACACATTTATATCAAGTACTTACAAAAACATAAATAAAAAGATCAGGGCGTTACAAGTCATTTCTGCTAAAGCTTTCATCCATTTGTACTATTAAAACTTGATTTGACTAGAGAAATAATTAGACAATAACATGTGATGTGCCATGTATATTTCATGCTGACATACAAAGACCAAGCTTTAACAATAAAAATGAATGAAATTTTTAACATAAGGATTGGGACTAATTTGTGCATTTTTAATAAATGGGTAAAAGGTAATTTGACTAGATGCCTCCATGATACTTTTACCCTTATTAGTGTCATTAAAAATTTAAGGATCTAGTCAGCATCTTTATTTAAAAAGATAAATATCAAATTTATACATGAATCTTGGTCCAATGTGCAATTTAATACATGAACTTTAATTTGGTGCACATAAAACTTTAATTTGATGCAATTATACACATAAAACTTGAATTATGGTCCATATGTATACATGAAACTTTAATTTTGATTTATTTGTGCATATTTAAAGAAATGAATACATACATTTATTTTCATATTAGATAAATATAGTGTATGCAATATATCAATGCAAGATGATGTTAATTTGATAATGTTATCAATAATTTGTGAAAATTGAATTGAACTAAAATTTCATGTATAACATTGAACATCAAATCAAAGTTCATATATAAATTTGATATTTATCCCTTATTTAAAACATTTCAATTTGATTGAAAACAACAAATTAAGGACCAAATGTAACTAAAAATATTAGAGTTAAATTAACCAAAAAAAAATGTTAATGTTAAGGAATGAATTTAACATCAACCCTTTAAATTTTGTTACTTTTTAATTGAAAATGATTTTAAATTTATTTGTATATTTCTATAACGCTTAATATATCATTTGATTTTTAAGTCTAACATTTTTTTTCTAATATATGTTATTTGCGGTTTTTTATATCTATATTTGATAAAAAGTTATACATTTTTAATATAGAAGGTAACAATATTAATTTTTTAGTGATTATTTTGAGGGTTTTAGAATTAACGAAAATTCATAATTAACAAATATAAACAATAAACTTTCATCAAATTAACCTTAAAATCTAAAAAAAAATAGCAGTTTGTAATTAACAAATTAAGAATAAAATTAAACAAATTTGCAATTAATACTAAACTTATTTTGTTAATGAAACTATGAAAATTTGAACCTAATAATATTAATAATTAACTTTTATCAAATGAACACTATCACCTCAGTTGAACATTAAAAGAACTATTTAAAAGTTTTTATTTAAATCATTAGATTGTTAAGTTTTTTTATAGATAAAAGTTAGGCTAGCAAAATTTAAGCGACGATACGGTGGATCAGAACCCACCGACAAATAGAAGAACATGTCTTAGATCCAAATCCATCTAACAATCAGTGCTGAAGATCAAAGAAGAAAATTGTTTGGATTTTGATTTGTCAAATTCATGACATTCAAAGTTGTTTCATGGAAAAATTTGAATTGTAATAGAGAAGAGAAATGAGAGATTTTGATTGGTACAGATTGTGTGAACTAAGAAGGTCGTGCAACAACGATTTTAATAGCTCGGTGACTCAAATGATATCTTTTGAATAATTCAATGATTATTTTATAACTTTTTGAAGTTAAGTAGCCAAAACGTAAATTTACTAATAGTCAAGCGATATTAGGTGTAGTCTACCTAAAAATTTAAAATAATTATAAGTATCAAAATATATAATTTTTATCAAATACAAATATTATATTGAAAAAATATAAATATCAAACTGAACAAACATTAAATTAGGATACCAAATGATATATTAACATTTTATAAATTAATTTAAATATTTTTTTAGTGCGTACGGTAGTGACAACTGGGAAGCTTTAAAGAGACGATTTGAGCTTTACGCAGACAAAAAATACACGTAGGCACAAAAACGAAAAAGAAAAAAAAAACTCTTCACCTGGGACGTAGAGATTTAGATCTTAACGGCTGGTGTTCGATTCTTCGTCTTATGGCATAATCAACACCGTCTGATCTCTTCCCACATCCCCCTTCATCCTCCGATCTCATATTCCTGATCAGCTTCTCAGATCCAATTCTCCGAAATCAACGGTTCTTAACTCATTTCCCTTTAATTTTGCACAATTCAGGTAATTTTAATTTTGTTTCTTTCGTTTTGAGCATTTTACGCTCTAGATTTTTATTCGAATTTGAATGTTAATGATTTAGATCTCCGGTAGGAATGTGGAATTTGGTGAACTCTGTTTGTTTTCTGAGAAAAATGGAAGAAATTTGAATTTTGTTTGTTTCCAAGGAAATGGGAGTGTGTTGACTTGTTTAAGTCAGACAACTTTTATCAGGTTGATTTGAGTGGAGAGATATGAATTAATCTATTTGTTGATTTTCCTGCCTTTTCTCTGCTACCAAACAGCAGGATAGAATACTGAAATATCCAATAATAGCTGAATTTTAAAACGAGTATTTAATTTAGCCTGAATCTAGAATTGGCTATTGTTTTGCGTTTTATAGAGTTCATTTACAACAATTTTGTACATGTTTTTGCCTTTGAAAACTCTAGGTTGGTCGATTTCAAATAGTTTGACAAAATTCTGTGATTTAATGGATAGAATTCAGTTGAAGAATTATGAAGAATTATATTGATCAAATTGTTTTTGAACAAGCATAACTATCATAATTCAATGTTTTCTCTATTTGATTGATGCTTGTTAATAGATAATCGTCGCTGGAGTTTTGAAATACATGATCAAGTTTGACAAATGTAGTTATCCCAACTAGAATGTTTTCATCCGATGTTAACAAGTAGATACTGTTAGCTGTAGATGCTGTTAGCTATATGTGTAAGTTGTCTATAAAATTTGTATCTTTATATGGTGGATTTCTTTGCGTGTTCTTTAAGTTCATCTTTATTGGTCCTGTTTTGAGTAACTTGCTTCATCTGTCCTTTCAGTGACTCGTTTCTTTTTCAATTAAAAATGATACAAGTAGCATTCTCTATAAGTTTCTCCATATCCAAACTTTTTACTGGATTAAATGATGGTGCGTCTGATATTTAAAATCTCTGCTGTATCTCTCAAGTCTTAAGACTGAGGTTCTGTTTAGATCTTGAATTCCAAAGGGAAAGGGAAGTAGGTTTTAAAAATTCTCTAGAATTTTGATTCCGTTGCATTTTTCTGCTGTCACACCAAACATTTGTATAAAGGATTATAGTTTATAGATTTCTATCTTGCTCCTAAACTTCCACTCCACTGGCTTTTTATAAAAACTTATTTGTGACTTGTGTACCTCTTGATTGTATATGTTTTGCAACTGAATATCTTGATTGACAGACGAACAGCTGTGTTATGGGAGCAGAAGAGATTAAAAAGGACATGGATATCATTAGTTGGCCTTCAGATTTGGCATATGAGCAGTGGGTAGCACTCCCGGTTTCTGGCGCACGACCATCAGCTCGATACAAGGTATTTTTCTTTAAATTGTGTAGCTTGCACAAGATCATTTTGGTTGTGTCATTTTATGGATTCTCTCTTGTTTGGACTTTTTGATCATGTTTGTTAATCATTAATAAGGCTGCTATAATATTAATTTTTCTTTGAAGCACTTATCCATTTCTGCTTTTTCTATATTCTGTGGTAGACTGCTTACCATGTATTTTTGTCTTATCACTGTAGCATGCTGCCGCTGTAGCTGATGAGAAACTATATATCACTGGAGGCAGTCGTAATGGTCGATACCTGTCTGATATTCAGGTTTTCTTGCATGACCTTAGTTCATACATTTTTTTTTTTTGGTACAATTAGTTCATATATTTAGCTACTTTCTTATTTGTAATGTTCTCTTTGGCTTCTTTTTCAGGCATTTGATCTTAGAAGTTTGACATGGTCTAGTCTGAAACTGGAGATTGATCCTGATGCTGATACATCAGAAGACAGTGGCTTACAGGAAGTTCTTCCAGGCATTTCTGATCACAGTATGGTAGGACATAAGATGCACCATACCTACAGATATAATTCTTTTTCGCCTAACTAAACTCCTCTCACTTATGCAGTGATTCTATACAACTTTGAACAAGCTCCTGAAATAAATATTTAGTTATTTTGTTTCAGATTAAGTGGGAAAATAAACTTCTTCTTCTTGGTGGGCATTCTAAGAAATCTTCCGATGCAATGATAGGTTTGTATTTCTGAGGGTCATTTGGTACAATTACAGCAGTAAAAGTTTATGAATCCAATATTCTGTTTAATGGTTTATGACAAATGAACTTTTGTACATTTGGAAACTAATGATAGTTAATGCACTCCTTGTAGTGCATTTTATCAATCTGGAGACGCATGTCTGTGGTGTCATGGAGACCTCAGGAAAAATTCCGGTAACTCACTTTTTACAGCTTTTATTTAATATATTTTATAATTTCCCTTTTCTTTATGCTTGCTCATTTATTTTATTCTTTCCTCTGATCTATAGTTTTCAGTTATGCGTTCCTTGAGATGTATAGAGTTCATTTCTCTTATTGGTTTGTTGTGTTATATGTTCCAGGTAGCACGTGGGGGTCATTCTGTCACACTGGTGGGTTCTAAACTAATAGTGTTTGGTGGAGAAGACAGGAGCAGGAAATTGCTGAATGATGTACATGTTCTTGATTTACAGACAATGACTTGGAGTGTAGTCGAGGCAACGTAAGCATCTTTTCTGCTTTTAAATGCTGGTTATTACTCACAAGTTTAGAAGTAGCCTGCATCACTTCCTTGTATTTTGATAGGCAGACACCTCCAGCTCCAAGATTTGATCACTCAGCTGCAGTGCACTCAGAGCGTTACCTTTTGATTTTTGGCGGTTGTTCACATTCAGTATTCTTCAATGATCTTCATGTGTTGGACTTGTACACTGTAAGTTTTGGAATCATTTTTGTCTCTGTGTTTTTTCTTGTTT
This sequence comes from Gossypium hirsutum, assembly GCF_007990345.1. NCBI lineage: Eukaryota > Viridiplantae > Streptophyta > Magnoliopsida > Malvales > Malvaceae > Gossypium > Gossypium hirsutum. The sequence goes on from NC_053428.1 coordinate 37,392,202, forward strand.
TTTTTTTTTGGTATGAGTTGAATGCCATTATTTGTCATATTTTATTTCTTTAGTAACTGCTCACATTTTCCATTATAAGCAGTGTGTGCCAAAGGCTTATCAAACAAGTTTATAACTAGCATGGCCTCCTAAAATCATAAAGTGTTGCCTTGACATAGCTGAAAATAGTAAATATGAGTGCTTAATTTCATGTGTGCTCATTTGTGCTTGTTGAAGTGTACTTTGCAAGGCACAAATAACTCTTCCAAGTTCTCCATAGAGCAGGGTCTAGCCTAAACTCGCCAGATTGTCTATGTAAAATGTACAACCAATGCTAAATTTTTTTTATTTACTACCACTATTTTGACCTTATGTTGCCCCAACTCTTCTTTTTTCTTGAAATATCCACGTCCAATTCCCTTGTTTGATGCATATCCTGACATATCGGGATATGATTTTTTGTGGACTCTCCAAATGTTAGAAATCTTGGATAAATTTAAACATACACATTTTAGACCCGTACATTTGTCCGATGCTCACATATGAGTAACAGAGTATCTTTTTTTTTTCATAAAAAGAAATTGGAGATTTTCTTACCATTTCATTTCATTCAAAATAATCAATTCCCTATAAAGCATAGTGTCTTCCTTGGCGATTAGTATGAATTCTGATTTGATCATTCTTTCCTTCCTAGAAAATCAGAACTGCAGAAGTTGGAGCAGACTTCATAATGATAATAAGCTAGAGATACAGTTATTCTAATATCATGGTACTTTTATGCTTAACTAGTCTGAATGGTATAATTGATTGGAGTTGGACTTGGACTGCCATGCAGATGGAGTGGTCCCAACCACAAGTTCAGGGTGATTTGGTGAGTCCTAGGGCTGGTCATGCCGGTATTTCCATTGATGAAATGTGGTATATTGTCGGTGGTGGAGATAACAACAATGGTTCGTATGATCTTTCATGCAGTGTTATTTATGTTGGGACTTCATGTGCTAATTCACTTTTTTCTTTTCAGGTTGCCCAGAGACTCTTGCCTTAAATATGTCCAAGTTAGTTTGGTCCACTCTGACCACTTTGAAGGAGAGGCATCCACTTGCTAGTGAGGTTACTACTCTGTGCCTTAATTTACATGTTTATGTGTGATTTCTAAACTTCTACTAGGAATTTTTTTTTTTGGTATTTGGCTGCGGATTTAGTTTTTTCCTTACTAACTTTTGGTGATAGTCCATAACACAGTCTGAAAGCTGAGGAAAGTTGAATCTCCATATCTAGCATGGGTTGTTTCATGATAACCATCAACTGGCTTGTTTTAAAGAAGCTCTATCAGACTGAAATATCATCTAATATATTGTTTTCATTATCATTGGCAAAGAAGCATATCATTGCAATTTACCAGTTTTTTACATCTTATGCTTCCAATTTCTAATCTAAATGATGACTTTGTTTATGACTGAATTTCCGTGGGAAACATTAAGTTATCGTTTTCATGAACATTGTCAAATAAGCATATGCAATTTATCCAAGATTTTGTCTTATGCTTCAATTTCTAATCTAAATGATTTGACTTTGTTCATAACTGAATTTTGGTAGTAAACGTTTTAGATTTTTTCTATAAGTGATCTGATCTAATTGTCAATTAAAATGCAGGGCCTAAGTATTTGCTCAGCTATAATTGATGGAGGGAAGTATTTGGTTGCATTTGGTGGATACAATGGGAAATATAATAATGAGGTACATTTTGACACAGTAGTTTACACGAAATCATTTTATTGTATGTGCTAATGCTGAATCTATCATTATGCATCACTTTACCTTTTCCCTGATATTTTAATGGTCATCTGTTAATAGGTTTTTGTTATGAAACTCAAACCAAGAGACTTATCTCATCCGAAGATTTTCCAGTCCCCAGCAGCAGCTGCAGCAGCGGCTTCTGTTACTGCTGCATATGCCTTGGCAAAGTCTGAAAAATTGGATTTTCCACAAATAATAGATCTGAACTTTAATGGAGTTGAAAACAATGTTCCTAAAAAGGATATCAACCTTGAAATTAATGCAATTAAAGAAGAGAAGGTGGTGTTGGAGTCGTCAATTGATGAAGCCAGGGCTGAAAATTCTAGGCTGAGAGAGAAGATTGATGAATTAAAAAGCAATCATACTGAATTGTCGAAGGTATGCTCTCGAAATGACTCAAAAAGGTCTTTTCTATATTGCTCTGGCTCTTCATATTTCTTGAAATACCAATGTCCGGCACTTTGTGTTCAGTGTATATATGGACATAGGTAGGGGGTATGACTAGATACATTTAAAAAAAAAGAAGGAAAAAAATTAAACATACACGCGTCAAATGCATACCTCTGTTTGACACTTACACCTGAGCCAGAGTAACATATATTATTAAGGATCAGTTTGAAGTTTTTGTTATATTTAATGTCATTCTGTTTAACAGGAACTCCAATCTGTCCAAAGTCAGCTGATATCGGAGAGATCAAGATGCTTTAAACTTGAGGTTTGCCGATTTTCATATTTACACATCATTTGATTTCATTGTAGGTTTTCTATTATTCTTTTTCAGCCTCACAGACTCAAGATCTAACTCATGGTTATGTATTCAGGCTCAAATTGCAGAACTACAGAAGATGTTGGAATCATTAGAGTCCATAGAAAACGAAGTGCAAATACTTAGGAGACAAAAGTCCGCACTGGAGCAGGAGATGGAGGTTTCATCTACCCAGCAACAAGGTTCAGGTGGTGTTTGGCGGTGGATAGCCGGGGGCACATAGAAGTTGCATATTTTTCATACCATCATTGCTACGGTATCTCCGAAGCAATGGCTAGGTAAGTTCCAATCCCACTGATATCAGAGAGTGCAATCTACTCGAATATCACTTAGATTGTACATGCGGTTTACATTTGTTTCGTTACTTTTCTTAATAAGTGTTTGTGAGCTTTCGAGTTTGACCATTAAAATTTTCTCGAAGCTATAGAATCTGAAGTTGTTAAAATTGTACTTTCCGTTGTCGGTTGTATCAGCTCTTCTTTTAATTTTCAAGTCTTTTTATTCCGTATCCTGTAAACCAGTATACTCACGCATGTTTTCATATTTGATTGATCATATTATACCAAATCTTGACATTTTCCCCTGCATATGTAACGAATCTTTTGCCCCTTTGTGATCATAAATTTACAAAATCAATGTTGTCTTATCCGGAAACAGATTTCAATAGCCTCAATATAATTTGAAGACAATAAATCCCTTTGCATTCTTTTGGCTTGATCTTACATGGATGATTGCCAGTAAACTGGCTTATTTTGACTTGTATTGTCATCTCCGTTATTAGACCCCGGCAATTCGTTAATCCCTATTCTTTTGTGTTTGTTTATTTTGTCATTGTATTTTATATTTATATAGTTTTTGGCACAATAATAATAAATAAAAAAGATTTGGGGATCCTGTATTTTTCTTATGTCACGTTTTAATTATTATTTTCACTGTATCTCGTGCTTTAATTGTTATAGTCTTTTTCATGAAAATCGTGCCATATAATATGTAGGACTTTAACAAGTGCTTCATTTCTTGAAATCCCATTGTTGAAAGGAACTTGAAAAAAAAAAAACCCAAAATATCACTTCACTTAACGTTTTGAAATCAACGTGAATTAATAGCAGGGCTGCAACTATGAACTCTTTTGATATCTAAATTTCGCATTAGTGCAAGAAATTTATCCATTTCTGCGTGTGTTTGTATTTCATTATTTGTCTTGTTCGTTTGCTTTATTATATGCAGATTTGTGACGATAATTATTTCTTTAAAATTGTTTATCGTATTTTACATACATTTGTCACATCCTAATTTTGCTTCAAATATTTCTTTTATTATATATAAATTTTGTTTAAAATATTTTATATTACATAAAATTTGATATATTAGTAACTTATATAATTACCAATCATGTCACTGAACTAGTGATAAATTTGTGTAAGTATCAAATTAATTGACATGGGATCCAAGATTCGATTATTATGTTTATGAACCTTTTTTCCATGAAAATTTAAGGATACCGATTCCAATAATTTTCCAAATTATAACAAACTGGAAAGAACGAGTCTATTTTACCCCTATTTCATTGAAAGTTATTGTTTAATTTCTCTCTGCGGCTATTATTATAAAATGTATTCCAATCTTCTTATACTTTTTTTAACCCATAGTCCTAATGTGTTCTACTATTTTATGAAAATTTGAAAATATTAAACGAAAATTTAAATTTAAATGGTTTATTATCCACTTGTTATAGCGATATCATCATCCAAAGTTGTATCCCATAGGAATAATTTTTGAAAAAATATTTGGTACATTGTCTATAGACAAAGTTGAGATGATGACAAATATCTTATCAAATATAATAAAATATTTAAAAAATAAACATATATATTAAACATATGGCAATTTTTTGATGTTTATTTATAGAATTAAAAATGTACATTATAAGCGTATCAAATACTACCCTATATTTTTCAGCTAAATTTGAATAACAATATTAATTAAATATTCAAATTTGTTTAATATTCTCTTGAAATTTTTCAATATTCTCTTTTTCTTTTTTTACCTCATAATTTTTGAAAATTCTAAAAAAAAAATAATTAGACACCCAATATTTTTCTAAAAGAAATTCTCATTATACTCCAAAAATTTTTTAAATATTTTAATTAAACCACTGAAACTTTACTTGGATCTACAACTGTTTGTTGACATATGAATTTATTAATTTAATTCTAAGAAACAAAATATAAGATTAAGGAAGATTAAAATATATGAATAAATATCATATCTAAATATGTGATTGGCATAAATAGTCAATAGAGCGAATGTAGATTACAAATCAAACTCAAATAGGAATGTATTAACAATCCACGACAGAATTTATTATAAATAAACTAAAATGTAATTTTTTTAAAAGAAAATCTAAACCTGAGTTTACAAACCATTCAAACAGCTAATAAACTTCAAAAAAATCAAATAATATCCAAAATTTTAAACTTTAGGAAAGCTATTATGGTCATCAAGGACAGGATAACCTTTTATTTTGGGCCACAATCAGAGGACAAATTCAATATTGGACAACTCATTTATGAGCTGTCATAAAAGGACAACTTTAAAATATTATAGGTATAAAAGTCATGTATGGGTGGCGGCTTTCTTGGATATATCATTCAGCTTTCCTAAAATGAAAGTTGTTGACATTCCTTGTCCTTTGGGAACATTTATAACTTTGATATTCGCATCTTACCATAATTTATCCTATGCAGTTAATTAATGGTAGTCACCTTTAAACAACTCCATACTAACATTCCTTTTTTAGGTAATCATGTCCAACAATCTCTCATCTCTTTTAAGTAATCATGTCCACACGTTCAAACAAACAAAAGTATAAGATTATGCTTGGTTAGTTGGAAAATTGAAGAAACAAAAGTATAAGATTATACTTGCTTGGTTGTTTGGAAAAGTGAAGAAATGGAAGAAATAATAGGAAAAAAAATTTGAAGTGTGATTGATTAGAAAGAAAAGTGAAAAGGATCCATCTTAATGGATAAAATTCAATCCTTCCCACTTTCAAATTAGAATGATGAAAAAAAGGAAAAATAAGAGAAATGTGTTTTGATCCAAAACTTATGCATTCTATTTTCATTTTTTCTATTTTTCCATGAACGGAAATAAAAAATAATTTTCTTTCCATTTTTCCATCTCCTACCAAGCACGCCAAAGAAAGAAAAATCATGTTTTCCATCCCCTCAATTTTCCACCCTTCCAATTTTCTTTTCACTCTACCAAATAAAGCCTTAAACACCCTCCAAATACATGAAAAACTTCAACAAAATTGAACCTATATCGAATAACATACCCACATGCCCATACTCGACACTCGCACCAAATCCAAGTAACATAATAATGAGCATCTTAGACATATACACTGAAAAAAAAGAGTAACTAGAGAATGAAGCAACCAAGCAATTGTTGTATAATAGCTTACAAACCCAGGATTTTATTGTGCATTATGATGTACCTTGCAACTTTATAGGGTGAACCATTCTTGAAGGACTGTAATGAGAAGATAAATCTATATAGCTTATGATTTCTGTTTCGGCAATCATCATAAAAAAAGAAAAGAAAGAAAAAGGAACAAAATAAATGATGAAACATTGCCTGGTCTACCATCCTAGTCAACCTATAGTGGTAACTAATATATTACCCAACATTTGTAATCAGTTCATGTGTGGAGTGAATCATAGCCCATACCTTGTGCAAAAGCAGGTCCCAATCTTTACACTCGCAGAAATAATTAGGACCGAAAATAACATCAAGAAGAACCACCCTCTTGCCAAAACAGGCCCCGTCTTGCCGGTTAGTAGGCTAGCCATCGGCAGAAAACTGGAAGAGTTTATATCACCTTGTGGCAAGCTAAAAGAAAGAACAATGTTGAGATTCCCATTTTTGCCATATGACCAGTCCAACCGGTTGCCAGAAGAAGTTGTGTCTGTTATTCTTATCATGCCAGCCATAACATGAACAGAACTGGAAGCATGTGACGCCGAATTTAGCTTGATCGCAGCGTCTTTTGGAGGGAACTCTGAGGCAAATGCAGGAGGAGCAGGGAGGCTACCCAACATGTGACTAGCCCGTTTCATAAATGGATACTTGGTACCTATATCATAAAGAATGCACCAAAAGTGAGCTCAAACAAATACAGATACGTCGAAATATAACTTCAATAAAATGGCATTAAGAACTAGGCAATTCCATTTTCCAAATATCTTACCAAGATCAAATTCTGTAGCCTCCAGCTCTTGCTTTGAAGAGGATGCATCACTATTGCCATGTTCTTCAACATGTTCACCAGCATTAAGATCTTGTTCAGTTCCTTCATTTGTATGCTGTTATCAAGAAATGAACTAATTAGAAAAAAGCAAAAATTCTCTGCATGTATTACAGAAACGAATGACGAAAGAAAAGAACTATGCACCGTTTCAGTAAGAGGTTCTTGGCCAGAAACAGGAATCTCACTTCCCACAATTTCATCATAATCAAAGGCCAAAGACTGATCATCAGCATCATCGAATGAAAGATACTCATTGATGTCAAAAAGTTCAGATTCTGGGTAAATCGGGTTTGAAAAATCATTAGCTTCCAAGAAAAGTTCATCATTGGTTGGAAGATAACTAGTAACATCCAGGTATGGGTCTCCAAGCACGTAGTTCGCAGAAGTGATGTTTTCAATTGGTTCGAGCACATATTCATCCTTAACTGGTTTTCCATTTGTAGCTATCAGATCTTGCTCAGGTGAATCAGCGACTACAAGCTCATGATGTGGCTTTGAATCACCTTCAGTGGCATGCATGCGAATAGGCTTCTGATAATCTTCTTTGAACTCCATTGAATGTTCACCACAGTTGCTTGATTCGCCATAATAGAAACTGGAAGGGAGGAATGCATTCTCATGCATACTGTTTGGTGGCTTTTGATCGTCTTCACTGAACTCCCTTGAATGTTCCACATGGTTGCTTGATTCCCCACAATAGCCGTTCAACGGAAGGATATTGTTTTCAGATGGATTGCCAATGTCAAGATTCTGTCAAGAAGCAACAATTTTCAGAACTCTAATCATTCATCTAGCAATAAAACCAACTCATCCGTAGCAAGAGTCTCCGATCAAGGACAAATGCAATTTATAACTGTATGAAAGATGTCTGAAAGATTTCATAAGCATGCCAAGCCTTAAGAGTGGATCTGGTTGGAGGGATTTACCCCCAGCAGTGATATGACTCCAAGAGCAAACATCATTAAATGTCAAATTGGTCACAAAGAAAGCCTAGACAAAGTTAGGCTTCAAGACACCCAACCCAATCAAAACAGAAAAACACAACTCACACCAGCACAAACTAAGCAGTACTTTTCTTAAAAATCAGACTTTTCTCATTCACCAAAAGATGAACAATATTTGAGAATATAAAATAAAGGCATTAAACAAGTCATTATTATTTTCTATTAAATTGCAAGTCATCACGCCAAAAAGTCACTCAAACTTCAATACATAACATAAAACACAGAAAAAGTCAAGCTTCCAAGCACAAAACAAGCCAAAAACATTACACACCTGATCAATATCATTCACTTCAACAAAAGCATCTTCGTTGGCAGCCTCTTCATAGGCAGATGCATCTTGTTGACCAGGCACAAAAACTGCCTCATCATCCTCCCATTCTTCTTCAATAAAAGGTGCCCCATACTGCTCCCCATTCTTTGGCCCAGACCCGCTCTTCTGAAACACCCTACACAATACAAAAGCATCCTTCCAGCCCCAATAACCCAACATTAATCCCCGAACAAATATCAAAGCTCAAAACAAAAAAATACTAGAACATATATTACAATCTTTACCTGTTGAATTCCACCTTTCTCCAATGTCTCATCAGTAAGACGGTACTCGTGCATTACCCAGTTAGTCCTTTCGCCACGTGGGGCACGACCTTTATGGTAAACAAGAGTTTTCTTCATGCCAACCACTCTTTCCCTAAAGCGAATTGCACGGTCCTTTCCAGTTGTCTTCCAGTAGCCTCTCTCAGTTGCCCTATTGGTCCTCGACCCATTTCCATATTTCTTGTCCAGTGCACTGAAAAAGTACCACTCCAAGTCCCTGCTCTTCAGCTTTGACTTATCTATTAAGAAGAAAATCTTGATTTACAACTTTAAAAAAAAAAACTCACCCTAAATTCTAGTTATACATAGAAGATAAATTTAAACTAGATATAGTCGGAAAGTTTTTTTAAAAAACCCAATTTCAAGAATTGAAGAAAAAACCCTAAAAAGGCTTTAAAGCGTTTATCTTCAAAAGCTTTAAAGCAAATATGTAAAATTTAACCTAAATTAGTAAGTTCAATTTATAATTAACCAAGTACCGATATCCCAATTTATAAAACTTAAAATCAAAAGAGCTAAAACAAGCATCTTCAACAATCAAACCTGAAGACCAAAATTAATAGAAAACCCAATTTCAAAACTTAAAATTTAGGTCAAGGCTTGAAAAAAAAAAACCAAAATTCAAGAATGAAACAAAAAATTTGACCAAGCCAAACAAAAGAAAATCAAACCGAAAGGGGAAAAAAAAAGAAAATACCAGGGAGATCCCAAGGCTCGGATCTATAAATATCGATAACAGAAATGGCATCAAAGGAAGGCCTGTTCAAGATTTTCCGTTTTAGATAGTAACGAACGAGTTCTTCATCGGTGGGGTGGAACCGGAAGCCGGGAGCTAACGAGGTTGCTGAGTCACGACCCATCGAGTCACCAACAGTGAATGGAACAAACAAAAATCCAGGATTTTTGAAGAATTGGGTTTTTCTTTTGTTTTTTTGAAAGGGAACTTTTTTGGTGTTAGAAGGAAGCTGTTTTTTTCTCTTGTTTTTTTTTAATTGAAGTGAGACGAAGGCTTTACTTAGCCGTGTTAGTTTGTAGAAAGCTCAGATCTTTCAAGAAAAGGAGTAGGGAAGTATGATAAAATCACCAAATGTTTTAATTAAATATTCACTGACAGTGCAACACGTGGACTTTAAAGGGATGATAAACGTAATCCCATCCGTCAGTTGTTTTGAGACGTTTAAAAAAAAAAATCTAAAATGACAATACCATACATTGTGTTTTTTTTTTCTTTTGAGAGGATTAAAAACTTATGAAATGACAAAATAATAATAATTCATATTTTGATTAAGCCTGTTAATATGATGTGCCTTTAAATATAATATATAATAAATAATTAAAAGTTAAAGTTTAAAATTAATTAATAATAACCTATGCAACATTTATGGTATTAAATGGAAAAAAGTAAAATATATTGGTGTTAGAAGTCAATAACATTACTAGTATTAGATTATATCACACTCATGTAGGTGAATGAAAATATTTTATATTAAAAAAATATTTATAAAATTATTTTAAGAAATTATTATTGTTAAATTTGTAAGAGATTTTTATATAATTTTATTGATTTGTGTTCGATTCACAATAATTTTTTTAATTATTTTATTTTAAGATTATATTAGAGTATGAAAAGATAAAAAATTATTATAATAATATTAATTATCCTTCAAAATAAGAGTATTTTAATATAGATATATAATTGATGAAAATGTACATAATAAAATGAAAATATATAAAAAATAAAAATAAAAATAAAAGTTTAGTTGAGTGATAAATTTATTGTTTTATTAATTTAGTTATTATGAGTTTAAATTTTATTATATACATTTTTTTATTATTTTTAAAATTAAAAAATAAATTATACACAAATGAAATAATTTATTTAAAATATGAAAAATATTTTTGTTATTTTTTTAAATTTAATTAATTTTCTATTAATTTTAACACCAAATTAATATTATAATAAGAATTATTAAGTGAAAATGTAGGGTTTGAAGTTAGGTGCATGAACGTGAGTTCCAAGGAGTGTGCAGATGGGCACATAACTCTTCAAACCTCACTAAAACATTCCGTTATTTGTTTCCTTATGAGGTATTGGAATGATAAAGTTACTCGAGTGGGATACAAATGAGTGTCACCGACTCAAAACCACGTGGAACGGCTCCTGAATGTAACTGGCTAACGGCTGAAGCTTCTAGATTTTATTTTATTACCTACGTAACATCCATTACTGGTAAGGATCGTAATTAGTAAACTTATTCAAAACTCAGAATGTCTGATTAATTTGGTAATGTATTAGGAGTTAAATTATAATTTGTTTATTTAAATTATGAGTAAATTAATTTTTTATTAGTTAAAGAGTTAATTAGTTCATATTAATAATTAATTTAAGCAACAAAATAATAATATAATTACATATGATATATCATGTGTTTCCTATTTTAATATATGTAGATTAATTTTTAGGAGTAAAAATTGATAAAAAATTTAAAAGAAAAATAAATTTATTTTTTAATTTAATACACAGGTAAATTTATCTATTTTTTCAATAAATAAAACAAAATGTAATTTAACTTTTAATACAAGAATCTTTATAATACTTTTACAATTTAAGGTTCAAAATGGGAATTAACTCTTGAAAAACATTTTAAAAAATTATCAAATAATGTTCTAAAAATATAAAAACAAAAACAATTGAATCAAACCCACTCAAATATAATCTCAAAATGCTTATTTAATCTTTGATTTGGATAATCAAAATATAAACGAAAAAAGAAAAACTGTACGTTGCTGTAAAAGAAAAAGGTACTTTGGAAAATTTAAAAGAAAAAAGAAATAACTTAGATAGTAATCAAATCCCAAAATATTTACAGCGTGTTTGGTTCGCCGTATTACCCAATCCATTACGCCCCGATTACGCGCGTATTACATTACGCCCCTAATCCGGCGTTTGGTTCGCTGTATTAGCCATTACGCGCGTATTACATTACGCCCCTAATCCCCAAATTCCCGTGTTTTACAATCCGTTCCCAAATCGTTGTATTAGCCATTACGCCCGGCCTCCCTCCCCATCTCTCTGTTTTACCCTCCCTCCCTACCCGACCCTCTCCTCTTCCGTCCTAATCATTTTCTCCTCCCATTTCCCACTGATTCCGTTGATTAATCTGTCGTCATCGTTTCTTCTCGTCTCGGCATCAAATTTCCCTTCCCCATTTCCTCCCAACACTATCTGCTCCGCACACCAAAACCCTCTCTTTTTCTCTTCAATATATTCACAAAATTGGAAATTCTAGCAGCAGCAGCAGCAGCCAAAACAGTAACCAGCAGCAGCCCCTCTTTCTTCTCTTTCTTTCGATTTCACACTTCTCATAAATGGAACATTTCAATCAGAAAATGGAAAAGAGAAATCAGTTGCATGAGAAGGAAAATTACTAAGGTTGTTGGTTTGCATATTTAACTGGGTTAATCTTAGAAATCTTGAGGGAGAAAACTTGTGACATAATGCAGACTATTAGTTAGAACAGGAACTATGTTTGGTGATACCCTCTGAGAGTAGTAATTTTTGGTAATAGAGAGGATGGTTAAGCAGTACAACTTTCGATTATGACTACAGGAGGGTCTGACTAGGACATTCATTAAACATTGGCTTAGGACTAATAACTATTTGTGTGCAAGAAGGTAGAAATATTTGTTAGTAAGACTTCTTAAAAATTGGATGTAGGGTTAATAGTATTAAGAAAACTGTATTAGTTGTATGTTTGGTGCCGCCCTGGTCTGTGAATGGTGATTTGCTCTTTAGGTGGGGATTTTGATGATTACCTGATTTTGGTTTATGCCTGTTTTTGCAAGCAGCATTTTGGCATCTATGTTGAAGCTAGTAGCCAAAAGAATGGAGGCTTTATGCTTGGTAGCAGTTTTGAGTAGTATTGAAAATTTTAGAAGGGGACAAAGATAAACACATACACACACATCGTGTAGGTGCAAACCTAAGAAGAAGAATGAAGTTCCTCTAGCAAGTATCTTAGCCAAATAAGTCCACAGAAGAATGAGCCATAGCTGTGTAGCCTTATTTGGTACTTGGTCTTGCAACAAGGGCCTTCTTCTTAATCTTCCATGATAAAGATAGTTGTAGAGATATCTATCAATATCTTGAGGGTGGCAGTGAGTGTTATAAATTGATGACTATTTAGGTTGATCTGATGTATTTGAGAAGTATGTCGTAAATAAAAGTAATATGCTATGTTTACAACTGATGGGAAATTTTGAAGTTCAGTGATGTAATGAGGTCGGAAATTTCCATGTCAAGATAACCATGTAGCATTTCCAACTTTTTCTATAACGTATCAGCAACTAGGGCTGTTATTCTTTTATTTTAGTCATAACCTTGGTGTTTGTTATGGTCATTGTAATGTCATTGCAAAGGCCGATGCATAATTTGGCTCCTTTTAGAGTTTCTGATTGTACCGGATGCACATCTGCCTTTGGAACCTCGAGTCAAAATAAAATGTTATGATCTTTTCTTGCCCTAGATTATTGAAACCTGTCCGGATAACGTGATTAACACCTACTTTTTAGATGCTTTAAGCTTGAACATGCTTTATTGTTCTTTCATAAAACCGCAAATTTGTTGCTCATGTCTCAGCAATAGATATGAAAAAATTTGGGACTTGTTTATGTGTAATTTCTTTTTCCTTTGAAAACTGTAAGTATAACTCTTAAAATTGCTTCTGTACCTCTATGTTTGAATCATTGAAATTGCATTTGCTAATTTTTGAACTCATTGATATTCTCTTCAGTGGCTCTCTAAAAACATTGGTAAGAAGGTGGATAAGTCAGTTCTCTCTAATGGATCTGCAATGACAGGTACACCGTTTCTTGTTCCAGGTTACTATTAATACTCATTGGGCTAATTTTTGTTTTCATTTGTGCAGATAAGAGTACATCAGCACCATCAGGTGTTCCGACTGCTTCTCTTAAAGTCCTTCGTCCAGATACATCTCAGATGGTGATTTATGATCCAAGGCAGCATCATGGTACAAGCTTTTGCTTGAGTAAAAATATATGCCTGTGATTTTTTCAATGGTATTCTATTTTTTTTAGCAACTTCATTGGGCCACGAATGGATGGAGTATCTCATTTTGTCATCTTGTTTAATTATGGTGTTGACTTGTTCATATACATTGGTCATTAACAGTATTGAACTTGAAACTAAAGATATCCTTTGCGTAGACTTATGCAGTCATTTATGCATGAAATAGGCATATGATTCTGTAGAAAAATTAGACCTCATTGCCTCAATAATCGTGTGGTTGTTTCCAATAGTTTTTTAGTTTCCTTTGCTACTTTAGGTTGTTGTCTTTGTTTTAATTAAAGTCTTATCTATTTGCTTTGGTCATTAGCGAGATTGCAATAGAAGCTTTCAAGAAGTCCTTTTTAGAGAATTATGTGGTCATCTGTGTATGAATATTCAAGCACTGCTTTGATGTGATTAACAAATTTACTCTTCTGATTCTTTCTAGTGAACATCTGATGTAATTTGACTTGGAAATGAAATTAACCAAAACTATTGTTATTCATGTAAGTGATACGGGAAATGAGAGCAATTAAAATGCTCCGTAGGTTTTGTTTGTCTGATCGAGCTCTTCATTCTTAGGTGAGGTCATATGGCTGATTCTGGGATTTATCTTATTAGATGGTCTTTGATGCACACTGGTGAATACGAAGGATTATGAGATGTGCATGCGCCCGAGTAATTTATAAATCAAGCCTAAATCATTGATCTATAAATAGCAAAGCAGTTTTACTTAAAACTGTCATATATGTCCAGGAATATGCCTATTCATCTTTGTATAACTACCGTCGTGAATCTTGGAAATGGCAAACCAAATATGAGTATTAAGAGAAAAGAAATATAAAATGTATTAGAATGGTAAACGATAAAGAGAAAAGCTCAAGTTAGCCAAAGGGCCAGGCATTGAAAAGGAAAAGGAACCATAGAGATTCTCCAATTTTCAAAGTCAAGGGTGTTGGCTTAGAACGGGTCAAACATAAACATGTATCTCCTATGCTACTATTATGCGTTTAGAAGTGGTGACCCCTAACTAGCTTATAACTTTGTTGAAAACAGTATTGTATTAACTTCAAGAGAAATGATGCTGGGTGATCGTGTGGTGCAGTGTAGTTATATTTCCGTTTTCAATATATTAACTTCAATAGAAACGGTGCTGGTTGATCATGTGATGCGGTGCAGTTATACTCCTTGGTGTAACTTTTAAGGAATTATAGCTGTTAGGATTTTACGTTGTTTCTTTTTTCCATTCCCTTTTTTGTGTAATTTCCTCATCGAGATAGAAGAGGGAAGGTTTTGAGAGAGGCTGGGGTCGGATGTTTAAAATCTATATCTGATATGTACAACGAATTATTTTATTTTGCTGTTCTTTTGGGCTTGATAATGGTTTTAAAGGTCACCAGCTTTTAGCAGTTCTGCTCATTTACCTTCCGGCAATTGACATGACTTAGAGTGGCAAATGTTATGCTTTTACCTCTTATAACATTGAATTGTATGCTTGTTGAATCATATTGAAATGCTAGATACTTAACTGACTAAACTTGTTTGAATGTAGGAACTACAGTTCCATCAAACACCACTACTGCAATTCTTGCTGCTCCCAATTTGTCGAATCCCATGGCTACAGTTGTTGGTGCTGCTTCAAACCCATTAACCTATAATTTGTAGTTGAATTTGAATTATGATCCAAAATGCAACATATCAATGATGAAATACGGCGATGCATCTGCTTGAATTTCTCTGTCTAGTTGGCCTTTTAAGTCCCTTCTGATTTGGTATCCTTGGAAAATTATTTGTTTTGCACTCTTGGCATTTTAATATCATATTAGAATAACTAGTTTATAACTTTGGAGTAATGATTCATTGTAATTTTACCCATTTTTATATATTTCTTTAATTTTTAATTCATCACAAGGTTCATGCCATAGGGGCAAAGCTAAAATCAAAAAATAAAAAAGAACCTCATTGAGGAAGAAAATTCAGAGAATAAGGTAAGAAAACCAAAAAATATAGCAACTGAGAGAATATACAGAGCTATGTTTCTCCGACTCTTCATTTTGCTTGAAGTATCCCTTTTTTATACCCCTGTCAGAGTATTCATTTTTCTTAAAGTATTTGGTTTCAACACCCATGCCCGACGATGAAAGAACCTCTTTGAGAAAGTTATACAATAGATTTATTATATAAATTATTTTAAATTATATAAATTCATATAAGAAAATTTATTATCAATAATTTTATGAAATTATATCTTATTAAATTATATGTAATAATAATTATTTTAAATTATACAAATTCATATAAGATAATTTATTAGTTATAATTATTTTAAATTTTATTAAATCATATATTTTAATTAAAATATATTTAATATTAATCATTTCAAATTATCTTTTATAGTATCATATATTATGATTTGAGTAAATTCATATAAGAATATTAATTATTAATAATTTTATTAAATTATATATTTTAATTATAATATATTTAATATATTTAATAATAATTATGTTTAAATATGATTAAATTATTTATTTTTGATAATAAATAATCTTATTAAAATTTAAATAACAATAACAATAATCATTTACCAAAACAAATTTATGCTAAGGGTATTCTGGTCATTTTAGTTTTCTCCATTATGCTATTACACCTCTATTACATTCAACCAAACACAGTTTTACTATTACGCCTCTATTCCATTACATTCAACCAAACAGTTGATTTGCTATTACACCTCTATTCCATTACACCTCTAATCCAATACACCTCTAATCCAATACAGCGAACCAAAAGTGATGTTAAACTTTTTTCAGAAAATTACATTCCAGACGAACATGCATCGTTAGGACAAAAATACTTGAAAAAAAATGAACAGTCAGATAAAGATTTACACATTCATTAGTGTTGTAATTTTAACATGACATAAAATACGACAGAGCCAGCATTGTCTTGACGATGAGCAACAACCAACCAAACACCAACGAATTAAACATAAGTGTCTATCAACGATTTCCTCATCTCATCTACGATAGCAGTAGGTTGTGCTTCTCTCAGCTTAAAGACACTCTCAATGACAGAAAGTTCAGTTGCTGTAGTATCCGACCCGCAGAAGGCAGTCCAGTCATTTACAGTCATTCCTGCAGCTATTACTTCACTCCCACGGTTGATGGTGCCAGCCACCAATGGAACCTGAAGAAGCGTCGAAAGCTCATCCAAGTCTTCAATGGATGTGTGAGGATGAACCTGCAACAGTAAAGAAGGTAAATCGCGAAACAAAAATTGACAATGTAAGAGGTAATCATTGGTGAAGAGATTCTATCTCACCAAGCCACCTCGGTTTGAAAAAGCACAGTAGCTTCCAACAAGAATATTTCCAGCAATTGTTTGCCTGAAAACTTCTACACCAAGAACATCAGCAATTATCTCCTCAGTTTCCTGATCGAAGTTGCAGATAAAGATTATGATAAGCTCATTGTAAAATCTCAAGGAAAAGAATATTAGATCACCCATGACATGGAAAGAATCATGTAACTTATGGAAAATCGATCAACACTCTTCAAAACCCAAAAAGATCCATGATGTTTTACTGAGTATCTACTTTCGGAGATATCATTTCTAGCCAAGAATTCTAGGCAAAGTAAAGAACTACTGAACTGTAATTTAGTCCTACTCATTTGAAATGAAATAGAAAATAAAGACCCCTTATTACTGCACTTAGATACTGAAAATTTGGAATGATCTTAATCAACTACTTCAATGATATATGGGAATTTACCCGATCTAGATCTGTATGCGTCAGAGCAACATGGTCATTGCAAGCTATACAGTTCCCAAGAGCAGATAGTCTCTCCTCTATGCGCTGAACAACAACTTGATCCGGTAGACTATTTCGCAAGTGTTGAAGTTCTTCAATAAGAAAGAATAAAATAAAAATCCATCACTGATATTAGAAACCAAGATTATAAACTTTTAATTGGTGAAGTAGAACAAATATACAATATGAGCCTACAAAGACAAAGGAATGAGATTAAAAGCCAGATATAAATGCAAAACCAAACCAACTTGGACTTTGAAAATCAAATTCGAGGACAAGATATATCTAATCCAAGGTATTCAAATAAATTACACCAGATTTCAAGCCACTTGAATACCTTGAATTCGATATATCTTAGAGCAGAGATAATCTTGTTTTGCACTTGAAAATAACATCGTAACTAAAATAATAATCATAAACATCAAGCACCTAATGGCTCCATATATTGACAAGTCAAAATGTGTAAAAGTTATATTCTATATTGCTTGGACTAGGGTGTGTACCTAACAGAGAATGTTCGCTTTTTATTTTTAAGTTTTTCCATGTATTTGAAGGGTCCTTAGGAGATCATGTCCAAATATGTGCCAAACAAAGGTGTGAGGTGTCGACATAGGTGCTTCAAGAAAAATGGTCAGGGTAATATCGGTTCTAGCCACCCCTCCCCACAGCACTGATATCTTGCATATTAATTTTAACCTAGAGATTCCATGCCCCTATCTTGGTAAAGTTAACACATCAAATGGACTTCAGAAGGAGAATCTGTTAATTAGTGCAATCCACAGGATGCACAATTTCCCAAATACAGTTTTCAGATACTTTTGAATTATATGAGCCAAACCTCATTTTCGCCAACTAAATCCAGTTTGATCATAAGTTTCATTTATTGTCATTTCTCAGGCCTACACGTTAACTTCCCACTCCAATCTATGAACACTGCCTACTTCTCTCCCTACAGTTTCAGCTGCATAAGCAACACCTTGTGCAGTTCAGTGAAAGGTTTGACTGACAACGATCCTTCTTTCCCCAAGAGGATTTCAGGGAGGTGTAGGTGGCCCCATTTCCATTCTACTTGTATTAGATTAACTCCTTCCCTGTTTAAATCTCTTCTTGTAGAAACAAAGACGATCACAAAGAACTACAAAAACTCTAAAAACATAGAAAACTTAAAACAAAACAGCCTTCAGCTGCATATGGATGAAGATTTCTAAATAGCTCGGATTTGAATATAATAAGGAAGCTTCACGTAAAAGCAATGAGTTAAGAATCAAAATTACACATGCACTATTGCCAATGTTTAGATCCCACTGAGAGAACTCAAAAAATTACCTTGATCTGTGGTGGTGTGAGGGACAAGAAGCCCATTCTTATTTCCTGTCAAAACAAATCAAGCTCACATTAACCAAATCCAAAGGCATCTAACAACAATGAATAAAACTTGGACAAGACCGGTCAATTGAACCAAGAACAGTAGGATATCTGGTTTGTTGACTATATAAAAGTAGGGTAATACTCAAGCCAAGAAAGAACCAACCATTTAAAAAAACGAGACTGAACCAGTAAAAACCCAGCTTTATAAATATATTTTTCTTCTTGTTTTCAAAACTTTATTCCTAATCAATGAGATTTGAACCATTAACCTCTTGATTTTATAATAAAGATCTTACCAATTACCATTAAGCCAAATGTACTTTGTGTTAATTATAAACCATATTTAATATTTATTTACATTAAAATAGTATCTAGACATAAAAATATAAAACCAGTTAGTTAAACTGGTTGGAGTGGAAACAGAAGGTTGGACCGGTTTGCCTTCTATTCTGTTTTTCTTGACAATGTCAGATAAGATGAGTCTTAAAAAAATTCTTACCAGCACAGAGCCGTCCTATTATTCTAGTGCCGCCAAGAGAGGTCTTAATGACAGGAATGACATCCGCTAACTCAGACTCAAAAGCACTGCAAGGTGCCAATATAACCTTAATACATTAGTTTAAACAGGGAAAAAAGGGCTATAGAAGACAAGCTCACCTGTAGAAGTTTTCAGACCCTCCAATTGCAACCAAGCAATAAGCATTGGTCAGCTTGGAAAACACTCCAACTTCACATGAATTTTCAAACTGTAGCCCTGTATAAACCACAGGTATGAGACTAGTGATTGTAGAAGATATGTTTACTCCATAGTGATGGGAACCACCAAAACCATATAAGTGATAAATTTTAAAGATTTATCGATACTAATGTACAGAGATGCAAGCCATGTAATGTTATGAATAACTTAGTCATATCAACAGAAGAATAAAATATTTATACATACTGAAGGCTGAAAAAAAGAATGAAACTTACTAGTTGCCATTATAAAGCGAAAAAAATGGATCAATGATGAAACCAGAGGAAGAAACTCTGCATTGAAAAAGATAGATCAAACTAAGTTTAACCTATAAAGAAAATATCAACCAGACAAATAAAGAATCATACAATTCCCAAATTAAATAAATATATATGTAATTATTTACATATATATATTCATCCAATTCTCGTGCATAATAACATATTGCACTAAGGAACGCTTAAAGATAACTACCCTTATACTACTTGTTGTTCATCACGAATTATATTTGAATATTTCTCAAGCATTTATAGTAACCAAACTCCTAAATTTCTACTCAACTTCAACTACAAACAAAGGTCAATAGAAACCAAAGAAGAGGCCCCACAACAAGGTTCAAAAAATTGGAAATGAAATTATAAAATGCCATCACAAACAGAAAGATAACAGCATAAACAAGCTCAAGTTCACCACCTTAACCTTTCTGCTAATACAAGGAAAAACCCAGAAAATTTATGAAAATCAGAAAATCTTACATATATTATTGAACCGTAGAAACCCAGATAACAAAAGCAAGCAGAAGTCTTAACAAATGAATAAAAAGTTTACCAAATAAACGTTTGGTGCTTCCTTGGTTGGAGTTTGAGAGGCCGGCGTTCAGAGGAAGAGGAGAAACAAGTCAGGTTTTGTATGGGTTAATGAACCTTTTATGTAGCGGCTTAAAAGGTCAATCAAACGCGCTCGCCCAAACGACGTCGTGGTTTGTAACAGTGTGCTTTGACTAGGGTTAAGAGAAAAACTATTGAGAAAAATATTTTGGATTGGTTTTCTCTTGAATTTGGTTTAATTTTAGTGGGTTTAATAATTAGAGAATGTGGTGGTGTAATAGTAATTAGCTTGGAAAAATAGTTTTTATCTCTGAAGTCAGCCCGGCTCGGTCGGAATAAAATTTAAATTTAATTATAAAAATATATTTTATTATTTTTTAACAATGAAATAAGAGTATGTTTGGTTGGGTGTATTGGCATAGCCAATACACCCCTAATCGGTGGGCCCACTTAATCCCACGTTTGGTTGGGTGTATTGCCCTAATACGGGCCTATTACGTTACGTACGCAATCCTCATTTTCTCTGCTTCAACGCTGATTTCCAATCCCTTCCAAAAGAAAGGATTAGCTAATCGGTGTCTGTTTTACCCTTCCCAGCAGAAATCGTTCTCCCCACCCTCTCCCTCTCCCTCTCCCTCTCCCTCCCAACATCAACAGAAGTTGCCACCGAACCAAACCTCCACCCGCTCAGATCTTTCGCCGACTTTCATCTTGGCATCTTTCACCAACATCAACAGAAGCGGCAAGTGCTTCTTCTCTTTTTTTACTTAATTTGGATTTTTAATTTTCTTCCTCATGATTGTTTTGTTGACAAAAAACAGATTTGTGTTCTTCAACTATGGTGGGTTTTGTCTGTTGAAATTAGGGTTTTTTTGGGGATAAATTATCAATTCTCCTGCATTATCATTCTATCTTGTATATTGTAGGCTTAATTTGCATTAGACTCTTCCTATATAAAACTCAATGTGTCGGTTTCGTTTGTTGATCTTTTTGTTTTCCTTTTCCATCTTCAGCAATTTGGGCAGCCACAGTGGTTGACTATCAAAGGGCACTCACATTTTGTTAAAAGGGTGAGCATTTTTCTAGTTTCCTAAACTCTCCACATACGGTTCTATTGATGTAAGCTAATTAAAAGTATAATCCAATTCAATGAAATCAGGTTAGTGAAATGCTGGAGACTAAAGGTTGTCAATTTAAACTTGGTTGTGAAGTACAATCTGTTTTGCCTGCTGATAATGGTGAGTGCTTGCCTCGAAAATCATCCATCTTTCAATATTTACCAGGAAAATATGACTTTTTCATATCAGATTTTACAGACCCCTGAGGATAGTTGTGTATAAATGGATTGACAGGTACCACCATGGTCTGTGGAGATGGTTTTCAAGAAACTTACAATGGATGCATAATGGCTGTTGATGCTCCCACTGCCCTAAAATTATTAGGAAATCAAGCAACATTTGAAGAAACAAGAGTACTGGGTGCTTTCCAATATGCTACCAGGTACTAAAATTTGTACTCCCTCGTTGATCTGTTTGCCTTCGAACGTCTCAAAATTAATATGCAAGTATAATCTAATCTATTTTGCACGTTCTTTAGTTTATTTAAAGTGAGCTACTAAAATTCATGAAATCTAATCAATTGTTTCTGTTGGCAGTGATATTTTCCTTCACCGGGATAGTACTTTAATGCCACAAAACAAATCAGCTTGGAGTGCATTGAATTTTCTCAATAGTAGCAAAAATAATGCATTCTTAACATACTGGCTCAATGCATTACAGGTATGTCAAAAAATTAAGTTTGCTAATATTGTCTAACATCTAGGGAAGCATAGAAGATTCTTGTCAGATACCATTTATTTCATCAGAATTACTAAAATACTTGGTTGTTTATCCAGTTATAACTTGAGTAATGCTGAGTGGTTCTTATTCTTTTTACAGTATATTGGGAAAACAAGTGAGCCATTTTTTGTGACTGTCAATCCAGACCATACCCGAAGAATACCTTGCTTAAGTGGTCGACTGGCCATGCAATTCCCTCTGTTGCTGCATCAAAAGCTTCACTTGAGCTTGGTCAGATTCAGGGGAAGAGAGGAATCTGGTTCTGTGGTGAGATCCTCATGAAATTAGTTAACATTTTGGACCAAAATTTTGGGGAGAAGTAAATTATCAAGGGATGAAACTAGCTCTTTTAGTTCTCTTCCACTAGCTATAGATTTGTGAAGTATTATTGCTACTGTTATGGTGCTGTGCTTTTATATTTCTTGTGTTCTAAAACCTTCATTAGCTGTCATTATAAGATAATAAAACACGATGTCAACTGCCTCTCGTCTGAGTATCTGTTTTACAATTATTTCAGGCTATGACTTCAATCAGGATGAACTAAAGGTACCTCTACCTAGTAATTTCTGCTTATTTTCAACTCTTAACAAGCAAGATAAATTCCTTTAGTTTAGGCTGCAATAAAAGTACAAGAATCCACAAAGCATGTTTCTAAGGTGCTCTTTTTTCTCAGGCTGGTATGGATGCTGCACATGGTATCTTGGGAAAGCATTCTTCTGTTCTGCACAGTCCAAAGAATATGTCACCCTCTTTCATGGAAACAACGGCACGCCTCTTTGTTACTAAATTCTTTCAACAATATATATCTATTGGCTGCGTAACGTGAGTTCTTAAATATAATCACTCAATGTTAGTTCACTGCATGTTTTTCTACTTGAATTTGACACAATTGACCATGTGGCTATCATCAGTTTCTTAGAGGAAGGAGGCAGAATTTTCACTTTCAAAGGAAACATGGAAAAGTGTCCTCTTAAAACAGTTCTGAAAGTGCATAATCCTCAGTTTTACTGGAGGGTACACACCACACATTACTTAATTCTTAATTCAGTTGGATTACTTGTTAATATTAAACTCTATTGTCACCTTTGCTTATGAGCATTATATGTGCTTTCCCTCCAGATCATGAAAGAAGCTGATATAGGCCTTGCAGATGCATATATCCATGGAGATTTTTCTTTTCTTGATGAAACTGAAGGCCTTCTTAATCTTTTCCGGGTAAGAAAATGTTATCGAGATCTGTTCCTATACATACAATAGAAATTAGGTTTGTTATGATTTATCATAATCTTCATTGATAACTTTGCAGATTCTTGTTGCCAATAAAGAGAACTCAGCTGCCTCAGGATCGAATAAAAGAAGGTTCATTATAAGCTTGAAGAAGAATCTAGATTGCAATACTGGTAGAATCCATAAATAAAACCGGTTTATTAAGCATGGACATTTATTTGGTTGCAGGACTTGGTGGTCACCTGCTCTGTTAACAGCTAGTATATCATCTGCAAAGTATTTTGTGAAGCATCTCTTAAGACAAAATACTATTACACAAGCTCGTAGGAACATTTCTCGTGTTGTTTGTGCAGCTATGCCATCAAGAAGAAGGACGAAATCGAGAGAGTTGCCAAGGCCAATCGTTGAGGAATTGGTAGGACTTTGCATAAACCATGGCAGTGGACACTTCTGTTTTTTATTCAGTACTTTATAAGTTACCTATTTTGTGTTCCGAACATAATATGAATGTTCCGTTATTTAAGTTGAGATGTTATTGAAGAAAGCATATCCTGTTTTGGTTATATATGTTGTACTTATTTTGCCATGGTTTGAAGCTGTTGAGTTCATCTTTGCTGCAAACAAAGAGATGAGAGTGCTTGATGTGGTTGTTTTGACCACATTAAATCGCCCTGCCTGTTGCTGATAATTAGTACTTAAAAAAGAGACAATTAAAGGAAGAAATCAAATTGAGTTTTTCCAATTATTGAGCAGATGAAATTATACAAGTCTTTCAAAAATATTGTTTTGAATTTCTAACCCAGCCAATAGAAGCAAAGAAAAAAATATTAATTGGAGCAATTGTACAAACTTCTATTTGAAGTTAAATACAAAGGCCGTAACACTATTGAAATCAAGCCTTTCAACCTGCATTAACAATGGAAGAGACTGCAGTTCATCAACGTCAAATTTTATATGTTTTATGAACATGATTCTCTCTATCTACAGATAAAGAAAATTTTTTTTGGAACTTTATACTACAAAAGTCGATTTAATAATCCCCGTTCTAATACTGCTTATGTTGTTTGGCTTGTTTCAGTTGGAAATATAATTTATTAGTTATAATTATTTTAAATTTTATTAAATCATATATTTTAATTAAAATATATTTAATATTAATTATTTCAAATTTTCTTTTATAGTATCATATATTATGATTTGAGTAAATTCATATAAGAATATTAATTATTAAGAATTTTATTAAATTATATATTTTAATTATAATATATTTAATAATAATTATGTTACTTTATATTTTACAGTATCATATATTATGATTTGAGTAAATTCATATAAGAATATTAATTATTAAGAATTTTATTAAATTATATATTTTAATTATAATATATTTAATAATAATTATGTTACTTTATATTTTACAGTATCATATATTATGATTTGAGTAAATTCATATAAGAATATTAATTATTAAGAATTTTATTAAATTATATATTTTAATTATAATATATTTAATAATAATTATGTTTAAATATGATTAAATTATTTATTATTGATATTAATAATCTTATTAAAATTTAAATAACAATAACAATAATAATTTACCAAAACAAATTTCTGCTAATTATAAGAATTTTATTAAATTATATATTATTAATTAAAATATATTTAATAATAATTATGTTTAAATATGATTAAAATATTTATTACTGATAATAATAATCTTATTAAAATTTAAATAACAATAACAATAATCATTTACCAAAACAATTTTATGCTAAGGGTATTCTAGTCATTTTAGTTTTTTCCATTATGCTATTACACCTCTATTCCATTCAACCAAACACAAGATTACTATTACGCCTCTATTCCATTACATTCAACCAAACAGTGGATTAGCTATTACACCTCTAATCCAATACACCTCTAATCCCAATACACCTCTAATTCAATACACCTCTAATCCAATACAGCGAACCAAACGCACCCTAAGTTTTTTTAAGTGAATCGAGCAGGTTTTTCGAATCGAATCACAGCTCGACTATTTATCGCCTTACGTCTTTTCTGCTTTTAATTGTCCAGGCATATTTACATTTATAGTGTACTTATAGGTGTATCATATTTGTAATAATGAAATTAAATAAAAATAAAATTGATAATTGGTATGTCATACCATTAAAATAATAATTCATAAACTTTTTTTAATTATATTTATATTTGCAATTTTTTAAGTAAAACAACAATGAATTGAAAGGGTTAAACATTTATTCAAATTGAATTATAAAAATATTTTCTAGTAATTTATTTTTAATAAGATCCAAGCTCGTAATAGTTGGTGTCAGAACAAGTTTCAGTTAAAGTATAGAGTTGAGATAGTTAATAAGATAAATGGTTAGTATGTTCCACCAGAGACTCATGAGAGTGCTAAGAAATGTGGTAGTAATTCAAGGGATATGTTATTGACGATGGATGATAAAGTTGTCGCAATGATGATGTAAGTGTTGGGCCCGAAAATACCCATAGGATCGTGAATTGGGATTTTAAAATTCTTCGTTGAATTTTTTTAAATGATGAGGAAATAGAAGAAAAGTTTGTACAATTCGATTTACAGTAGTTCGATCCCAATTGCTTACCTCCACTACTTTGATATACCTCAACGAATTATTTCTCAATTCATTAGACTTGAATTAATACCTTTCAATGGGAAGTTATAACCTTTACAACCCTATCTTTTTCACAAGGCTAAAATAGAATCTCCCATTAGCTTTTGTGACTAAATTAGAACCCTCTAGCTTTGACAAGACTTAACAATAACCCTTTTACAAATTACTTAAGGTTTTATGCCTTAAAAATCGTAAGTTTCTTTTTGCAAGTACAAGAAATTATGTAAACAACAATGACCTCTCAAAAGTGTTTGTTTACAAATGCGAAGCTCTTTCAAAGAATTGAAATAAGAATGATAAATATATTTGATAACAAGCACCTAAAGAGACATACAATAGAAAATGAAGAAATAAAGAATTTGATGCTTTTCTCTTTATTACAATGCTTGGATGGTCTTATGTATTCAAGTGTTCTTGACTTGAATATATACCATTTGACTTATTTTTGGACGTTTGGAGCTGTTGGAGAGAGTTTCTAGCCATTGAAAATATTTATTTCGAGCATTTAATACAAATTGCAGCACTGTATCGCAGCTAAAAGTCTCAATACACAAATGGCTTGTCTTGAGACACTTTGCTTTATGTCTCAAGACAAGGCTCCCCTTAAGCTTACATTTACTTCAATATTGGTTGGACCTTTTGTCTTGAGACAAAGTTCCTTTGAAGCATTTTTAGCTTCAATGTTTGTCTGTCCCAAAACAAAATTAGGAACCTTAAAAAATGTGGCTTAAAATTATCAACACAAAATTTAATTAATGAAAACAATTAAATTAATATTAATTGATATTTTATAATATATCATAGCTAGCCCCATCTATTAATGAAACATGTATTTTTAGAAAGACATTTTATTTAAAATTTAAAATAATAAATGAAATATTTTTTTAGGGATAGTTATTTTATAAAGAAAATGTATTTATTTAGTTTTAGTGTAATTAATGTTTCAATTCCTTGACTTAATAAAAAAAAATCTGATTTTTAATTCTCAATAGGCCTGGCCCGCCCAAGTCCCTACAAGCCTCGGAATGGAGATAGTGAATTAGGGCTAAAGGTTTTTTCTATGGGTCTTACCCGAACCGAATCCGATCCATCTAGTCATGGAATTAATTAATATTTTCCTTATAAACAATTCAGCAAAATCGCAGCCTTCGTCTCCAAGGAAACAAAGTTCAAAAGGTGTTTGTTTGTATATTCTGATCGGTTCAATTTCATGTGTCACTCACTTTCCTTTCCCATCTTAAACATGCTCCCTCCTCTGTAAATCCTATTAGACGTCAATTTCCCCTTTCATAAATCTTTGGGTTTTCATGGAGGAAATCAATTGGGATACCCTTCTGCTCGAGGTTGACTTACCCGATTTCGGGAATATCTTAGATAATGAACCGGTAACGGAACCTCCTCCTCAACCTTGTTCAACCCAGAATCCCGATGAAGAACCGGCGGTGTCTTCGTGGATCGGGGCGATCGAGAAGGTTTTGATGGAGGATGATAATTTTGATCCTAGGGTTGAGACTCAACCTGTCTCCGATGATGATTTCTTGGCCGATTTACTGGTTGATTCACCTCCTAGTAGCGGCGGCGATGTGGCTGGCGTCGACGGTGCTGATTTGCACAAACAGAGCCAGACCCACACCGACGTCGATAAAGACGATCCCATTATTAAGAAACAGAGAAGGTATAAATTGATATTCCCAATTTATCGTCTTTATCTGTTGTTCTTTGAAACTTCATTTTGTTTCAATTTTATTAGTTGCATGTCCAATTTGAAGTAGAGGTGTAATGACTTACCTGAGGAACTCAAGCTCAATCTAGTTTTACTTTTAAAGCTTGATTGATCTTCCCAATTTATCATCTTTCTCTATTGTTCATTAAAATTGTATTTTATTTCGAACTCATTAGTTGCATGTCTATTTTGAAGTAGAGTGTAACCGCTTGCCTCAGAAACTCAAGCTTCATTCGAGCTCAATCAAGTTTTAATTTTAATGCTTGATTCAAGATGAAAGTTGAATTGCTCAAGCTTATTTGGTTAAGCTTGTTTATCCTGTAAAAAGTAAGGTTGATTTTCACGCTTGACTTCAAACTCGACTTAAGATACTTAAATTCAACTCACATGATCTCACGAGCTTGACTCAGTAATGATCCAACCTGGTTCCGAGTGTTTTTCAATTTTCATACAAACCCATGTATTTAGAGTGTAACCTGCAATTGATGTATCTGAATGTTTTCTTTTTCAGGCAGTTGAGAAACAGAGATGCAGCTGTGAGATCAAGGGAGAGGAAGAAGATGTATGTCAAGGATCTTGAGATGAAGAGTAGGTATTTAGAAGGGGAATGTAGACGACTGAGCCGTGTGCTTCAGTGCTTCATTGCTGAGAATCAAGCTCTTCGTCTTACGTTGCATAAGGGTTGTGCATTTGATGCATCCTCGGCCAAGCAGGAGTCTGCCGTGCTCTTGTTGGGTATGAAATGGTTCTATATGTCATCTGTCCTTGCTTTCACTGTCTTTGGTTTAATATTATATGGGCAAGAAAGTAGACTTCTTATCTTCACAAATGGACCATGTTACTCGTATCAAGCCTAAATGACCTATATGATGGGTGCTCGACATGCTTTTGTTCATTTTCTCCTAAGTTTTCCGTTTATATTACGATAGTATGAATGTGGGCTGCATGTCTTCTTTAGTAGGCTATTTTATTGGACTTGGGTTTGAACGTCTAAAATTATGCGTTCAACATGTGTATGTTCATTTTTTTTTCCTAAATTTTTCATGCATTTGAAATGGTCATATTACTGTATCTATGTTCCGATATGCATTAGATGTGGTTAATTCAACAATGATATTGTGTCGGAGCACCTCTTTACAAACAGATACTTGTTCATGGCCTTTGCAAGTGTGTTTCTACTTCATTTTTCCTCTTTTGTATGAACTCTTACTGAAGTATGGATTTCAAGAGGAGGGCTGTTGTGTGGCTTATTATGATTCTTATCCAATGAAGATGAACGTCTTCCTCTGGCCTCGGAGAAACTCAATGCTTTTTGTACACTGTTGCTACTTTGATAGCTTATTCTTTTAAGCCTATTGAGCAGGGTTTTTTTTATTTATCATCGTTTGCTTTTTGTAGAATCCCTGCTGTTGGGTTCCCTGCTTTGGTTCCTGGGCATCATGTGCCTCTTCACCCTGCCAATACTGCCCAAGTCAGTTCTGGAGGCAGTTCCAATGGCAAACGAGGAAACACAAGGTCCCGAAAGAGTGGCTCCAAGAGGGGCAGGGAGTAACCGGGTCGGACCATCTTTTGTGAAGAGTAGGAGATGCAAGGCGTCTAGGGGAAAGATGAAAGAAATTTCATGTTTTATGGGAATTTTAATTCCATTTTAGGTTTAATGTGATGGGGGTGTGGCTGTCGTGTTATTTAATGATCCTTGTAGTTTGAATAAAAATCACTCTTTGATCTTTGTTTTTGGCATGTAACTCTTTTAGTGTACATTTAGTTTGTTCGGAGTACTAGAAATTTAGTAGTTTTAGTTTTTGTAAATTCTTGCAGTTACATTTTAATAGAAAGTCCGGTCTAGACCCGTTTAAAGTCGAGGTTTGGTTCCTTTACGAGATATGTTCCTACTCGAGTCAAAATCATGCATAGTTTCTCTCTCTCACCAGCAATCCTCTCTATTTATTTTACAACGGAAAAAATCTGGAAACATTTTAAAATGTCCATTAACCGAGGATTAAATAAGGAGGAAAGCTACAACATTGTTCATCAACAAACCGAATGTTAATGTCATCTGAAGTTTACAATCGTGCCGGTGAACAATAATACATGCATAATTAAGGAAAGGAAATCAAGGAACCGGAAAGAACCTAGGCTCCTGTACTACACGTCTCGGTTACTCTTCTTTAGATCCTCGTTTTCCTTGCTAAGAAAATCTATTTTCGATTGTAGAATGTCGATCATAGTTTGAGCACTCATCATTTCGAGCTTCAATGTCTCCCTCTCAATGGAGGTATTGTGGATCTCCTTTTGCAAATCGTTGATAAGTTTCATGCAGCTAGGAGGCACCATGGAATTTAGAATAGTCGTCGCATTGTATTTTGGCGTAGGAGGAACATGAAGATTCTCTTTGGGTTCCATAGATTCCATTAACGAAAATTCCAGGAGTGCAGAAACTGCCATTGTTGTTGCGGATGATGGTGGTGGTGGTGTGGTGGTGGTGGTTGTTGTCGTCGACGACCAACGATCTTGAGTCATTCTAGTTGAATTCTCGGTAACATTTCTAGTTGAATTCTCGGTAACATTTGCATGGTTTGGACCAAAATCGTTATGCCGCCTTCTCTTGTGCCCAAATAGAGATAGGGGTGCTTCTCGATTAGGCATGCATAGCGGCGGGCAATCATCTGATCTCTCGATCTTGCATGGAGGTAACAAAGTACAGTCATCAGTTCTCTCATTCGGTGACTCTCTCGGAACATCAGCACTAGGCGGAGCATCCTCGTCTGGATGTTCAATGTCCTCCTGTCATAAAAGAGAGTTTAGAAGCAATTCTTCGATCAAGGCTTAAGAATACGAGGCATACTACATTCAATTAATATAACACTAGCATTAATGATTAAACCATGGAGATAACTAAATCAATAAGAGTGTCGAAACTATCTTATGTTACTCGGACTCTAGTTTGCCAGATTTCGGTGTGTGTTTGACACATCAAATAAGTGTAGAATTATACAATTATGTGTTCAGAGTTTAGGTTTTGGGTTTAGAATGCGATGTCATCAAAGTGAGGATCTAAAGAGAAGTTCAGCATTTCAAAAAATATGAGCATCCATGATAAAGTTCGATATTATAATAATGCAGTAGCAAGAAAGATAAAGCATGAACCTGCTCAGAACTGATCCTTAGGACGCCATTGCTTTCAGTTGCTGCATTCTCGGTAGCTGCCACATCATTTGTGGCTATCGAATCATTACCAGCTGCAACATCATCCTCAGTGTCTAATCCTGGAACCAAAGCGGCTGAACCATCATCCCACTCCGCCTCAATGAAAGGTGCATACCGGTTTCCATTTGGTGGTCCAATATTATTCTTATGAATTACTCTACATAGCACGTAGCCCTAATCCACCAAAAAGGGGGGGGGAGGACAATTCTTATTAGTTTCTGATAGTACCATTGCAAAGTTCGGTTGTAGAGGAAACTGTAGCACTCGTAAACATAAGGTTTCAAAATACTAATAAGTAATAACCCTACAGAATACAAGTTTGAATTCATCTTAACTCATGCTACGTAGACTCTTATGTTACTTGGGCTCAAGTGTGAGTATTGGATGCCGGTGCGTATGCTGACACTAAGGGTCCTTAGAGGGTTATATCTTCATGCCTATCTCCGGGCATACATGCAACATGCAATGTCAGACATAGTACTTGAAGAAACATCATAACACATGACAACAGGAATCACATTTACTATTCTTTTCCTAAATTTTCTCAGAAGCCAGATTGCGATTAAACAAAGACAACAGACATACAAACAATTCAAACTTTTCTCGTCATTTCTCACAACTCGTTTTCTCCCCATGCAAAAAAATGCATCTCAAGTAAGTCCGTTCTTCGGCATAATCAGATTAATGAAGCATAATCCATTACCTAAGGCACAACATTTAGTATTTCATGTTAAAATTCTATATCTTTTGCTGTCCTAAATATAGCTAAAATGAGAAGCAATCATTAACGTACGTGATAACTTAATCTGTAACATCAATACTCGAAGCCATACATAATAAATCATCATTCACTATCAATATTAATTTAAACAGTCTCATACCTGCAATGCTCCAATCCTTTCCAATTCCTCTTCAATGAGCCGGTACTCATGCATAACCCAATTGGTTCGCAATCCATCAGGAGCTTTCCCGCTATGAAAGACTAATGTCTTCTTCATTCCAATAAGCTGCGAATTATGACGGACCTCTCGGTCCTTCCCCGTGGCCTTCCAATACCCTTGGCCTGTAGCCCTATTCATTCTCCCCCCATTGCCATACTTCTTGTCCAATAAACTAAAGAAATACCATTCCTGGTCTCTGGTTTTCAATTTTGACTTGTCTGAAAAAAGCCACCAACAAGAAACTTCAGCACCATAGCTTAAAAGGAACTAAAGCTGTCATGGCCCACCGACTGCTTGGATACTCTCATTTCCCTGCATCGCGCCCACAAGCTGGTTTTAGCCTAGAGAGGCATAGTTTTGGGTGACAAAGCCTTGAGAAGCCGGTAGGCATCCAAGGGAATAACACCGTCCTGTGAGTACAATGCTGTGTGATGTGGTGCAGGAAAGTGAAATACCCGATCGGCCGGGGGTCGGAACAAAAGCAAAACCAAAAAACCTCAACAGAACAGTGTAATAATGATAGCAAAGTTCTCACAAAAATAACCAAAATAAATAAAGATA
Source organism: Gossypium hirsutum (assembly GCF_007990345.1). Lineage (NCBI taxonomy): Eukaryota > Viridiplantae > Streptophyta > Magnoliopsida > Malvales > Malvaceae > Gossypium > Gossypium hirsutum. Next base: position 37,424,627 of record NC_053428.1, read on the forward strand.
ATAAAATTCACAAAGACTATATGGACTGAAAGAAGAAAGTGAATATAAAAATCCCATTTCTTGGAATAAATTGATAGCCAAAGATACTGCATTAAGCTATTAAAGAAATACAGAAAAACAAAAAACCCCAATTCTTTTTTCTTTGGCTCAGCAAAAAAACCCCATCCATAGATTCTTAAACTTTTAATAGAAAACCGTTCTAAAATCACGAGTTCGAATAATACTGCATTTAGCCAAGTAGAGAAAACTCAAAAATGGAAATGAATTGAAAACCAAATATTTCATTATAATTTCAAATTTTCAGCTCAGAATCCTCCCCCAAAGAAAAGAAATGCTTTCGAAAAAGAAAACTTTACCAATAATGGAAAATAAAATTGACGACAACAGTGGAAAATAAAATTGAAGATAACTTGTAAAATTTTAGCAGCCAATCTAAAAAATATATAGTTAGAACAAATAAAAAGCTCAACCTGAAAGGTTCCAAGGTTCATGCTTGTAAATATCAACTTCGGCAATAGCATCAAACCTGGCAGGCTTGTTCGTAACTTTTCTTTTCAAATAATAGCTAACCAATTCTTCATCAGTTGGATGGAATCGAAACCCAGGTGCTAAGGCCGTCGCTGAACTGCCAGTCTTTGCCGCCGTCGCCGTCGCCGTCGCCACCGCGGTCGGTCCTGGATCTGCAACTAAAGAAGTTTCACGACCCATAGAGAGATAGTTGTTTGGGGAAACGGAAAATACAAAAAACAGTGTGTTTTCGTGGGCGATACGAAATGAAAGGAAATGAATTGAAGAAACATATATCGAGTATTTTTGATTGATGATGAAGAAACCAGGTTCCTTCGTTTACAAGAAATTTCACACTTTATTTTATTTTAGCAGACCTGACAGCTGAGTAAAATAATTTACTATTATTTATTATTTTCTGGTAAAAAATTAAAGGTTAAATTCTTTTATCAGTCCCTGTACTTTGCAAAGTTATAGATTTAATCTTTATACTTTAATTTGATATTTTTAGTCCTGTATTTTTCATAATTTAAAATTTCAGTATTCACCAAACAATGATTGTTAAATCCATCAATTTAAGTTTTGCTATTTCAATAAGTTGATGTAGTAAATATATTATTGTATGTGTAATGTCATGTTAACTTCTTATTTTTACATATTACTTATTAAAAATTTAATTAATGGATTAACGGCGCATTTGCGACAAAACTGAAGTTTTAAAGTTCAAAAGTATAGAGCCTTAGAATGATCCAATTGAAGAAAATGGATTAGATCTACAACTCTACACATAGTTCATGACTATTAATTGAATTGCATGTATTATGATCAAAATTTCAAATTTCTAAAAGTACAAAAATTAGAATTGACGACTTCAAAAAGTAAAGGGACTAAATCCATAATTTTTGCAATGTATAGATATTAATAGAAGAGTTTAACGAAAACTAAAATTATAAAATATGAAATATAATTTAAATTTTTAACATATTAAATTTTATATAAAAAGATGAAAATAACAAACCAAAACACGCAATAAACCCTATATAATACCTTATATTTTATATAATATAAATTATTAACCTATTAAATTTATAAAATATAAAATAATTCAAATATAAGTATAATACAATAAAGATTAAAAATGCATAAAAGGATACCTTCAAAAACTAAATAATATAAGATATAGTTAAAAACTAAAAAAATTTTGAAAAATTATTAGTGGATATAATAATTTCAGAAAAGGATAAAATTTGTTAAAAGAAACTAAACATGATTTATTGAAAAAAAAAAAGAGAAATAGAGTTCGAACTTTAAAAAAAATGTTTAATTGAGTTCGAGTTTGTCAGTATTTGGATTTGGCTCGATTATATCTTTAGTTGAGTGCAATAGTAAAGTATATTACATTTTTAAAATAAGATATATGTTTAAACAATGATATTATTGAAAGAAACAACCACGAACTTTAAATATAGGCAGTAAATAAACATGAAAAAAAGAAAGAAGATGAAGATAGTTATGGAACTTCTGGAAAATTAGACAAGAATCTTAATTGAATAAAATTTCTTAGTTATTTTCTTAAAAATTAAATAACTTGGTCGTTACTTTTAAAAGTTTACTATTAATTAGGAATTTCAGTTAATTTTTTATTGCATTTAACTTGAAAGAATAGAAAGGTTTATATAAAATTATAATTCCAGAATGACAAATTAGATTTTTTCTCATCATTTTCAGCTTTTTTCTTTTTAAAAAAATTTAAATCCAACTAAAAATGCTAAAAGTGAAAGGAAAAAATCTGATTTATCATTTTACAATTAGAAAATGATAAGGATGACATGAAATCACAATTTCATACAATCATTTCTCCTTAAAAGATTAAGGTTATGAAACTTGAAGAAGCTTATGAAACTTTAAACAACATGATAGGATTTGATTGTATCAATTTTGGACAATTGCAAAAGAATCTTAATTGAAAATTTTTTAATTATTAAAACTACCTATAGTTTCTCCTCAACTCATAAATAGAAGGATAATGCACATCAGCACACTTGAACCCATATCTTGCTAGATTGACAATAATACTTATGACTGTTTTATCGCAAACTTATTACCAAGTTTTTCAAATAGTTAAGTCTCTCTCTATATATATGATAAAATATTTGGTAAATTGTCAGAGAATTTTTAGACTTCACAAATAAGATTAGGGATTGACAAATATTCAATAAAAGTATAATAAAATATTAAAAAAATAAACATATGATATTTGTTGCAGGCCCATTTACCCGATGGCCCGCTACCCAAAACCAACCCAAATAAATACCCAAAACCAACCCAAATAAAACACCCAAGGCCCACCTAAACCTAAACCACCAGCCTAAAACGAGCCCAATTCCCCCTAAAAACCCAGCTAGGGTTTCAGAAAAACGAAACCCTAGCCAAACCTAGCGCCGCATCCCCCCCTCTGCCGTCTGCCATGTCCCATCGCCACCCACCGTGCCTAGCCTCATCAACACCTGCAAAATGGCAGAGAAAGTCGGAGCACACAATAGATAATACAAAGAACAACTAAAATACAATGTAAATGGGATATAAAAGCAAAACAATATCTCTGTAAATCTGGGGGGGACACTACACTTTCAAATCGAAAAAAGAAAAAAACAAATCAAAAGGTTGACTCCGATTGATTCTTCTCTGTTCTTGTTTCTTATTTACTTTATTCTTCATCTATTGTTTATTTTTTTTTCTGTTTATATTTTTTGCATTCGTTCAACAAAGAAAAAGAAGTTAAAAGGGAGAGGATAAATACCTTACCACTTCGACGGGCTGGTGTCGGAACCCCACCCTCGCCGTCGTTGGATTCAAACCGAAAGGGGCATCTCATCCCTCTTCCTTTTGGTCCTGTGGCTGAGAAGGCTTAGCCTTCGGGGACGCTTCAAAAAGAGAAGGCAAATGGGCCGTTCTCGCGTAACTCCGGCCACTGGCCTTGGAGGCGGAGACGGTGGCCTGGGTTTAAGGGCTGTGGCAGGGAGAGAGAACCAGAGGGTGTCTCTGTTTTTTTAAAAAATGATGTAGGTTTTAGTTTTTTTTTCTTTCCTTTTATTTTTATAAGACCCGAAAACCCGTCCTTAATGGGTCTAAGATCCGCGCGTTCAGGCTCGGAGGGACTATTTGCACATCCGGTCCCTCCGCTCATGCAATATGGCGCGATCTGGTCCCATTCAAATTTTTAAATTTGGCTATTTGCTTTTTATGCGTTTCGATTTAGTCCAGTGCGGAGCACATGCGCATAAGGTTGGGGAAAATTGCTCAATCGATCCCCCTTCTTCTGCGCGCATCGCAAATCGATCTTGTGGCCTTATCTTATTTTGATTTCTCCCCTGGTATTTTGTTTTGTTTTCAGTTTAATCCTATCATTTTATTTATTATTGAGTTTATTATTATTATTATTATTATCATTATTATTGCATTTTATTTATTTATTTGTACCATTTTTTATATATATATACATACATTAACATACGTTTTTACATATATGTATATACTTATGTTCTTTATGCTTTATAATTTTTATATATATATACATAGATATGCGTATTTGTTTTTTATGTATATATAGATATATATACCTTCATATAATTTATAATTTAAATATATAGATGCACATACATAAATATTTCATTTTTGTAATTCATATTGTTATCATTGTTATATTTGATATTTATTTATTCATTTATTGAAGCGTTTATTATTTTTATGGAATGCTTTAGATTTTTTATTCGTCTATTATTTCATGTATCTTTGATTTGTTTATTACGTATTTTACTTGGTGCTCATTTTAGTTGTGCTTGTATTATCTCATTTACATTGTCATCATTATCATTATTTTGCTTTTATTTTTTACTCAAATTTATCAAAAATGAAAATTTTAAAAATAAGTAATATTCGGTATTTTGGATCTTCGAGAGAATCGAGCGCTAACGTACTGGATTCCGACTTTCTTCGTTGAATTTAAATAATCGGGATTACTCTTTTTTAAAATGATAAAAAGCTCGTTATCGAGAATTCAATATGTTGTGTCCTAACGCATTGGATGTGACATGTTGTTTCCTCGAGACGAGGATTTTTCGAAATAAATACCATATTCAATGTTTAATATTTTGGAAAAATTGTGCCCTAACGTATTGGGTTGCGATTTCTTCATTTGATTTAAACAACTGAATATTCTTTTAAACTTTATTACACGAATCTTTTCAAACTTAAGTTTTAAATGATCTCGGAAATAAAAAAGATCGTGTCTTAACTCACTGGACATGATCCCCTTTTTAATCCAAGATAATTAAATATCTTAAATAAGTAAATTTTGACATTCATTCGCATATCGGGAATTCGAGACATTGTGTCCTAACTTACTGGATATGATGCTTTCTTTCTCGATTAACGTGGAACGTGCCCCTCTTTTCCCAAAATTTTCAACACTTTAATACAAGGATCGTATTTTTAAAATTCTTTTAAATTCTCAATTTTCGACATTAAGACATTAAGTAATCAACTAGGTACCAATTTTGGGCGTATCGAGGGTGCTAATCCTTCCTCGTGCGTAACCGACTCCCGAACCCGTTTTCTAAATTTCGTGGACCAAAACCGTTGTTTTAATAAAATCAAACCGTTTATTATAACAACCATTTTCGAGGTAATCCAATCACACCTCATAAAAAAGGGATTGGTGGCGACTCCCATTTTTGTTTTCATTTTCCAAAACCCAAGTCGACCCCGTTTTTCATCAAAAAAAGGTGTCAACAGCTTGGCGACTCCACTGGGGACGAAACACGAGAGTCAAGCCATGAGTTGATTACTTTTTGTCCTTTTGTCAAAAAATCAAAAACTTAGTTTAAATATACGATCCTTTCATTGTATTTTTATCTTCGTCATTGTGATTCATAATTGCTGTGTTTAAGTTCAGATTTATTTTTGCACATTGCATTGCATGACCGTTGGTCACACCCTTTTTAAGTGGGAGTGAGAAGCTACGCCTTCGTGAGGTTTTCACCTCCGCATGGGATAGTGAATCGCTTTCGGGATACATCCGTACCTATGTCTTCGTGAGATTTTCATCTCCGCATGGCCATAGGGAAATGTATTCCCCTGAACCGAACTTGGTCCGTATGAGCCTATAATGGGTGAGGATCGAGGAATCTGCTGGTTCAGGTACCCTACTTTAGAGCCAAACCACATGTAATGAGCCATAGGAACAGACCTAAGTAGAGCTACTCCAATTTTTAGTGCTTACCTAAATGAGTGTTGTATTTATTTGTCGCTTATTTTAAATCTTATTCTGTGTTTAATGCTAATTTACTTTGTTTGTGATTGCATGGCATCTTCATTCTAAAAGAGGTGTCGATTTACATTCAGTTTCTCAGTAGAAAGCTTATCATAGAAAAGGGGTTTGTTGATAAAGTAGAGGATAATGCGGCTGTGCGAATATGGGCTGAAACGACACAACGGGAGAAAGGCGATAGTCTTACCGAAGGGTACGTGTCAGAATTGTGGGATTTTACCCGTATCAGTGTAATCCAGAATGACCTTCGAGAAATGAAAGAAGTTTGGGATCAATGGGATGTCGAGGCCAAGCAGCTGTTCTATTGTAACTACGGTGACCTACCTTATCTGCTTAGTGTCAAAGTGGACAAGTATTTATTCCGAGCCCTTGCTCAGTTTTGGAATCCTGCCTACAGTTGTTTCACTTTTGGGAAGGTAGATTTGATGCCTACTGTGGAGGAGTATACGACCTTGCTTCGGTGCCCAAAGATTCAAGTCGACAAGGCTTATTCCAGAGCTGCTTGTGTCCCTCCGTTGTTAAAGAAATTAATGAACATCACTGGGATGAGCGAGCAGTGGGTCGCTGCCCGGATCCAACAGAAGGGCGACAGTAAATGTGTTCCTTGGAAAAGTTTGCGAGATTTGGTGCTTGTACATCCAGACTTAAAGAAAAGGGTCGATGTCTTCGCTTTAGGTATCTATGGACTAGTGGTTTTCCCCAAGGCTTTAGGACACATAGACGAGGTTGTATCTGATTTGTTTGATCGGCTTAGTAAAGGGGTGACACCGGTTCCGGCAATACTCGCTGAAACTTTTAGATCCCTGAATGCGTGTCGAAAAGCAGGGGAGGGAAGGTTTATTGGATGCGCGCAGCTCTTATTGGCATGGTTCCATAGCCACTTCTGGAAGGTCGAAAAGGTCTCCTATCGGGTATTCTCTGATAACTACTCCCCTCTAGGAGAATTGGTGGCCACGCCAAGACGGGATGATATTTCAGAAGGAAAATGGATAGAGATACTCCAGAATCTCCAGGATGAAGATATTGAATGGAGGGCTCCTTGGTTAATTCCTGATGAGATATTGTACCGATGTGGAGATTTTGACTGGGTTCCGCTGCTCGGGATATGGGGAGCTATCGGATATGCTCCTCTACTCGTATCAAGACAGTATAGATCACGACAATTCATACCAGCAACGCAAGGGTTGGCTTATAGTGATTTTTCCTATAGGGAGGACAATTACAAGAAGAAGGTTCGAGAAATATCTAGTGCCTGGAACCAGACTCGTCGAATGAAGATCTTAGCCGTGGGTCCGACAATTACCCCCGAGTATGGTCAGTGGCGTGATCAAAGGATCAACGACAACATCCCGGCGTCAAATTCAGAAACTGCTCGATCTTTAGAAGAACGCTTACAAGTTTTGCCTTCTGAGATGGAAATCATCAAACAAGAATTTGAAAAAAGGAGTTTAGAATTGGGGAAGAAGATAGAACAACTAGAGGAAGAAAAAATACAGTTAGGACTGGATGTGGACATTCAAAGATTAGAGGCCGATAAATTGAGAAAAGGAAAGAACAAAGCAGAAGAAGATTTAGACAGCCTGAAGACAGATTACAAGAAGTTGCGCAGGTCGGTAAGAACTGCTGGCTTGGGTAAAACGCCAGAACAGTGGCGACAAGAAATTCAGGAGGAAAAGACGAGAGCTAATCAATGGGAAAAGAAATTTCAGGATACTCGGGCTCGAGAAGTCGCCTTGGGAAAGAGTCTACTAGTTTGCCAAGATGAGAAGACGGAGTTGAAGGTCCGGATAACTGAACTAGAAAGATCGCTTCACCAATACTGTAATCGTAATGCTACGGTTGAATTAAGGGCGAGCTTAGACAAAATTGAAGACTTAAAAAGACAAATAGGGGAGCTAGAGAATGCATTGCAGAATAGTGAAAACCGGATAGAGCTTCTGGAAGAAAATAATGAGCAGTGGCAAAGACAATTCCGTCGGTCTCAAGAGCAGATTAGAAAAAGAGATTATATTATGGGAGAGGCGGTGGCTCAAGTGCGCGAAGTAGCTGATCATCTGCAGACTCTAGCGGTTCAGGCTGATCTATTAAGTTTGAAGTATGAGTCAGAGTCGGACAGGGGCCGAGAATTAGCTTGGCTTCTTAGAAAGGTTAAGGCTTTGAGTGTGAGGGCAAAGCCGTATATGTAGTCTATTTTATGTAAAGAAGCTCTTTATCTAGTAAAGTTTTCTAATGAAGTTGAATTAGAATCAGTGCCTCTTTTTCTTTGCATTCTTTTCATGCATTGCATCACATCATATGCATTAGTAAAAAAACCTAATCGAATAAAATCATTTCAGTTAACCTGGAAAACCAACAAAGTTACGGCACCCGAGCTAAGGCAAAAATTATGGACCAAAGGTTGGAGAAGCTAGAGCGACTTCAAAAAGAAATGCAAGACCAGTTGCAGGCGCAAATGAAAGAGCAAATAGAAAAGATTCAGCGTGACATGGTGCAAAAGATAGAGGAGTCCCAAAATGATCTGGTGGCTAAGATGACGCAATTATTGAAGGGAGTAGATAAGGGTAAAGGTCCTGTGATTGTTAGTGAAGAAGAAAACAATGGTGAACCACTTTATCCTCCAGGTTTCACGCCTCCGCATGCGCAAGTACAGACTGAGCTGCATTCGCGGAGACCCTCTGTGTCGGTTAGACCCCAGCAGTTCCAAGGCGATGCTTCAATCCCAATGAATTTTCAACCCGGAGCGGGCTTTAATCCCGGTGATAGCCCGAATAATATTGCGGTCCCAGATCTTGACGAGATGGTTGAAAAGGACAAGGCGAAGGAGGAATTTCCAAAACAATTTGAGGAGAAATGGAAATGGATAGAAGAGAAGTTTAGGGCAATAGAAAGCATCGAAAGCTATGGAACAGATGCAAAGGATCTGAGCTTGGTTCCGGACTTGGTGCTCCCTTACAAATTTAAGATGCCGGAATTCGAGAAATACAACGGGACTAGTTGCCCCGGATCCCATATTACTATGTTTTGTAGAAGAATGACGGGGCATATTAATAATGATCAATTATTAATACATTGCTTTCAGGAAAGTCTTACGGGAGCGGCGTCAAAGTGGTACAATCAGCTGAGCCGAGCTAAAATTGCTACTTGGAGGGATTTAGCACAGGCTTTCTTGAGACAATACAATCATGTCTCAGAAATGATGCCTGACAGGATAACTCTGCAAAATTTAGAGAAGAAATCAAACGAAAGCTTCAGACAATATGCGCAGAGGTGGCGAGAGGTGGCGGTTCAGGTGCAACCACCGCTTTTGGAAAAGGAGATGACGACGCTTTTTATTAATACTTTGAAAGCCCCGTTCATCACTCACATGTTAGGAAGCGCTTCAAGAAATTTCTCAGATATAATCATGAATGGTGAAATGATTGAGCATGCCATTAAAAGTGGAAAAATAGATGGAGGAGAAAATAATAGGAGGGCACCCCCGAGGAAAAGAGAAAATGAAGTGAATAATGTGAATACTTACGGTAGGTCAATTACCGTGAATCAGCCAAAGAAAGTGGTTGCTAATCAACAGGGATCATCAAGACAAGAGTCGGGAGCTAGGCAAACTACTGAAAAACCCCAATTCACGCCAATCCCGATGTCATACAAGGAGTTGTATCAGACTTTATTCGATGCACATGTTGTTGCTCCTCGTTACTTGAGTCCTCTACAACCCCCGTATCCAAAATGGTATGATACGAACGCGCAATGTGATTATCATGCGGGAATTTCTGGGCACTCGATAGAAAATTGTACGGCCTTCAAGAAGGTAGTAGAAGGACTTATCAATTTAGGTGTTGTCAAACTTGACGACTCACCTAACGCAAAGAATCCGTTACCTAATCACGCAGATAAGGGGGTGAATATAGTTAGTGAAGGTACGGGAGAAGAAGTCAAGACTGACATTGCTGAAGTAAAAACTCCATTGAAACGGGTCTGGAAAGAAATGGCGAAAAGAGGGTTGGTTATTTCAGATTCTGAGAAAGGGCATGAGATGGGAAATTATTGTGAATTTCACCATGAAATAGGGCATGAAATCCAAGAATGTGAAGGATTCAAGGCCTTGGTTCAAAGCATGATGGATAACAAGGAGATGAGGTTTTATGAAGATGTGAAAGAAATGAGGAGCATATGCGCGACAGAGTTGGGAACAAAGGCTCCAAAAATAAATCATCCTGTGGTCATTATCTCACGCCCTAAGGGTAATGAGGGTAGGGCTCAGGTAACACCAAAAATTGTAATCCAGAAACCATCAAATTTCTCGTATAAAGATAACAAAATGGTGCCGTGGAATTACGGGTGTAATGTGACCATTTTGGGAAAAGAAGCAGAAAGAAATCAGGAAATAGGTTCTTACGCGCGCAATGGAAAAGGATATGACGCTCAAGCAGAGTCGCCCAGGGAAGAGGATTGGAAGAAAGAGCAGAGGAAAGGGAAAGCAGTAGAAGTTGAGCCATTGGTAAATGAACCAATAAAAGAAGAGGAGGCAAAGGAGTTTTTGAAGTTTTTGAAACACAGCGAATACAGTGTTGTGGAGCAACTGCACAAACAGCCAGCCCGTATTTCGGTATTAGCTTTACTCTTAAACTCAGAAGTACATCGGAATGCACTCTTAAAGGTGCTAAACGAAACATATGTGGCTGACGATATTTCGGTAAACAAGTTGGATCGGTTGATCAACAATATTGGTGCTGACAATTTTATCTTCTTCAATGATGATGAAATACCATCCGGAGGAAGAGGTTCTACTAAAGCCCTGCACGTTACTGTCCGATGCAAAGGGTACACACTCCCGGGGGCCTTGGTTGATAATGGATCTGCACTAAATGTATTGCCTTTGTCTACTCTTAGTCGATTACCAATAGACAGTTCGCACATGAAAGCATGCCAGAGCATAGTAAGGGCATTTGATGGAACGAAAAAGGAAGTTATGGGGAGAATTGAGGTGCCATTAAGGATTGGCCCAGTCACTTATGAGGTGGATTTCTTGGTAATGGATATTAAACCCTCCTACAACTGTCTATTGGGGAGACCGTGGATACACTCAGCAGGGGCAGTACCTTCATCATTACATCAGAAGGTGAAGTTGGTATCGGAGGATCGTTTGGTAACAATAGATGCAGAGGAGGATATTATCGCAATGATGACTAGCGATGCACCTTATGTGGACATCAATGATGAGGCACTAGAATGTTCTTTTCGGTCGTTAGAATTCGTGAACGCGATGTTTATTGCGGAGGGAAATAGAATTCCAGTACCGAAAGTATCCAGGACCACTGAGATGGGATTGCGATTGATGGTAGGAAGAGGAGCCTTACCCGGGAAAGGATTGGGAAAATATCTTCAGGGAAGGATTGAGGCACCAATGCCGAAGGAAAAGTTTGATAGATTTGGTTTAGGGTACAGGCCAGACGTGAAACAGAAGAAGAAAGAAGTAGAGAAGAGACAAGAGAGAAGAAGGGCGCGTTTGAATGGACATGAAGCTAAGTGTGAGCCTTTAACCTTTCCCCACATATCTACATCTTTTGTGTCGGGAGGATTTATTCATTCTGAATGTGGAGTGTCCGGTAGCGGCATGGGAGGAATGTTGGAAGATGTTTATACCAACGCCATAGAAGCAACGGAAAGGAGGGCTTTGTTGGAGATCTGCCCTTATGAGCCTGGAAGCGAGCTAAACAATTGGACTGCTGAAGAAATCCCTGTAGTCTTTAGGGCTTATTCAGAGTAATGCTCAAAACATTCCTGTTGTTTGTTGGCCTAGAAACGATATGAAATCTTTTGTGAAATAGACATTGGGCCTAAATATCATTATTTTAATGAAATACGTGTCTACGTTCATCTCAATCAGTCATTTTTTTTCCTTTTATATTTTTCATTCGGTTGATTGTCTTACAAATAATTCTTTCATTTGCAATTCTTTTGCACAAACATATTCGTAAATTTATATTCCTGGTATATTCTTTGACATGCTCTCAAGGTCTTCAGATATCAATGACATGAGTGACGCTGCCTCAAACGCGGAGCCTATTTTTGAGCAAGAAGTGTGTTCAGAGGAATCCTGCGACTTTGAAAATGACGAAGATTATGATGCATCTCCGGACTTGTTAAGAATGGTGGAACAAGAGGATAAGCATATCCTACCTCATAGGGAATCATTAGAAATAGTGAGCCTAGAGGATGGAAAGGAGGTGAAGATTGGAACTGAAATCACCGCAAAGACAAGGCAAGACCTCATTAATTTGCTCCGAGAATTCAAGGATGTTTTCGCGTGGTCGTACCAAGATATGCCTGGGCTAAGTACTAACATTGTGGTGCATCGTCTGCCCATAAAGGAGGATTGTAAACCCGTTCAACAGAAGCTCAGGAGAATGAGACCTGACATTGTGTTGAAAATAAGAGAAGAAGTCAAAAGACAATTCGACGCTGGATTCTTACAAGAGGTCAAGTATTCGGATTGGGTAGCCAACATCGTCCCTGTTCCCAAAAAAGATGGAAAGGTACGAATGTGTGTGGATTATAGGGATTTGAACAAGGCTAGTCCAAAGGACAACTTTCCACTGCCTCACATTGATACTTTGGTAGATAACACGGCAGGCTATTCATTGTTTTCTTTCATGGACGGTTTCTCTGGATACAATCAAATAAAGATGCATCATGGAGACATGAGAAAAACCACATTCATTACCTTATGGGGAACATTCTGTTACAAGGTAATGCCCTTCGGATTGAAGAATGCGGGAGCAACGTATCAAAGAGCTATGGTGACTTTGTTTCACGACATGATGCACAAGGAGATCGAAGTCTATGTTGACGATATAATCGCGAAGTCTAGAACGGAAGAAGAGCATGTTCAAGTCTTGAAAAGGTTATTTTTGAGATTAAAGAAATTCCAGCTCAAGCTTAACCCGGCCAAATGCACGTTTGGAGCCAGATCAGGGAAGTTATTAGGCTTCATGGTTAGCAAAAAGGGGATCGAGGTTGACCCAGACAAAGTAAAGGCAATACGAGATTTACCTCCCCCGCGCACTCAGAAGGAGGTTCGAGGTTTCCTAGGGAGGCTGAATTACATTGCTCGGTTCATCTCACAACTGACAGAGAAATGTGATCCAGTATTCCGGCTCTTAAAGAAACATAATCCGGGTGAATGGGATGAAGAGTGTCAGAAGGCTTTCGATAAGATAAAGCAGTACTTGGCTAATACCCCAGTCTTATCACCTCCAAGTCCAGATAGGCCATTGATATTGTATCTAACAGTGTTGGAGAATTCCATGGGATGCGTATTGGGCCAACATGATGAGACGGGAAAGAAAGAAAGGGCAATATATTATCTCAGTAAGAAATTTACCGATTGCGAAATGAGGTACTCATCAATTGAGAAGTTGTGTTGTGCTCTAATCTGGGCGACCCGAAGACTGAGGCAGTATATGTTGTATCACACGACTTGGCTGATTTCAAAGTTAGATCCTTTAAAGTATATGATGGAATCGACTGCTTTGAACGGGAGAATGGCTAGATGGCAGATCTTGCTCTCAGAATTTGATATAGTATATGTCGGTCAGAAGGCCATAAAGGGAAGTGCAATAGCCGATTTCCTAGCTAGTAGAGCCTTGGAGGACTATGAATCTTTGAACTTCGATTTTCCAAACGAGGACTTGATGTATGTGGCAAATACTGAAGAAAATCCTCAAATGGACCATGTATGGAAGCTAAATTTTGATGGAGCTTCAAATGCTACGGGTAATGGAGTTGGGGCAGTTTTGGTATCCCCAAGTGGAGATCATTATCCTGTTGCTAGCAAGTTGGACTTCGATTGTACAAATAACATGGCGGAATATGAAGCATGTATTATGGGCATTCGTGTAGCCATTGAACGGAACATCAAAGTACTGAGAGTATACGGGGATTCAGCGTTGGTGATATACCAACTCAAAGGGGAGTGGGAGACTAGAGACCCTAAGCTAATCGGTTATAGAAAACTAGTTCTTGAATTGGCTGAGGAGTTTGACGATATCACCTTCTATTACCTCCCACGGGAGGAAAACCAAATGGCTGATGCATTAGCTACTCTAGCTTCGATGATTCAGGTGAATAGACTTGAGGCAATGAGGCCTGTTCAGATGAGTATCTCTGAGACCCCGGCTAATTGCTGCAATATTGAGGAGGAGGGAAAAGATGATTGTCCTTGGTATCAGAGTATCCTACAATACGTGAAGAATCGGGAATACCCTGATCAAGCGACAGAGAATGACAAAAGGACCCTGAGAAGGATAGCCATTGAATATGTCTTAGATGGAGAAGTGTTATATAAAAGAAGGAAGGATCAAGTACTGTTAAGATGTGTGGATGCTGTGGAAGCCAAGAAAATTTTGGAAGAAGTCCATGAGGGTATTTGTGGGACGCACGCCAATGGTTTCACGATGGCCAGACAGATCATGAGATTTGGGTACTATTGGCCCACCATGGAAGGAGATTGTATTGATCATGCCAGGAAGTGCCACAAATGCCAAATTTACGGAGACAAAATACACGCGCCCCCTTCACCTCTTCACGTCATGACCTCTCCTTGGCCGTTTTCCATGTGGGGTATGGATGTTATTGGGCCAATATCACCAAAGGCTTCTAATGGGCATCGCTTCATCTTCGTAGTAATTGATTACTTTACTAAGTGGGTGGAGGCTGCTTCATATGCAAATGTCACGAAAGCAGTAGTCAGCAAATTCTTGAAGAAGGAGATCATTTGTCGATATGGAATGCCTGAGAGGATCATATCCGACAATGCGATGAACTTGAATAATAGCACAATAGCTGAAGTTTGTAGCAAATTTAAAATTAAGCATCATAACTCATCGCCGTATCGTCCCAAAATGAATGGTGCAGTGGAGGCGGCCAATAAGAACATTAAAAGGATTGTGGGGAAAATGACTGAAACCTACAAGGATTGGCATGAGAAATTATCATTTGCTCTCCTTGCCTATCGAACATCTGTTAGAACTTTTACTGGGGCAACGCCTTTTTCTCTGGTTTATGGAATGGAGGCAGTATTACCCATTGAAGTTGAAATCCCTTCTCTACGGGTGTTATCGGAGCTACAGTTGGATGAAGCCGATTGGATCCAATCTCGGTACGATCAGTTGAACCTAATAGAAGAAAAGAGGCTAAGAGCTATTCACCATGGGCAAATGTACCAGAAACGAATGATGCGAGCCTATAATAAAAAGGTTCGCCCCCAAGAATTTCGTGAAGGGGACTTGGTACTAAAAAAGATTCTTCCTATGCAAAAAGATTTTAGAGGAAAATGGATGCCAAATTGGGAAGGCCCTTATGTTGTAAAGAAGGCCTTTTCCGGTGGAGCTTTGATCCTATGCGAGATGGATGGCAAAAGTCTACCAAATCCTGTAAACGCAGATTCCGTCAAGAAATACTTCACTTGAAAGAAAGCGGAACCAAAGTGAAAACCCGTGAAGGGCGCTTTGCTTCCTAAAAAAAAAAAAAAAGGGACTTTGGAGAGGCTAAGGTGAAAACCCGTAAAGGGCACTTTGAGACCAAAGAGGGCTTGAGTCGAAAACCCGAAAAGGGCGACTCAAGTATTGGGCAGGATTGGAACATCAGGACTGGAGCGGATCAAATTTTGATCGGGGGGGATATGATGATCTTCCTTTACTTGAACCAACAAGAAAGGATATGCAACGTCTTGAAGCAATTGCAGATCTCCTGAACACCTGTCAAACTCAGAAGGGTCTTCGGAAAGTTTGTACAGAGAAACTCAATCTGCGATAACTGGGGCACCTAGTTCTTATGTGTATTCTTGAAAATACATTCTTTCTTCCTTTCTTTTTGTGAAAATCCACATTCTCAATCCACTTCTTTGTTACCTTTCTTTCGCCATCTTTGATGTTTTATTTGAGTTATGATCAGAACCAACTTTATTCTTATCTATTATTATGACCTTTTTGCAAACATGTTGCATTGGAATAATGATTAATGGACTAATAAAACGTTCACAACGGAGGTTTTGCATATTACTCTGAAAAGTTCTAAATAATATAGGAACCTGAAACAGGACTATTGTTTAGAACGCGCCAATTTTAAAGGTTGGAGGTATCTAAGAAGGAAGAGTCTAAGTTAAAGACTATCTTTTCAGATGTTGTTGTCTAAACATTGATTGAACAAAATGACAAGATGTCGTGTCGGTGGCAAAGCTTCAATGAACCAAAAAACGATGTTTACCAGGCAAGAAGAAAAGGTCTTCTAGGGGAAGAAAATTTTGCATTTGTGCATGAGCATTTGGTATGACACCTTGGGGATGAGGTAAAGGACCAAAGAGTTTCACATTCAATGTCATTGAATTGCGATAGGAGAAGATTGAGAAAAGCCATACCTTTCCACCCTTGGGTTACAATGGGAGATTGATGGTACAAATTTTATGTCCCAGTGGATTGAACTTTGACGTGCACAGTGGGGGGCAATCAGATTAAGTGTTTCTTTGGATATGCTAACCGAGCAAGAAGGCGGTGTAGCGCGTCAGTGATAAAGCCTTAATAAGCTTTTGTGTGATGATAACCTAAGCATTAAGGAATCGTTTTCATGACATTTTGCATGTCATTCATACACATCTAGTTAGGAGCATTTGTTTCATTTTGATAATATCATCTTAATCATTAAGCATAATTAGGTTCATTATAAAAGGTCTTATTCCCCTGAGATTACGGTGGAACAGACCAAAGAATTGCAGATCTTATCTCCCTGAGATTACAGCGGAGCAGATTGAATATAGTAATCCTATCTCCCTGAAGTTACAGTGGAGCAGATTAAAGGATCTTATCTCTCTGAAGTTACAGTAGAGCGGATCGCACCAGGTCTTATTTCCCTGAGATTACAGTGGAACAGACTAAAGAATGTCAGATCTTATCTCCCTGAGGTTACAGTGGAGCAGATTGAGGCCAGAAATCTTATCTCCCTGAGATTACAGCGGAGCAGATTGAAGACACTATCCTATCTCCCTGAAGTTACAGTGGAGCGGATTCAAATAAAGGATCTTATCTCCCTGAAGTTACAGCAGAGTAGATCGCATCAAGTCTTATTTCCCTGAAGATGCAGTGGAATAGACTGAAAATAACAAGTCATGCCCCCTAAAGTTGTAGCGGGCGGACAGTAGATAGCAATTCTTATCATGTCTAATCTTATTCCCCTAAAGTTGTAGTGGAATAGACGGAAGCGAAGTCACAAACCTTGTCTCTCTGAAGTTGCAGTAAAGCAGGTTGAAGCCACGAATCTTATCCCTTGAAGTGAAGGGGGCAAGTTGAAGATATGAGTCCGATCTCCCCGAAGTTGCAGTGAAGCTGGTCAAAATGATGGGCCTTACCCCCTGGAGGTACAGCAGAATGGATTGAAGCAACAAGACACAGTGGACTAGAGTGAAGCTGCTAGAAGAAAAGCACCACGACGAGTCCAAAACAGGCGACCGGGCAAAATTGGCCTTTCTTGGTATTTGCTCTATTCTCGTTACACGACAATGAGCAAAGAGGGGCAGCTGTTGCAGGCCCATTTACCCGGTGGCCCGCTACCCAAAACCAACCCAAATAAATACCCAAAACCAACCCAAATAAAACACCCAAGGCCCACCTAAACCTAAACCACCAGCCTAAAACGAGCCCAATTCCCCCTAAAAACCCAGCTAGGGTTTCAGAAAAACGAAACCCTAGCCAAACCTAGCGCTGCATCCCCCCTCTGCCGTCTGCCATGTCCCATCGCCACCCACCGTGCCTAGCCTCATCAACACCTGCAAAATGGCAGAGAAAGTCGGAGCACACAATAGATAATACAAAGAACAACTAAAATACAATGTAAATGGGATATAAAAGCAAAACAATATCTCTGTAAATCTGGGGGGACACTACACTTTCAAATCGAAAAAAGAAAAAACAAATCAAAAGGTTGACTCCGATTGATTCTTCTCTGTTCTTGTTTCTTATTTACTTTATTCTTCATCTATTGTTTATTTTTTTTTTCTGTTTATATTTTTTGCATTCGTTCAACAAAGAAAAAGAAGTTAAAAGGGAGAGGATAAATACCTTACCACTTCGACGGGCTGGTGTCGGAACCCCACCCTCGCCGTCGTTGGATTCAAACCGAAAGGGGCATCTCATCCCTCTTCCTTTTGGTCCTGTGGCTGAGAAGGCTTAGCCTTCGGGGACGCTTCAAAAAGAGAAGGCAAATGGGCCGTTCTCGCGTAACTCCGGCCACTGGCCTTGGAGGCAGAGACGGTGGCCTGGGTTTAAGGGCTGTGGCAGGGAGAGAGAACCAGAGGGTGTCTCTGTTTTTTTAAAAAATGATGTAGGTTTTAGTTTTTTTTCTTTCCTTTTATTTTTATAAGACCCGAAAACCCGTCCTTAATGGGTCTAAGATCCGCGCGTTCAGGCTCGGAGGGACTATTTGCACATCCGGTCCCTCCGCTCATGCAATATGGCGCGATCTGGTCCCATTCAAATTTTTAAATTTGGCTATTTGCTTTTTATGCGTTTCGATTTAGTCCAGTGCGGAGCACATGCGCATAAGGTTGGGGAAAATTGCTCAATCGATCCCCCTTCTTCTGCGCGCATCGCAAATCGATCTTGTGGCCTTATCTTATTTTGATTTCTCCCCTGGTATTTTGTTTTGTTTTCAGTTTAATCCTATCATTTTATTTATTATTGAGTTTATTATTATTATTATTATTATCATTATTATTGCATTTTATTTATTTATTTGTACCATTTTTTATATATATATACATACATTAACATACGTTTTACATATATGTATATACTTATGTTCTTTATGCTTTATAATTTTTATATATATATACATAGATATGCGTATTTGTTTTTTATGTATATATAGATATATATACCTTCATATAATTTATAATTTAAATATATAGATGCACATACATAAATATTTCATTTTTGTAATTCATATTGTTATCATTGTTATATTTGATATTTATTTATTCATTTATTGAAGCGTTTATTATTTTTATGGAATGCTTTAGATTTTTTATTCGTCTATTATTTCATGTATCTTTGATTTGTTTATTACGTATTTTACTTGGTGCTCATTTTAGTTGTGCTTGTATTATCTCATTTACATTGTCATCATTATCATTATTTTGCTTTTATTTTTTACTCAAATTTATCAAAAATGAAAATTTTAAAAATAAGTAATATTCGGTATTTTGGATCTTCGAGAGAATCGAGCGCTAACGTACTGGATTCCGACTTTCTTCGTTGAATTTAAATAATCGGGATTACTCTTTTTTAAAATGATAAAAAGCTCGTTATCGAGAATTCAATATGTTGTGTCCTAACGCATTGGATGTGACATGTTGTTTCCTCGAGACGAGGATTTTTCGAAATAAATACCATATTCAATGTTTAATATTTTGGAAAAATTGTGCCCTAACGTATTGGGTTGCGATTTCTTCATTTGATTTAAACAACTGAATATTCTTTTAAACTTTATTACACGAATCTTTTCAAACTTAAGTTTTAAATGATCTCGGAAATAAAAAAGATCGTGTCTTAACTCACTGGACATGATCCCCTTTTTAATCCAAGATAATTAAATATCTTAAATAAGTAAATTTTGACATTCATTCGCATATCGGGAATTCGAGACATTGTGTCCTAACTTACTGGATATGATGCTTTCTTTCTCGATTAACGTGGAACGTGCCCCTCTTTTCCCAAAATTTTCAACACTTTAATACAAGGATCGTATTTTTAAAATTCTTTTAAATTCTCAATTTTCGACATTAAGACATTAAGTAATCAACTAGGTACCAATTTTGGGCGTATCGAGGGTGCTAATCCTTCCTCGTGCGTAACCGACTCCCGAACCCGTTTTCTAAATTTCGTGGACCAAAACCGTTGTTTTAATAAAATCAAACCGTTTATTATAACAACCATTTTCGAGGTAATCCAATCACACCTCATAAAAAAGGGATTGGTGGCGACTCCCATTTTTGTTTTCATTTTCCAAAACCCAAGTCGACCCCGTTTTTCATCAAAAAAAGGTGTCAACAATATTTTTTAAAAACTGTTTGCAGTAAAAAAAAAAGTAAAATATCATTGTACCAAAAATTATCTCTATATATAATAGTTATTATAATATAAAAGTAACAAAAAATGCGGATTACTATATCAGATAGTGCATATAAAAATAACTAATTACTACGCAAAACATAACATTACATAAAACAATATAAAAATACAAACATCTCAAAATCTATAATATAAATTATAAACCTATCAAAATTTATATAAATAAAAATAATATAACAAGGCACATAGACTGTATATGTGATAAGTGGTATTCTCTCATTTTTTTCATTTATTTAATTCAATTTTATTTGAAAAGGCACAAATGGTAAAAATCAATTTCTTTTAATTTCATAATAAATTTTTATGATATTTATTCGTAAATTTAATGTTTTATTATGCTGACAAAAATAATATTTTGGAAAAACAGTTATTTAATGAATTTAGTAAATAATTTTCCTTTTTCCTAAAGATAATTTCCACTTACGTTTAAAAAACACAATTCATTAAAATCTAAGAGATTAGCATTAATAAGAATAATTTTAAAATTTAAGAAGTAATTGAATTTTAACAGCCCAATTCCCTGTTAATTTATATAAAAATAATGATAGATAAGAGTCATTTTCCTTGCTTTATACACGAATCCAAGAAAGCCCTACATCCTTCATCCAAATCCAATTTGTACTTTGCTTTTCCATTAAGTCAAGTTATCAGTAACACCTTAAAAAATTATTAACAGTATTTAATTATTTTTTAAAATGAATTTGGATAAATTCTATAAATACTCACACAACTATTAGCATATTCCTGTTTTTATCACCTATGTTTAAAATTTTCTGTTTTAGTCACTAATGTTATTAAAATTTAATATTTTAATTACTCATCCGTTAAATCATTAATGAAGTGTTGATGTGCCTGTTTTTCATTAACATAATAACAAATTTAACCCTCCTGTATTTACGAATTCTATCGATTTGGTCTTAATTTTTAAAAAAATTAACAAATTTAACCCTCAACTTAACACATTATGTCAATTCAGTCTTGATTCTTAAAAATTAAAAAAATAAAATACTATTAAAACATTTATTTTTCGATAAAAACACATTAAAAATAATTAAAATATTTATAAAGAATTGAATATCTGTTTTTCTCAATTTCTAGCAAGACATTTATTTATTAAAACAATAACTTTATAAATAAACTAATTTAAGAGGAAAAAAAAACATGAAGAAGACTTAACCATGTTCAACTTTTTCTTATTTTCAACATTAACAAACACTATCTTTAGGTTGTGTCAAAAACTATAGCTTGAGATCAAAAAGGGTAAGAATAGATGTTTTAAAATTGTAGCCCAAAACGAGTTTGCTACATTTGAGGTTGTGCATGAGGGTGACATGATTGTGGATATATAGTTGAAGATGAGATCTCGGAGAACCAGTAGGTGGAAGCCCATGTCGGCAGCTCCACGACCCATTCCTAGTTTGATGACATGACAATGGAGAATATGAAAGTTGAGGATTTCGGAGTAATGATTATTGATGTTGGTGGTTGTGTGCAAAGCTAATACCCAATACTCGCCAAATTTGACAAGGATTAACAAATAGTGCCAAACATATAATAAATAAATTATTATTTATAAAATATAAATATAAATTTGGTTTAAGTCTTTTGTGGGTTTTTAAAACAATTATTTTAATTATAAAATTATTATTTTAATAAATAAATTTTATGTTAGAGAAAGAGAAAAATAAGTATTTATTTATTTATAATTTTGTATGTATTTTTATAAAATTTTGTTAATTTTTAACAAAAAAACTTTTAATAATTATTTTTATTTCTTAAATTTTTAAAATTTTTATTTTCTAATTTTAAAGTCAAGATTGAATTGACATAATGTGTAAAGTTTAGGGTTAAGTTTGTTGAATTTTTTAAAATTAAAAGCAAACTAATAGAATCTGTAAACATTGGAGGCCTATATTTGTTATTATGCTAATGATAAAATGGTTACATTAGCACTTTATTAATGATTTAATGGATGAGTGGCCAAAATATTAAATTTGGATAATGTTAGTGACCAATAAAAAAATTTAAACTTGGGTGACCAAAATAGAAACATGCTAATAGTTGGGTGACTATTTATATAATTTACCAATATCTGGTCAATGATAAAATTTTTATAATTTTTTTGGTCAATTCTCTTATGGATTTAAAGTTATCTCATAATTTTAAACACATTTTGTATGTAATAATAATAATAATAATAATTTCAATGCTATAATAAATTTTTTGGAGGGTTAATGTAACACCCCATACTCGACTTGATCGCTAGGTCCGAGCTACAAGATGTCACATTTGTTATCGGAGCAACTATGATCAAATACATTTAATTTATACCATTGTGCATTTAATTACGAGCAATACATGCATATAATATGATATATAATTATTTTCGGGTTTTATATGAGCTTGTGAAATCTCTATTGCAATCCCGAGATCGAATTAAGACAAAATTGTAAAGAATTCAAAATGTTGAGTTGACCTCGTGAAGTCGGGGGTTCCTTGTCGTGATGCAACATACTGATTTGATCTCGTCGTGACATTAAGGGATCGACATCGTGACTTGACCCTTGTTTTACAACAATGTCCAATTTAGTACCTATTCGACTGATCAATATAATTCAAATAAACTCAATACCAATCTTCAAAACCATTGATACCATTACCGGCACACTTTTTCAACCTATCTCATCATATATATATACATTACTTAAATTTACATGTTAACTTAGGTACTTGTGCCATTCAACATTCATTTACCAATTTAGCAAATGCATTTGACACATAAACCTCAAAATGCCAATCTTTCATACAATTCATCAAGGTACCATGTTTGATCACCTCTCCCCTACTCTTACGAACGAGGGAGAGAAATCAACAATTAAAGTGTTGGGAAATATGTTCATATTGTAGTAAACATGTAATTGTTTTCTATGTATTTGAACGATGAATAAATAAATTTCACATTTTGTTGTTATGTCTTTTGTATTTCTGTCTTTCATGTTTTGCAATAAAAGAAGCAATATGGCTTTGAAAGTTTTAACTGATATTGAAGTCATTCCTGGTATGGAAAAAGCTATAAAAACTATATTGTGATAACAGTACTGCAATAGCTAATACTAAGGAAATGAGAAGTCACAAGAGAATGAAACACATTGATCGGAAGTAAGTCACAAGAGAACGAAACACATTGATCGGAAGTATCACTTGATACGAGAGGCAGTAGTCGAAAGAATTGTAGATGTGATGAAAATGGCTTCTGAAAATAACCTTGCTGATCCGTTTACTAAGACACTTGTAACTAGGAGTTTTAAAAAACATGTCGAGGATATGATAATACGAAACATGACACATTTACTTCACTAGGGCAAGTGGGAGATTGTTTGGAAATGAGCCCATATTGTAGTAAACATGTAACTCTTTTCTATTTATTTAAACGATGAATAAATAAATAAAGTTAATTTCACATTTTACTATTATGTCTTTTGTATTTCTATCTTTTATATTTTGCATGCATAGCGAAATTGTGACAAACAAATATTAGCTCATTGATTGTCTAAGTTCAAACTGAAGATAAGTGGCATTGCAAGAAAGTTTACATTACGATAAAGATAACTTACTTTAGTAGATAATCTAAATAAGTTCTTAATCCCGTAAGAATCGAAGTGAGCATTTGATTCAAATACTGAGAAGGATTATTATTGTAATACCCCTAACCCATATCTGTCGCCGAAACAGAGTATTACCGGAATTTACAGAATATATAACAAACATTTCATATAATTTATCATTATATCAGAATTTATTCATAATCAATCATATGGTCCCTTTTATGAGCCGTTGAAGCCCAAAATAAACATTACAAATAAGTCGGGAATAAACCGGGTACTCAGAGAATTTTTTGCAAAATCCCAAAAATTTTCGAAGGTGTAGGGGACACATACCCATGTGGTCAGGCTGTGTGGCTCACACGGTCGAGAGACACGCCCGTGTCTCAGGCTGTGTAGACATTCGAAATAGGGACACACGACCGTATCCCAGCCCGTGTCCAAATTAGGGTGGTTACTGACTTGGGTCACACGGCCAAGCCATATGCCCGTGTGCTAGGCTGTGTGATCATTTTAATTTACATTAATTAGGTGCAAGGGCTATACGGCCAAGTCACACACCTGTGTCTTTGCTCGTTTGAAAATACCTAAGCATTCTGTTTTAAAATTTTAAAGATATATGGGACACACGGCTGATCTACACGCCCGTGCGCATGGCTGTGTGTCATACACGGTTGAGACACATGCCCGTGTCTCTACCCGTGTGGATAAAATAAGGCCATTTCCAAGCTTTATTTCTCACCCAAACTTGTCTTTCACCTACAATAACATTTAAAAACATTCTCAATCCAATATAAATCATTCAAATCAAGCCAAAATAATTTTTATGTAAGACATATCAACACATATGTTTAAGTATCTATACTTACCAAAATATCATATGTACATATAGGCATGTTCTATTAATTTTACTATCATAATCAATATGCCTATATGATTTTCATTAATCATCCATTTCAAACACACATTAAGCATATTAAGACCATTTTATTTATCAAAACATACCATTTACAAGCCATACCAATAGCTAATCCCAACCAAACACATATATGCCATCCTTGACCACTTTAGCCTATACGTGCCATTATACTTAAAAGAATTTTTTATTATTTATACCGAAACGAGCTGTAGGATATGTGATGTTGTAATATCTCGAATTAGGGCCTATCAGAATAGTGGTTTCGTGACCACAAATTTGATATAGAAATAATTATTTTATAATTATTTTGAGGTTTATGATATGATTGCATGATTGTGTGAAAATTTCGTGACGAAATTCTATGCATAAAGTGCTTAAGTTGAAATTAGGGACTAAATCGAATAATTTGCAAAACTTGCATTCTAGAAGTTTTTAGTATGAAATTGCTTTGGAATATTAATGAGGAGGTATTAAATAGAAATTTGACCAATTTCTAAGTTTATGGACAAAAAAATTAGACATGGATGGAATTTTTGAAAGTTTAGTAAGGAAGGGCATTTTGGTCATTTGGATATTAAATGAAATAAAATGGGAAAAATAACACAAAAATGATCATCTTCTCCATAAGTTGCTGCCAAATTTTTCTCTCCACCATAGCTAGGATTTCAACACTTTTAAGCCTTGATTGTAAGTGATTTCTATGCCCGTTTTTAATGATTTTTATGTTTTTGGAATCTCGATAGCTCGATTTAGCTTATGCTAGCAATAAGTTAACCTAGGGTTCATATTTGGAAAAATACCCATAGGTAAAATTTGTGTATTTTGGTATTTTATGATAGAATCTAAGGTTTTAAATTATGCTAGACAACTTGTGCTACTCGGTTTTAAGTGAAAACGAGTAAAAAGGCTTAATCGGTAAAAATACCTAATATTAATAAGTACATGTTAGAGTGTGAATTTGATGTTGCTATAGAAGGGAAAAATGATCAGCATGTCATAAAACATAAGAATAAGGGATGAAGTTTAATTCCCGAGCCTAGGGGCAAAAGTGTAAATATGTAAAAGTTTAGGGGCAAAATGGTAATTTTGCTAAAGTTCGTACTAGGGGCTGTTTTGATGAATGTATGTATTAAATAAATTAATTTGGTATTATAGATCAAGAGAAACAAGATTCAAGTCGTGATCGAGGGAAAAACAAAGTTTACGAGGAATAGGCTCGATTGCTAATATTTTGTATCGAGGTAAGTTCATGTGTAAATAAGGTAACATAATTTTATTTTAAGTGATTTAATGATATTTTTATGATATGATATTTATTATAATGAAATATTGTGCTTTGTGAATTATTATTTGGTAATATGCAAATTATGTGAACAACTTGATAAGTATGAGATGTTAGCAAGTATCGGTTTTTACATTTTGAAGAAGGTGATCAAAATGTAAAATTGAGAAGAATCATGTTTGAACCTTGGGAATAGATTAGGGTACAAGTGACATGTCACTAGGATGGTTGAGTTCCGAACTCGTTGAGTTGAGGCCGAGTTCGTGAGATGTAACTAGGCATCCGAGCTCGTTGAGTTGAGTTCGAGTTCATTTATGGATGCGAACGCCCGAGCTCATTGAGTTGAGTCCGAGTTAATTTATGGGCGGGTTACATGGTAGCTTGGCTACATAGATTTCAAAAGCTATTGAGCTTGTTCAGTTATGAGTATAGCACTTACGTGCACACTATCTGCATTTTCGAAATTATATTCCGATGTGTTCAACGGGAGAATCCTAAGAGAATATGGAGAATACTTAAAACGAAAGTGATTCGATGATGAATGTATTGAAGAAGTGAAAATGGACAGGTATGAGTTTAATTCTTGGTGGAGAACTTGTTGAGACAGAATTGTGGTAAGATAATAAGTATTCTTATGTTATGTGTGTCTTAATGATGTTTATGTTGGATTGCATGATCATGTTACTTATTATTTGCATGTGAACTTACTAAGCATTTATGCTTACTCCCTCCTTTTCAGTCATTGTAGTTTTGACAAGCCGGCTTGAGAATCGGGATAGGTCGAAGGCTCGCTCACACTATCCGAAGACCTAAATTGGTAAAATGGCTTGTATATTTTGAGTGTGGCATGTATAACAATTTACTCACTTTATGTAAATGATCATATGATATGGTTATGGTTTGGTAAGAAAAGGGTTTGTAAATGATTAGCTATTGGAATGGCTAATCAAGTTTATATATGATAACATGTATGCTTTATGTCTAAACTAAACCATGAAAATACTTGGAAAGGTAAAATTGGCCACAAAACAGAATCAGACAGCAGCAGTGACATGAATTTGAAAAATCACTAAAAATAGTAGAAATGGAATTAAAGGATGAATAAGTTATGAAATCTAATCTTGATGATTCTATTTTCATATGGATGGAACAAAACAAGTAAATGAGTTATATTTTATGAGATATTTAAGTTTTTGTGGAACAGGGTTAGAGTGGTCTCTGAATCCCCTGTTCTGAATTTAAAAATTCACCATAAATTTTATAAAAATAATTAGAAGTCATGTTTTATATGTATAGATTCCTTATTGAGTCTAGTTTTATGAGAAATAAACAGAAAAAACATTGAAACTCTGTACAGGGAGATATCTGATTCGTAATACACAAGGGTAAGAGTAGTTAAACCCTGAAACAGGGGAGACTTTAATCAATAAAATGTACTAATTAGCTTGACAAAAAATTCTATAAAAAAAATTAGTAGATAGATATATGAGTCTAGTTTTAGATAAAATTTACGGATCTTAATTTTAAGTTTCGGAACTCGAGATATGAATTTTTAAGCCACTGTGATGCAGTTAGCTAGCTTGTCTAGAAATTCTAAAATAAATTGTTTAAGCTGTTTAATTAATGAATTAAGTTTAGTAACACCTCGTACTCGACTCCGGCGACGGTCTCGGGTACGAGGGAGTTATAGATGTAGCTACGACCAACTTCCAACCTTTATGAGCCTCCAAGTACTATGAAATAGAAGAAATAAAACAAAGTAAGCAATTAATGCTTAGTAAGTTCGCATAACAGGAAATTAACTTACCATTTGTTTACATTTAAGGTAATCATACAAAGCATACTCAAGCAATTTTGACCAAATGCCCTAACACATATCCTCAACAAGCACGTTAGTTATGTGATTCACATGAATATCATGAAACATTTATGAGCTCATCAATATTCAATTTCCATATACATATACTTTTCACATCAAATATCCATGAAACATGAACACTTCATGTCTTTGTATTTCAAGTATATACTCATAAAATTTCGTCTCAATTTCATAATATTTCATATCATAACTTTGCCAGTTGAATCATTTAAAGTATCGATGGATACACCGGTAGTACACACAAAGTGTTCATACTATATTCTGTCAATTCATATTCAGGAATGCCTATTGAGCATTTAAACGGGAAGCTCTTCCAAGCCAAAAAATAAAAAGCTCATGTGAGCTTGTAACGGGAAGCTTATCCGGGCTTAATAACAGGAAGCTCATAAGAGCTTAAATAAAAAATTTCATGCGAGCTTAACGAGTAACTCCAAAGAGCTATTGTCAGGAAGCTCACGAAAGAGCTTTTAGTCAGGAAGCTCCGGATAGCAATATATCAGGATACTCATAAGAGCTGTGGTTGTCCGCAACACATGTAGGATCACCACCGATCAGAATGCTTATAAGAGCAATAAATAGAAAATTTGGAAGAGCCATGTATCAGAAGGCTCAAGAGAGCTTATATCGAAATGCTCATGTGAGCTACAACGAGACGCTCACGTGAGTTATGGTGTGTTTGCAACATAAGTAGAACTACAACCACTCCTGGAACCCTGTATCCATCTAATTTCATTTGTTCAAACGAGATTTATTTCATGTCGGACATTGTTAGATATGTAATTTATTTTCATACTTAACAATTATACAAATCACATACATATAAATCAAGCATATCACATAAATATATAATTTAGTTACACGAACTTACCTCGACAATGTTTGTGTTTGTATGGTACTAATCCGATACTTTTTCTTTACCTCGATCTAGCTCCGTATTTGATTAGCTTAATTTGATACAATTCATATTCAATTCAAGTCCATGTACACCCTAGGCAAATTTATCATTTTGCTCCTATACTTTTAATTGATTATGATTTTATCCCTAGGCTCGGAAAATGAGATTCATGCAATTTAATCCTTATTTCAAGCCTAGCAAATTTTTACATATCAGAATAGCAGCTCATGTATTTCATAAAATTTAGAATTTTTTCATAAATTTTATAACTTTTCAATTTAGTCCCTAAATCAAAATTTCATCAAAATTCACTTTACAAAAGTTGTTTATCTATCAACAACCTTTCATTTTCTACCATAAATTTCATAATTCATACATATTCATCCATGGAAAAACCCTAGTACTTTGATTACTTTACAAATTAATCCTGGAAATGATTTACTTTTCTGGAAATGATTTACTTTTCCGGTGTTTCGATGAATCTGTGTAAAATATTTTCTATTATTTGGCAGATTTCCTGAAAATATTTTCCGGAGAAGTTGTTTTTACATATATTAATAAATTTATATTTTAAATTGTTTTACATATATTGCAATGATTTATTTATAAATAAATAAATAAAATTAAATATATAATAATACTCAATTAATTGTAATAAGTCAAATAAATTATTTGTATAAAAAAAACAAGGATTGAGTAATTATAAATTAGCTTCCAAACCACAATTAATAGGAATTATACGGTTGATGAACCATGTCTCATTAAAAAAAGATGAAACCAGAAATATAAAACTTGAAATAGGATTCGTATTTGACATTAAGGTGAACCAAGGTCTATACAAATATCCATACAACAAAATTTTGGGTATATATGTTGCTGTATTCCATATCTAAATGTCAAAGACATATAAATTGTTATATATTGCATTTTATATAATATCAAGATCTACTATACAAGCATATACACAATTGAAGAGGGTAGTTACGTTAAAAATGCCTACAAAAATGAAAAGCAATTCCTGTATGCCTACAAAAGTGCCTACAAAAATCAGCTCAGGAAGAACCCTGGCAGATATGCCTGGCAACACTGGAATCAATTCCTGGATAACCTAAGCAACATTTACACCCTGTTGATGTTTAACAAAATGAAAAGCAATTAATAAGACATGAAGAATGTATAATAATCGCTAAAAGAGAGATAAGTTTGTTCATAAATGGTTTCAATTTGTTAAAACTGCAAACTTTGGAGTACCTGACTTGACGACGTTGATATTGAACTTCCCGCTGTTGAGAATTCGAGAATTTTTGGACATTATTCAGTATAACTCTATCTTCCTCGGTTATTGAAGGCAAAAGTCCTACTGGTTTGAAGGGTCCAACTGTTGGAACCAAGCTAAACACTGGGGCAGCATTTCTTACTCCTAACATTGACATTATTTGAACCAACTGTTCCCTGCTAAGTGCATCAATGCCCTTCACAATCTGCTTAGCAAACCCAGAAACATTAGTTCGATATTTAAGCAACCTCACACCAAAATGTCATAAAGAATTGATGTTCAAAAGGTAAAGCAATTATATAACGGAAAACAAAAAAAAAAAAAAAACAAGAAGGAACTAAGTAAAGTAACACAAGCGTGCAACTTTCTCAAAGAAAATGATTATAACCAAACATTTTTTTTCCCTTCTGAATATTAGATCAGAAATTACCTCATCAAGAAGAAATTCTCGAAAAAAATTTCCCTTCTCAGATAGAAGAAATCCTAAGGCTACTCTTGTTTGAACAAGTTGTTTTGATTGAGATTCACTTGGTAGAAATCTAAGGAAGGAAATATTTGCTTGCCTTTGTAGAAGACCTAGTTCATCCATATCCCCATTCAAATTATCCCCTCCTCCACTTTTTGCTACAGTTATGAAATTCTCAAAGGCTCTTGCACCACATCAATGAATCTTTCGGCATCAAAAACACCTGATTTCCCGTATATTGTATAACGCAAAACATTCCTTAGCCGTTGGGATTCATCAGTGAGCAGTCTCTGACAATAGAAAATAATACAAGAAAATGGTAAACGTTATGATCAGAAAAACATTGACCACTTAGGAAGACAAAGCACAACAGCAATGATACAAATGTTTGTGCACTCTTTCATCTTGATCCTATACTTTGGAAATTGGTTAGCCACATGGATCCTTAGACAACCTTAAGAATTGTACTTAAGAAAATAACATTGATTTGTTACATCAAAAGAAACATGGTATCTTAGAAGCACTCTTCGACTATATTAATTTAATAAAATAAAACTAATGAATCAAACAATTAATTATTTAGTAATCAGAAATTCAAAATAACAATAGTTAGTGCATATTTCACATTATCCTTACACTTATAAATCAATTTATTTTCAAAATAGAATTAGCAAAAACAGAATATTCATACTTGTGCAATATAAGGATAGGCCTCATCCACGATAGCAAAATCAGGATTCCACACTAAAGCTATTCCTTCCAACACCCAATTGCCCTAATTATAAGAGCAAAATAAGGAGGTATCCTAAATGGATAATCAAATGTTATCTGCCCCAAATCTGATGCAAGGTCCTGAAAGTTGATGTTTTAAACGAATTTTAAACAACAAATCAATGGATATAATAAACGAATTTGAAATCATAAATCGCCTTGCATATTTTAAACCAAAAAAGTTTATCAAAAACATCAACTTATCTCAAGAATCATCCTCAAAAAAGATGCAACTAAAACATTATAAAACCACGTCAAATATGCAGGCTAATTATTCAAGAATTCCTCTACTAGTCTATGCAATCAAGAGACTCTACTAGTCCCAACTACTTAAGTAACCAAAGTTACTAGTTTGTACTTGTTGGCAATGGCTCCTACTCCTACTTCACGATATTTTTGACTATTCTACGTGTTCCTAAACATCCTATTCAATCTACTAAACGATGTTGCAATGGTGGAGGGGTATAATTATTTATGATTATTCTGCACGCCTTTCTGCAGTTTCCCAACCAGCGTAAATAACGAAGTCTAAAGCCGAATGTGTCTTTGGACGCCATTGCCAAGGTATAAAAAAAAAACATGTCCTTTTGGGTGTTCTTTTTTTTTTCTTCTTGGATCTTTCACTTCAATGAAAAGATCAATTCTAATTGATGATACCCTTTTTTCCCTAGCTGTTCTTCAAACATCAAAACAGTTTCAGTTGAAAATGGGAGTAACCAAGCATATAATGCGCATAATTTACCTTTTTATGTGAAAAATTCCAAAATCAAAGACCTTTAGTCATACCAGAAAAAGAAAAAAAAGGAACTTACACGAGCCAGCCAGTGTTGCTAAAAGTATGGAAAATGAAGCACCTTTCGCGACCATTGTCCTCTTTCTCCGAACCCCAGAGCCTTGGCTTGTCCACCACCATCGATCTCAATCTCCAGAGCTTTTTTCCAACCCAAATACGTACCGTTGGCAGTTGACTCGATGAATGCGTTGGAAGAAGAAGAAACAGAGGAAAAAGAAGAAGCAAAGGAATTAGCCGACGGTCTAAAAAAGGGATTGTTTTGGAAGCTTTGAGGGAGTTTAAGAAAAAGGGTTCTTGCGATGCGAGTTGGACATGGCTGTGCTGATGTTCTTTTTGTGATGATGGATGGAAAATAGAGAGTGTTGAAGGAAGCAGCTTTCATGGCGGAAACTTCGAGATGAGGATTTAAAATAGGGAGAGGTTCATGTAATGGCTTCTTCAACATTGAAAATGGCTTCGGTTCTCCCTCGACCAAACTGATTTGCAACCCAAGGGGAAGGGGAAGGGAAGGGAAGTGAAGGGGAAAGGTAAGAAGAAGCGTCAATTTCCGGAAAATGTCTTACTGATTTCAAAAGGGTAAAACATTTTCCTTAAACAAAGCCCTCCTTTTCCCGTGTTTTGTAAAATATTTTACCTTAGAAAATCATTTTCAACCAACCAAACATTAGAAAAGTTAGAAAAGCTTTTCAAGTTACCAAACGGACCCTTAATTAGATACTTGAACTTTCAAAGTGTATCAAAAAAATCCTCAAATTTTTTGAAAAAAACAATTAAGCCCGTATTTTTTTCACTCAATTGGGTACTTGAATTGTCAAAATACATCAAAAGATCCTTTGACCGTTAACTTTAATAATTGACTGTTAAAGTTAACTATCTCTAATTTTTTTCAATTAAAGCCATCCCGTGCCACAACCACAGCATGACATTAAAAAATAAAAATTAATAAAAGTTATAAAAATTATTAAATTTCAATAAAATATATAGAGAAATGATAGAATTTTATAAAAATCATAAAAAAATTATAAAATATGTCAAAAAGACCCTTTAACCATTAACTTTAAACCGTTAAAGTTAATGACCCCCACTTTTTTACTTAAAGCCATCACATATTATAACACAGCGTGATATGTGGCGGAAAATGATAAAAATAAAAATCAATAAAAATTATAGAAAAATTATAAAATGCTTCTTTTGGTACAATAATTTTTATAATTTATTTACGAATTTTATACATATATATTTTTACATTTTTTATAATTTTCTTATGACTTTATTAAAAAAAATATATTTCTATATTTCTCTATATTTTATAATTTTTTATGATTTTTAAAAAAATTTACCATTTTTACTATTTATATATATGTTTTTCTTCTTCTATTTTTTAAATATTTTTAATTTTTAATTAAAATTTAATAATTTCTATAACTTTTATTGATTTTTATTTTTTATCATTTTATCACATGCCACGTCATGAATTTTTGCAATTCAAGTGCCCAATTGAGTACACAAAAAAAAGGGACATAATTATTTTTTTGAAAAAGTTTGAAGGTCTTTTTAATGTATTTTGAAAGTTTAAGTATGCTTAACTCTAAATTTTATTTAGGATAAAAAGATTATATTGATTAATATAATAAATACGAAGAGTAGTTTTATCTTAAATTTTAAATAACTTAAAAAGGTAGCCAAAATGAGATATATTTATATTACAATATCTTTTAATACTGTTTAGTAATATAAAATTATGGGATGATAAAAATATTGAGAATCCAAATATTATATAATATCATTCCTGAATGTAATATTATGGATAGTATTTCCTACTTTGGCATAATCCATAGCTTTTTGTTAGTGAGAAATGGGATATGATTTGCATCCTCACACATTGTGAAGGGATTATCTTCACTTCGGGTATCCATTTCCAACCTCAAACAAAGGTCGGTCTAAGTTGCCAAAGCGCAGTAAATACAACTGCCTTTGCGGGAATGATTCAATCTATGAATCGAAATTAGATGTTGAGTCCCAGGTGGTGTTGTTTAAGAGCCATCAAATTTGCACTCAACACTATAAATAGCTTACATATAGATTGAATAAAGAAACTATAATTATTATGTAATGATTCTCACCCGTGATTCCCGGCTTAAACCTTTCCTTTGCCAACCCATCTCTTAGAGCTGATGATTTCTTTTTTCCTTTTACTTGTACAACAAATTTTCTTTGGAGACTTCACCTTTGATTTTGCTGATGACCTAACACATCGTGGAAGCCGAAGAGCCAAAACAAGAAAGAAGACAAAACCCCATTTCCACTTCGGAGCTGCTTCAATGGCGTTTTCTAGTAATCTAAACTGGATACCTCTTTGGTCAGCATTGCTTACAGTCTTTGTCACTAGGGTTAATGGCATTGATATCTATTTAGATTGGAATGTTTCCCTCAACGATGGTTTGATCCCTTTGTTGGAGGACCAACAGGCATGCTTATATCATCTCTCTCTTCAACCTATGTTACCCAGACTTAAGTGATTAACAAATACGATTATACATCCCATACAAATATATTCAATTTTATGATAAATACAGGTTGTTGTAATCAATGGGATGTTTCCGGGGCCTTTGATTAATGCCACAACCGATGATGTTGTTCATGTCAATGTATTTAACTACATGGACGAACCTCTACTCTTTACATGGTATGTGATTTCTTTTTCCTTTTTATGACGTATCATTTCTTAGAGATGATTGTATAAACAGGTTAAGTTAAACTTGGATTCAATTTTTTTTTTAATAATGTTGTAACTTTGAATACAAATGACTTTAAATTCCAAATCTATTAAATGCTATCTATGCTTTGCTTGTTTCACTAAAAATGACTTTTAAAAAATATATTTTATGTTGTTTGACAAATTTACAGAAAATATTTCATAAAAGCTATTTCAATAAAATAACCATAAATTTGAGATTTTATTATATTTTCGGGAAAATGGACTGTTTTGCAAAACTGAACAAAACGAGGTTTAGGATTTAATTGTAGAATAAGAAAATTTGTGTTTGAGGAATTAAATTGTAGAATAGTAAAATTTGGATTTCAAGGATTAAATTGTCAAAAAAATATAACTTTAGAATATAAGGGATTGTTAACAGTGAAGAGAGCTTCCCTTTTGTTACTCTGAAAGCTTCTTCTTTTTGTTTCTTCAACAATAAAGACAGTGAACATAACCTTATCAGTTTGGAAAATGTCTTATTGAAGTTAAGATATTTTTCTTAAAAAAATCTTGATTTTACTATTTTTTTGAGGAATGATTTCTTTTGGTAATTCATTTTTCATTAAACAATTTATTTTACGAAAAACAATTTACATGCAAACAAACGGATCCTTAATTACAACCACCAATTAAATTAAGCTGTAATTTGAGAATTTTTATGTATGATATGATTTGAGTTTTAAACCAATAGAATGATAAAAGTGACTTCATCAAATAATTGAAATGAACTTCGTATTATTTTTTTCTTTCGACTTAAATGGGGTAAAAAAAAAAAGGCTTGAATAAAGTGGTGATGATGGGGCAGGAATGGCATACAACAAAGACGAAATTCATGGCAAGATGGAGTTTCAGGCACAAATTGTCCAATCAAACCAATCAAAAACTGGACTTACGTGTTCCAAATGAAGGATCAAATCGGCACTTTCTTCTACTTTCCTTCCATAAATTTCCTGAAAGCTTCGGGTGGATATGGACCGATCCGAGTTAACAACAGGGACAACGTCCCTGTCCCTTTCCCCCAACCCGAAGCTGAATTCGATCTTCTTATTGGTGATTGGTATTCTGGTGACTACAAGGTGAATTATGTTTTTCATTTTTAATATAATAAAAGGATTATAGTTAAATGTTGGGAGTAATCAACATGAATATCAACTCTAGTGATCATTTTCTTTTTAATTTTTAATTGAAATTATGTTTTGAGTATGTTATTGTAACAGCATTTCAGGAAAATGTTGGAAACAGAGGAGAGTGCATATGATGTCACCCCTGATACTATCCTAATGAATGGGATGGGCCCTTTTATAGATTCAGATTCACTTTGGTATGAAACCTTCACGGTTGAGAAAGGTAGGCTGATGAAAAACAATTTCCAACCAAGAAATTGGCTTTATTTACTGATTCCATAAAACTTGAGTTACTTATAAATTGCATCTGCTGCAACTTGACTATTTTAATAATATAAGATTGAAATAAAAATTTAATATTATATGAGTAGGTCATTTTGTGTGCTTATGATTTTATGGGTCTATATCTTTAATTAAAAGAGAATCGTTTTGCGAGCTTTAATATATCACGAGTTTAAATTATCGGGATCACATACTTAACGTAGATAGAATGTCTATCATTTAAATGTAAGGACATTTATTCTCTAGACAAGATAAACCCCTATCTAAGATAACCTATGATGAAAAGTCATTAGTAAAACGATTAACTTAATTTGTAGGGAATATGGAACTAATATGTGGGCGACATATGGTAATTATCAGTGAGAAACCTACAAAGGTTTTTGAACACAAAAAAAAAGAAAGAAAAAAAAGTGAAGACTCTCATTCCTCTAACTAAACTCTCAACTCTGTCCTATTCTCTCTCGGTATTCACATTTTAATCATTCACCTTCTATGTGAACCATTACAAATTGTGGCATCCAAGGTTTATAAACTCCATATATATATATATTTTTTACAGGGAAGACTTATAGATTCAGGATATCAAATATTGGAGGCACATTGAGCTTGAATTTCAGGATTCAAAGCCATGCAATGTTGTTGGTCGAAACAGAAGGATCTTACACCAATCAAATTACCCTGAATTCCCTTGATGTTCATGTTGGCCAATCTTACTCTGTTCTCGTCACAGCCGATCAAAACGATGCGGACTTTTACATCATTGCAAGCCCTAAATTACTCTATGCCACCGGCATCGCCGGCGTCGGTATTCTTCACTATTCCAATTCCACCACACTAGCTGGCGGAGCTCATCCTAGTGGACCTGATGCTTTTGATTTGGGTTTCTCGATGAATCAAGCTAAATCCATCAGGTAAGTGAATCCGGATGATATAGCTTTGGAAATAAAATTTATTCAATGTACATCTTGTAAAGACCAATCTATATATTAATCCAAAACAATTATATTTTAACAGGTGGAATTTAACCACAGGGGCAGCAAGGCCAAACCCACAAGGAAGCTTCAGTGTATCAAACATAGCACTGTCTCAAACTTTCATCCTCCAAAGCTCAAGAGCTGAAGTCAATGGCCAACCACGCCTTGTTGTCAACAATGTGTCTTATTTCACTCCGGACACGCCGCTGAAGCTGGCCGATCACTTAACTAATGGTACGGGTGTTTACGAACTCGAAGAATTTCCAGTTCAATCGGTCAACTTTGATACTTTGTATGGAACATCCGTTGTTTCCGGTAATTATAGAGGGTGGATTGAACTTGTGTTTCAAAACAACATGGATGACATGGATTCTTGGCATTTAGATGGTTACAGCTTCTTTGTTGTTGGGTACGTTACACTTCGGTAACGTTCTTTTGTTTGCGGATTTCGATAATGAATTTCTAAAGCTCTGTGTTACAGGTTTGGAAACGGACATTGGACACCGGATGCACGAAACACGTATAATACCATTGATCCCGTGGCTCGATCGACGACTCAAGTTTATCCACATGGATGGACCGCAGTTTATGCGTTCTTGGACAACCCCGGGATGTGGAATTTGAGGTCTCAAACTCTAAAGAACTGGTACTTGGGTCTTCAGCTTTATATCAGAGTCTACGATCCGGATCCTAACCCTGCCAAGGAGCGCCCTCCGCCCGAAAATCTCCTGTTTTGCGGTGAGTTTCACTATCTCTTTGTTGCATATAGTTACATAAATCCTATCATTTTTCAAATGTGATTACAACTTATAGAGTTGACAATGGATCAAAACGTCTAAACTCATCTTACCTCTGTTTTGTTGCTAAGTTTAAATTATTTCGAAATTTCAGGACTTTTTGAATATCAGTCTCTTGCTCCGGCGCGGCATCGGCACCTGAACCATTGACGGGATTGTGAGGGGAAACCTGAAAGAATGATAACAATTTGCCTTTTCAGACAGCAACCATGTTTATTTCTATAACCAACAACTGTTTATTATTCTGTTTAATAATCTAGATTTATATATGTTGATTTTTGCTTAGTGTTTGGGTTAGGATCCATTTTAATTTCATCTATATGAAGTATCTAATTAATCCTGTTGATTAGGAATTATATCTTGAGTTAATCATTTCAATTCATATTAACTCTGATTGAGACATCATCACTTAATCCAATATAAATTATTTGAAAATTTTATTTGAATTTAGTTATAAAACTACAAATATTAATATAAAAATAATAGGATAAACTACCAAAATAGTCACTTTTGTTTGTCTCATGTTACATTTTAGTCACTTATGTTTAAAATGTTACATTTTAGTTGTTGAGCCGTTAATTACCGTTAATGGTGTAATGGTAAACTGACGTGGTTCGTTAAATCATCATTTCAAATAGAATTTTAGCAGGGGTGAAGCCAGAACAATTTTTAGAGGGGACCGAATGAAATTTTAAATTTTTTTAATCTATATCTTTATAATTTTTAAAGGATTAAATCGAATTTTTAATTTTTTTAGGGGGGCAAAATGCAATTTCACTTTTACCAATTTAAAATTTTAAAAATTTTTAAAGGGGCCTAAATAATAATTTTTCATTTAGGGGGGTCGGGGCCACTGCCAACCCCCTAGCTACGCCTCTGAATTTTAGGTTAAATTCTACAATTGGTCCCTATATTTTTTTTATTTTGAACAATTTAATGTTTTTTCTTTTATGTTCTTTTAACTTCTTCTTTTTTTCTTTATTTTCATTTTCTTCTGCTTCTTCCTCTGTTTTCCTCCCTTCTCCATTTCTTTTAACGTAATTTTTCTATGTTTTTCATTTGTTAAAACTAATCACAAGCTTGACAAAAAAATTAAATTGTTCAAAAAATAAAATTATAGGGACTAGTTTTAACAAATGGAAAACATAGAAAAACTATGTTAAAAGAAATGGAGAAGGGAAGAAAACAGAGGGAGAAGCAGAAGAGAATGAAAAAAAAAGTAAAGTTAAAAGAACATAAAAGAAAAAAATTTAAATTGCTTAAAACAAAAAAATATGAGGACCGATTGTATAAATTAACTTAAAATTTTTATTTGAAATAATAATTTAATGTGTCACGTCATCTTATCATTACACTGTTAACGACAATTAACGGCTCAGTGACTAAAATGTTACAAGGCGATAACATAAGTGACTAAAACATAACATTTCAAATATAAGTGATTAAAATATAACTTGAGGTAAACAAAAATGACTATTTTAATAATTTACCCAAAATAATATTATGAATAATGATATGATGTTTAGGACTAACAC
Source organism: Gossypium hirsutum (assembly GCF_007990345.1). NCBI lineage: Eukaryota > Viridiplantae > Streptophyta > Magnoliopsida > Malvales > Malvaceae > Gossypium > Gossypium hirsutum. The sequence continues at coordinate 37,463,996 of NC_053428.1, forward strand.
AGACATTGCGTGATCCCCATCTTGACATATCTACTTGGAATATCCTTCTATTTTATTTTTCTATTAATAGAGTGCTTATATTTTCTAAAAAATAATTATTAATAAAAATAGAAAATGAAAATATTTACAAAAAATGCACGAGAAACTAAGAAAAAAATATAAATAATTAATAAAGTGAGAAAACAGTTACTTAATTTATGATTATTGATAATAATAAAAAGAAAAATGTGAACAAATAAAAAAATTAGAAAATTAATTTATTTTTATTTTTTAATAATTTTTGTTAATATTATAATATTTAAAATATATTATTTTATTGTTACGTATAAAATTTAAAATTGCAATCACAAAATTGTCGTTGTGGTTGGATTCAATAGCAATGTTTGGCGAGGACATGAAATATCATATTTCTCTTATAGTTTGATTTTATTTTAATTTTGAATTTAATTTTTAAGAATTAGATCATTACACAGGGCTTATATGGATAAAATATTAATAATATAAATATTAAAATTTTTTTATTTTCTTATTGAGAGCATATTTATTATTATAATTATCATTATCGGCCTAAAAACTCAAATAAATTTGGGTCAAATTCTATTAAGTTTGTAGATCGAGTTTGTTTTTCTACGATATTATGATTGTATAAATATTTGTCAGGTCTAGAGTAGGATATATGTCTATATACATGAAACTTATTTAATATATCGTATTAATAAATAATACTCATATCATATAAATATATAAGCACTGCCATTTTAAGGAAAAAAACGATAAAAACACTCAACAATATTCTACTTGATAAATGAAAAATGACATTAAAGTTATCGGTTTGAGTCCAATTGTCAGCAAACTACAGCCAGCTGTGTTTTTTTTTCGGCCAGCAAGTTAAATGGTTCATTGGTCTGAGAAATCAACGTTTTAGAATAAATGCAAAAAATATTTAATACAATTATTTAATTATTTTTTCTTATTTCATGTCAGTGGACTGATGTTCTTTATAACATCCAAATTATCGTTCTTCTCAATATTTATTTTGATAATTTGGTCCTTTCTATTTGCCCCGGAAGTTCCACCAAGTTTTTGTATTTTGTCCTAACCCAAGTTATTCAATATTAAAACATAAGCATTTCTTGTTCATTGTTCAACGTCATAACGGTGGCCGTCCACAACCACCGTTTCCGGCGGTTGTCATGGCAGGCAATTACTTCCCTCGGCTAATATTCATATCAGTTTTTATCTTCAAACTCTTAATCACCATTGTTAATGGTGCTGATATTTTCTTAGAGTGGAATGTGGCCATTAATACAACAGTTCATCCATTTTCTGAAGAACAACCTGTAAGCTGGTTTTAATGATGTTTGTCTTCTGTTAAAAAGCATCATTTAAAACATGTTTTTTTAACAGTCATTTTACTCTTTTTTTTTTGGGGGGGGGGCGGTTTATTTGATTTGCATTAATTATCTGAGATGTGTTCTTTATAGGTTATTACCATCAATGGAATGTTTCCAGGTCCTCTTATCAATGCCACAACCAATGATGTAATTCATGTCAATGTGTTCAACAATATAGATGAACCACTACTATTTACATGGTAAGAAAACCCCAGTTTTTCTCTATGTTATTCAAATTCGATCATGCAAACACTGCTATGTGTCCGACACAAGCATTCAACGTGTTAGATTTGGGGTTCGGATTCCAACAGCGGCTATCCCTTCCATGCTGCGGACTCTTTTGTACCGGAAAACTTAGGGTTTTCGATGTTGATGGTGGTGCAGGAATGGGATAGAACAAAGGCTAAACTCATGGCAGGATGGAGTTTCAGGAACAAACTGTCCAATCCAACCTGGTAAGAACTGGACTTATGAGTTTCAGGTGAAGGACCAAATTGGGACATTCATCTATTTCCCCTCCATCAACTTCTTGAAAGCCGGTGGTGGGTTCGGTCCGATTCGAGTTAACAATCGTCCGGTGACCACAATACCCTTCCCGAAACCCGAGGCCGAATTTGATCTTCTCATCGGAGATTGGTATCTAAAAAGTTACAAGGTAATTAGTATTTTCTTACACCCTGATTATGAATTTTCAAATTTATATAAAAATTATAAATTTGTATCGAATAGCACATGATTTCACTGCATCATACAGGAAATTAGGTCCTTGATCTCAAACAATTCAACGGCCAATGATAGCTCTCCTGATAAAATCTTGATGAATGGAAAGGGCTCTTATTTCGATAATGATTCAAGAGTCTTTGAATCCTTTACTGTAACAAAAGGTACGAATTCATTTATCACACGTATATTTAATATTCATACTATAGTTTCCTCTTTGTTTAATCATTTCTTCTATATGGGATGTCCAGGTAAGACATACTGGTTCAGGATATCGAATGTTGGAACCGCTTGGAGTGTCAACTTCAGGATTCAGAATCATCGGATGGTATTGGTTGAAACAGAAGGATCGTATGTCAATCAGATGGCATTAGATTCTCTGGACGTACACGTCGGACAATCTTACTCTGTGCTCGTCACAGCAGATCAAGAAGAACAAGATTATTACATTGTGGCGGCTCCTAAACAGATCAATGCCACTGGGACCAGCAATCTTATCGGTGTTGCAGTGTTGCGCTATGGGAACTCTGTAATTCCTCCTAGAGGTGCTCTTCCACCGGGCCCCGACCCCTTCAATATCCAATTCTCCGTTAACCAAGCTAAATCCATCAGGTAAATCGAGAAACTGAAAACTGAACCTGTTCGATTTTGGGCAACTAAACATATTATTGTGTTATTTTGTGGAGGTGGAATTTGACGGCGGGAGCTGCTAGGCCTAACCCACAAGGAAGCTTCAACGTTTCAAATGTGACATTATCGCAATCCTTTATTCTTCAAAGCTCGGTTGTAGAGATCGACGGCGAATTTCGTTACACCGTCAATAATGTATCTTATGTTACACCGGAAACTCCATTAAAGTTGGCTGATGCCTTCGCCAGTGGCGGGAATGGTGTTTATGTACTGGACAAATTCTCCACAAATTCTTCAAATGTTGAAGCAGTGAATGGAGTTTTCGTAGCATCCGGGATCCATCATGGGTGGATTGAGCTGGTGTTGAAGAATGACTTAGATTTCATTCATACTTGGCAATTAGATGGTTACTCTTTTTTCGTAGTTGGGTAAGTGAAGACTACAGTTAGAACTACAAGAGAAAATTATGATTTTTGAAAAAAGTGTTAAAGATAATCAAATCGACCCCAACTAAATTCATTCATTAGTTTCGAATATTTTTTTAAAATATAATATTTACTGTATATGTTTTTTAAAGTATTTTCACTAATATTATAAAAAGTTATTTATTAATTTAATAAAAATAAAAATTGATCTGGTTTGAATAATTTTGTTTTTTAAGTACGGAACCAAAATTAATATGAACTGAATGCATTTAAGTAATACCGAAATTGAAATCAGATTGAAACCAAACCAATACTAGTATTCCACCTTCAATTAGTTCAAGTATTAATAGGTCGAGTACAAATTTTAATACTTGTAACGTCTTTCTTTTATCTTGAGATGGTGAACTCCTTTGTTATCTAAATATTATGAGGCATTGACGGAGTTTGAACTTTTTTTTTAGGGGACGAAATTAAATTATATATTTTTATGATAGTAAAAATGTAATTTCATCGTTTTAATAGTTTATATTTTTATAATTTTTAAAGGGTTAAATCAAATTTTTATTATTTTTGGAGGAGCCAAAGTGCAATTTTATCATTACTAATTTATAATTTTATAAATTATAAAAGGCCTAAATTAAAATTTTACTATTTTAGGGGGAACATAACTCCGGGGTCTCCACTACGCTCCGCCATTGCCATGAGGGAAACTAATCATTATCATTTTAAACCTTTTTTAGGTTTGGAGATGAACAATGGACACCGAACTCTAGATATTCTTACAATACCTATGATCCGGTTGCTAGATCCACAATTCAGGTGACTTGTTTCTCACAACTTGTTACGTTTATATTAAGGTGTTAAATTATGACAACATACTTTATCTTTAGCTTCATGTTTATTGCTATTACAAATCTAATTAATATATCCTATCATGATCAAATGTAATTAATATTTCCAAGAACATGGTTAGGTGTATCCTAGAAGATGGATTGCGGTTTATGCATATTTAGACAATCCTGGAATGTGGAATTTGAGATCACAACACTTGAAAAATTGGTATTTAGGTCAAGAACTCTATTTGAGAGTTTATGATCCTGATCCTAACCCTGATAAGGAAAAGAAGCCCCCTGAGAACATGCTCCTTTGTGGTTAGTAGCATTTATTGTCTAGTTTATTTTTAAATTATTTGTGTTTGACGCTCATATCGTATCACGACTTGGCCTGTTAGGCTATTGGTATATAATCCCTCAATGTTTGAGGACAATTCTAGATTATGTACTCATGCTACGGCCCAATAGATTGGACCAATTGTGACATATTGGATAAATATCCTTATGTGTAAGGAGTTATTGTCGAAAGATCTCTAAACATAAAAAAGAGCTTTAAAAGAACACTAAAGAAACTTGTGTTGGTCCTACTAGACATATAAATGTTCGATACTCACATTTGAATCTAAAGTGTTTTATTTATTTATTTATTATTATCTTTGATAGGAATTTTTAACCCTTCATCTCCACCTCCACCTCCGACTCTAGCTCCTTTGGCTCCAACAAACATTGGTTCACCATCTAAACAAATAACATGGTGAGTGTAAATTTTAATTAATAATAATCTATGTTTCTTGAATTCAGTGTTCAGTGTTAGCTTAGGATATGTATTTAATCTCTATGGATTATAATCTCTTACCCTTATTTGAATATATGTCAGATAAATATATCAACAAATGCTTAAAATCATTCTTTGAATGTTCATAGGTTTCACACTATTGTGATCTACATCGTCACACTTGTATGCATCATAAGGTAATAAGTGGCTAAATTTTTTCGGATTTAGAACCGTGGATTCAATTCAGCCATGAAAGAGAAATCAAAAATTGCAGGAGACTTTATTAGGGTTTTTATTATTGATTGAAGTTATACTGGAGATCTAATAATTTAGAGTAGCCTATGAATTGTATGATGTAAATACTTCGGTTTTTATCTATATTTCTCTTATTATTTATTTTCTTGAAATATTTATATTAAATGCATATTCAAATATTAATACAGAAGTATAATTAAAGATATTCATGAGTAGGATAAAATCTTTTAAAAACTTTTACCCAAATAGAAATTAAATTAAATTGAATTAAATAGCTAATATTGATTATTAAAAAACAATAAAAATATAATTAAATTAAAAATATATAAATTTATTATTAAGGTCAGGGTGAAAGTGACTCGAATTACTAATAACTTATCAGAATCTTAATTTAGGTAGATTAGGCTTATAGCAGGGGCGAAGCTAAAGGGGCTGGTAGGGTCCCGGTCGCCCCTAAAATGAAAAATTTTCCATTTAATATATAAAATTTTAAATTAATAATGATAAAATTTATTTTGATCCCAAAAAATGAAAAAAAAATTGATTTACTCTTCTAAAAATTATAAAGATATAAGTTATTAAAATGATGAAATTACATTTTTACTATCGTAAAAATATATAATTTAATTTCGGCCTCCTAAAAAAATTTCTAACTTCGCCCCTACTTATAATACTAGGCTATTAATCAAGTAATTCGACCTTTACATGTTTAAATATAACTCTCAAATAATCCTTCAATCACACGAAAAAAACTTCGAAATAACGAAACATATAGGTTATGGTTAGATATCCATATCCACGATTAACATAGGTCCTACAATCACAGGAAAGGACTTAGAAATAATTAAACATATAGGTAACGGCCGTACCCCATTCTTATTAACATACATAGGTCTTTTTTTGTTTTATTTTGATAACTTATATAAATTGTCCATTTCTCCTTTGTAATTTTATCTATTTTTCGACCTATTTTTAGAGGCCAAGCTAGAATAATCTTTTAATAAAGGCTGAATGAAATTTTAATCTTTTATAAGTCTATATTTTCATAATTTTTAAAGTATTAAATTAAATTTTTTAATTTTAGAAGAGTCAAAGTATAATTTTATTTTTACTAATTTAAAATTTTTTAAAAATTTAAAAACCTAAATAATAATTTTTCATTTTAGGGACTCTAAATTCACCCTACTTTTGCATCAATTGTCTAATGCCAATAAACTTGATATATACTTGAAATTTAATTACTAATTAATGCCGACTTTATTGTTAAATTATTTTTACGAACTTTTCCAATAAAAACACCCTACTATTAAACTTGTCTGTAACTCGAGCTATATATCTATTCGTGAGATGAGCTTTTCTTTTTTACTTTATGTAAATACAATTTCTTACATAACATATAGTGGCCTATTAGCTCAGTTGGTTAGAGCGTCGTGCTAATAACGCGAAGGTCGCAGGTTCGAGACCTGCATGGGCCAATCCTGATTTGTTTTGTTTTGTTTTCTTGTCAACGGTGTCGTTTTTTCATTCACAGCCCTTTGCGTCTTTTAACAAAACGGTGTCGTTAATTCGTTTTCCTCCCTTTTATGGCCACGTTCAACCACGGTCACGGTAAATCGCATGGAAATTCAAATCTATATACTACATAAAAAAATATTCAAACCCTTCATATTTTTGACACCTGTCCAACTAAGCAAACCAAGCTTATTTATTTTTTAGATTTTAGACCAATGGTAAATCCATATCTATATTATAAAACTATATATAAAAGGATGGTTGACACTGTATCAACTCTCTTTATTTTTGCCAAGGTCAAATTTCAATTTTAATCTCTATGCTACAATCAAATTTCAATTTTGATCCCTCTGCTACAGTTGAATTTAAGATTCAATCTTTATACTTCAACTTTTTAACATAATTTGGTACATCAATTTTTTACAATGTAATTGATTAGCCGAAATACTTTAGTTTGATAAAAAAGTTGATGTAACTTTTAAGAGTTGTTAACACTTTTAAAATTATTTGTTAAATTCAAGTCAATTGCAATATATATATTTGTTACGTGGCTAAGTGAGTATTTGTTTAATCTCAAAATGTCACGCTAATAACTTTAACAAAAGAAATTAATGGTGTTGTGTTAACAATTAGATTTGAATTTTTAAATTTAAAAAATAGAGAGACTAAATGTCTAAAATAAAAAGTACAAAGGCTAAATTTCATATATACAAAGAGTAGAGATTTGAAGTGTATTTTAATATTCAAATATTTACTCTATAATTTGATTAAAAATAATAATTAATAATTAATAGAGATTGATCTAACTAATTTTAAGTTTTTCACAACCAAAGCATAATAAAATTGAAATAAACATAAAAATAAAATAGAATAAGAAATTTTCAAAAAAAATAAATTAACCAATATGTTGAGAATTCTAACCTTAGGAATAACTTTGTTTTCAATTCTGAAGTGATCATGGATTATAGATCCCACTTCACTCAAGATAAATTGGTTATAGAGATCGAAGAATAGCCTCAAACCTTCAATTCTTTTGTAGTGATAAATCAATTGCGAGAACAACTCAACAAGTAACTCTTGCCAAATGAACGGCCCTAAGACTGGGACTCATAGTTTAATTCTTTAATAACATTATGAATAAGAAGAATCCGATTCAAGTCAACAACCCCAACTGTGTATGTTGTGTAAATTAAATTGCTAACTCCCTTGATGTCATCCTATTACATACTCAATCGAATTTTGCTGGTAAAATATGAAAATAATTATGGTAAAATAAGACAACAATTATGGATTAAAAAGTAAAGAAATAAAAATTGGTGGAGTAGAAGCCCCACCTCGAGCAAGGATTTAAAAGGAATACAAAGTAAAATTCATTTGCACTCAAAACAAAACCGAATTCAAGTCTGCTGTGCGTGTTTTTCTTCCTCTTCTATATCCAACCATGGAGAGGGAAAAAAAAGTAAAAGGGTTGCTTTAATCCTAATCAAATAACCTCAGAATATTTATAGATAAATCTAATCTTAATTAAATTCCTAAAATAAAATTTAAACAAAAAAATAAACCTAAAATTTAAAAAGTCTTGTACGCTCTCATGCGACCTATTTTTTTTAACTTCATCTCGACATTTTAGACTTGTACCGTACGTATACAAAAATCGAATTATGAGTACTAGAAATTAATAGCATTGGGTCAAAAAATTCATCTAAATAAAGCACACAAATATGTCGATTAGGCACTATCTGTACGGTTATTGAATTTGCTAAAAATTATTCCTTCAACTAAAACAAATAAAATAAAAGAGAACGAGAGATTTTGTTTAAAGAAAACTTTAAAAAGTAAAATTAAGAATTTAGAAAATAAAAGAAGAAAAGAATTAAAATTTTAAGAAAAATCAATGAAATAATATTCTAGTCAATGTAAATTATTCATTTGATTTAAGGGTATGATTATTGATCTAAATATGAATTTCAATATTCTTTAATAAATTGGTTATAATTACCGACGATGGCCTAGTAACCTAATATCTTCTTATTTTCTCAATAATCAAGACAATTATTATTAATTACTTCCTTATTGGCAAACAATCTTTTAATGATCGCTTAGGAGTTTAATTTATCAATAGCTTTGAAAACGAAAGAGATCCAATTCTAATCAACAAATGCACAATTAAAGTTTATTTAAGTTAGACCGCATGCTACTTCTTTTTCATATGAGTATAGGATCATGATTTCATGGTCTTTGTTTTATGATATAATGCTTAAAATTACTCGTAATCCCTATCCAACTCTTAAATAGGAAGATAATGTGTTTTAGTGCACTCGGACTCACGTTTTCCTACACTATATAACAATACCAATTTAATTAAAATTCAACCACAAGTATATGAGATATGAGACGTTTAAAGAAATTATTAAAATAATATTGCATATTTTAAATAAATTCTATTATTATAAGTATATATTTATTTTATTTTTATTTAAAAAAAGTTGTAATTGTTGATATTTAAACTTATACCGCCAACATCTAAATTTAAACCTAATAAAATAAAATAAAAATGAAAATATTTTAAATTAATTATATATAGCTTCTTAACTTTAATCAAAAAATTTAAAAAATAACATTCACTCCATTAAGAGAATAATAAAATTTTAACTAGAGCGATTAATTAGAGCAACTATGAGTGGTTAAATTAAGGGGCAAAAAACCCTAGAGCCACCATGAACTATGAGTAGTTAGCGTAAAGTACTCCACTCCAGCGATCTTACCACGTTCACTCAAATGTCAATCCCATTTCTGATACATTGAGATGGAGATTATGGAAGACCATCTGCAACAACTATACTTCTGTGGTCATCCCCTCTTCCTCAACCACCTGAGCAGTTTAAGCAAAGAAACTTGTTGCTCTGCTTGTGGGGATCCATTGTACTCTACCCAAACCTCTAAGCCTCCGCCCCCACCGCCTCCGCCTCGGCCTCTGCCTCGGCCTACGCCTCCACCTCTGCCTCTGTCTCCGTCTCCGCCTCCGCCTCCGCCTCCGCCTCCGCCATCATTTGCTCCTTCCCCGGGTGGTGATGCGTTGGATTATATTTTTCCTCCACCTCCTCCCCCTCTGCCGTCTTTTGATCCTCCCTCCTTTAGTTCCAAGAAACGTGATGAGTCGTATCCCCTGCAGTCTTCTGATCGTTCCACCTTTAGTTGTGAGGAATGCGATCAGTTTCATCTCCATGGAAGATGTGCAAGGGCGCCTCTAGAATTTTCCCATCACCCTCTTCATTGGGAACACCCTTTTCTTGTTCTTCAAGCAGGTTCGGGTGGTTCTTCTTGTGTTTTATGCCAGGAATCGGGTAAGAATTTCATCTACCGATGCCCTTCTTGTGATTTTACCCTTGATTTCAAATGTGCTTTATTGTCCCATGCTCAAAAGTTCCTTGAATTCAAATATAACCTCCACCTTCATCCATTGCTCTTCATTGAAGACCATAAAGATGAACTCAAAAAATTTGTTTGCTCCACATGTGAGGAACCTTTGCTAGATTCTATATATGTTTGCATTGATTGCAGATTTTATATTCATAAGAAATGTGCTCAATTACCCACTGAAATTAATCATCCATGTCATCGTTTACACCCTTTGAAACTTGAGTCTCATAATAGTTCAGTATTTTGTAAGCTTTGTCAAGCTAAACATTCTGGACACTTTTATTGTTGTCCTCCTTGCAATTTGGACATTCATATCCAATGTGTTTGGCCTCACCCTATAATTGAAAATAGAACTCGCCATGAACACCCATTCAACTTGTTTTGGAGGCAAGGATCGTTCATTTGTGATGCATGTGGTTCAGAGGGGAACAATCTTTGCTATATATGTTCTATATGTCACCTCCAAGTTCATAAGAAGTGCACCTCTTTGCCGCGCATCATTAAAATCTCACGGCACAATCACTTTGTTTTCCGCAAGTATTTGAAGCAAGAAGCAAAGATTGAAAAGCAAGAGTGTATGATTTGTCATCATGATGTGAAAATGGAGTATGGGTGTTATTGTTGTTTGAAGGATGATTGCAATTACTTTGTTCATGTGAATTGTGCTACTGAGAATACCGATTTGTACTACATTGTTGATTCTGAAAATCCAGACGAGTTGGTTGAGGAACCTATAGAATCCGCAATCACTTGTGTCATTGAGGTGAACGAACTCGGAGATGCTACGAAGATAGAACATGTCAGTCATGAACATTGCTTAGTTCTTGGAGTCATGACCCAGGACGATGTTGATAAACATTGTGATGGATGTTCTCTCTCGATCTTGGGTTCATTTTACTCTTGTTTGCAATGCATCTTCTTTCTCCATAAGTCTTGTGCCGATATACCTATGAAGAAGCATCATTGGTTTGACATACACTTGCTAAACCTTGAAACTGATTGTAATTTTGAATGTGATATTTGTCTTCGACAATTCTTTTGTTTCGTCTACAACTGCGATGAATGTGCTATCTCATTTTGTCTTAAATGTGCTATGATTCCTGATACTTTTGATTACCTGAGCCATGAACATCCTCTTTTCTGGGATTCCAAATACAAAGGGAAATGCAATGCTTGTGATTTATGGGTTTATGGTGGATACAGATGTAAGAGTTGCAAGTATGCTGTGCATTTCGAATGCATTACACTTCCGAACGAGGTGCGGCACAAGTGTGATAAACACTTCCTGAAACTTACTTTTCGTGATGAAAGCGATTACCCAGAGCAGCACTATTGTGATATCTATGAAGAACGAAGAGATCCGAATAAATGGTTTTATTGTTGCTCCATTTGTGATACTTCCATTCATCGGGATGTGTTCTCGGGAAATATCCATTCATCAAGGCTGGAAAGTCGTACAGGTACAAGGGTCACTCACACCCCCTCACATTTGTTAGAAAGAAGTATCATTACCTGGAGTGTGCTATATGTGGTGAGATTTGTGAAGAGTTAGCTCTCGAGTGTGATATATGCAGCTATATTGTCCATTGGAGTTGTATATCTCCATTTTTTTCTTTAGATTTTGCAAGATTGTTTGGAGATCGCAATGTTGATCAACTGTAAGAATTATGGTAGAGCATAGAACTCTGCCATTAGTGGCATTTATTGTGTTGTGCAAACTGAAAATTATGTGATAGTTTTTAGTTTGATGAGTGTTGCTAATACTAGTGCAGTTTCATGATTTTTGCTAAGTTATATATACACTAGATTATTCCCCGGTTAGAAAATACTTATTAATTATTTAGATCTTTAGTAAGGTATTTTTTTTATCACTCAACATGAAAAGTTTGAAAATATCACTCAATTATTCAACTTTATTATTATTATTATTATCTATTTTTGTTAACTTTAGGTGAATATTTTAAAATTGATATAATAACAAATTGATCTCACGGCATTTGCATATCATGTCAATTTGAAACTGGTTCTAAAAATTTAGCATTAACATTTGTAGACTGTTTAATTTGATCTTAATTAAAAAAAGAAGTTAAAACTATAAAAAAAATAAAAAAATAAAAAAATAAAAAAATAAGAACTTAGTTTTTTTAATTGGCACTATCCTTCGAGTCTTTCTTCTCTAGTTTATCACTAAAAGGTGGTATCTTTTCTACATTCTTCACTCTGCTTTTAGTTCCCTTGGTCTCCTCCACAAATAAAATTTTATTTCAAAAAAAGAAGAAGAAGAAGCCATCTTCCTCAACGTCTCATACTTTCTAAAGGCTGTAACTTTTAACATGTCTCAACCGTTAATAGGACAACTCCATTAAGATCTTGTTCTTTGTCAAAATCTATGAAACCTTTTATTGAAACCATTTTTGAAACCATTTTTTTGAAAACGGGGATTGACTTTGTTTAAAAGCGAAGATTAAAACAGGAGTAGCCACCGATCTTTATTAAGTGTGATCAGATCACCTTTGTTTTAATAAAACATGTTAGTTTACTAAAACAGTGTTTTTGGTCTACGAAACTCGAGAGAATGGGTTCGGGAGTCGGTTACGTGAGAGGAAGGATTAGCATCCTCGTCACGCCCAAAAATTGGTACCAAATTGATTAGTTAGTGTCTTAGTGTCGAAAGTTGAAAATCGAGAATGAATTTAAAATACGATCCTTTTTTATTAATGTCGATTTTAAAAATGCTTGAATTAGATCAAAACCATTGCTAAAGATTTTCTTGTCTTGAGATATCGGAGTATCACATCCCGTAAGTTAGGACGTGATACCTTGAACTTCCGAGCGCAAGTTTATCTTTAATTTTAATTGTAATTTCATGTGTTTTAAAACTTGAAAGGATGTTTGGCCATTTAGGATCAATGAGAAAATCGAAACCCCGTAAATTAGGGCACAATTCCTCGATGTTCCAAAACGTGAAACATTGCCTTTATTTGAAATTTTTATTTTTTTGAACAATAGCGAGTACAATATTTAAACGATGTGCGTTATTTTATTCGGAGTAAAACTAAACGGTCTAAATTGGATGGATACGTTAGAGCTTAACACATGATATAATTTAAATAAAAAATAAAAGGCACTATAGAGCATGGAATAGTAATGCGCGAATTAGGTGCAAGGTTAATAAATGTCACAATATCAAGATGTTAATGAATAATTACATGTAATGACAATATTCACAATGTATATTATTTTTTATATCAATTAACAATCAAAGACAAACGAAATAATATAATATACAAAAAATAATTTAAGGTAAATAGGATAAAAGTTTAAAATAAATAACAAATGAAATAACTAAGATTTAAAACACATAATGCCAAAGAATGGTTAAAAAAGAATTACGTGTGAAAAATATTCAACATAAATAAAATATAAACAATTTGAAATAAAGTAATATATAAAGCAAATTTTAAATAAATAATATGTTAAATAAATTAAAACAATACATAAGGTAAAATAAAAAGGGGCATTTAAAACATATAAAAGCGCTTAAAATAAATGATATATAAAAGAGAAATTCTAAAAAAAATAAATAATATACAAAAACAGTTTAAACAAAGATATATATAAATATAATCCAAAATAATATATATATATATATAATTTTTAAAATAAAGAATATATAAAAACTATTTTAAACTAAGTAATGCGCCGAAAATTCAAAACGAACAATAATAAAAGGAATTTAAAAACGACTAACACCTAGATTAGTATAACTAAATAACGCCTAAGAAATTTAAAATATATTATATATAAAATAATTTAAAATAGAAGGTAAATATGTAAAGATATAAAATAAATAAATAAATAGTAAAATGACAATAATAGGAAACGATGAAAATAAATAAAGTTTATTTAAAAGAGTAGATAAAAAATGACATTAATAATATAAATAAAAAAATCTGAAGTTTAAAAACTATGTAAAAGGATATAAATAAATAAAACGATAAGAACAAGAATAAAATATGTATATATGAAAAATAAAAGTAATATTAATATATAAATATAAATAGAAGTATAATTAATGAAAATATAATAGAAACATAAATAAATAAAAAAAATTAGAGAAACGGTAATAATGTTAGAAAAATAAAATAATAATAATGATGATGATGATGATAAATAAAATGAGTAATTAATGAAAGAAAATATATATATAAAAATGAATGATAGATGAATAAATAATAAAGTAATAAGAGATAATAAAATAGTAACAACAAAAGTAAATAAAATTGAAAGGAAATAAAAGAATTATGAATTAATGATTCTAATAATGTAAACGAAAAATATTTACTAATAAATAAATGAATAAATAAAACTAAAGAATAATGAAAAAATGTATATATAAACAAATAAATAGATGAATGAATAAACAAACAAAAGGGACCCATTTGAAAGCCAAATAGGGTTTTTGGGTAAAAAATAGAAATAAAATAAAGTCAAAGGACCAAATTGTGATGCGCTGAAGCTAGCAAGGACTAAATGGGATAATATCCCTAGTCCTTATGCGTTGCGTTTTGGTTAACAAGGTCCTGGGTTAAATTAAAAATGAAATAAAATTGAAGAGATGAATTTAAAGAAAAATAAAAAAGGAAAATGGGATCAGAATGAAAACCCAGAAAAGCGGAAGGGTCCGGGGCGTAAATAGCCCAATCTCCGAAAACACGCGGATCCTTTAACTGGGTCGGGTCATACGCGGGTTGAAGCCATGATACGGCGTCTTTTTGAGGCCACTAAAATAGGCCCTAAACGACGTCATTTACTTCACCAATAAAAGTCAATTTTTTTTAAAAAATTTCATTTCATTCAGGTTTTCAAAAAAAAAAAAAACTGAGAGAAAAGCTTTGGGTTCTCCCTGAGCGCGATTTTCGGCCACAGATCCGATCATCGGACCGACATCGTCCGCCGTACGGTGGCCGGAAAACCAAAAAGGTAAAAATTTTAATTTTTTTATATATAAATATACATGTATATACTTTTTTTAAAAGATAAAATAAGGAAAACATGTATACAATCGATTTGAAAAGAAAAGAAAGAAAGTAAAAAAAATAAAAAGAAAGAAAAATAAATAAATAGCGGTAACCTTTGCTTCTTTTCTCCAAATCTCTTAGTGGATTTTTTTTGTGTTTTTTAAATCCCTTTTTTTTAATTCATTCTCCCCCTCGTTACAAAGATTTTATCATGGTTTTATAGCCGAAATACATTGTTTTCTATCACTGTTTGCTACTGTTTGGCTTTGCTTCTGTTGTCATTGCCTCTGCTCTGCCTTGTTTCTACTTTTGTGTTTTTGCAGGTACGGGCTTGGTCAATGGAAAGAGCTGGTGGTTATTTTGGTGCAAGGTCACAGGGGAACCAACCCTCGTGCGACGTGCGCGCTGAGGGCGCACATGGTGGCTGACATGGGAGGCACATGGGAGGCGCGGTGCAAGGGTTAGGGGCTAGGGTTTGATTTTCTGAAAATGTTTAAAGTTTTGGGCCATCTGGGTTTTGTTATTTTTGGGTTAGGGTTTAATTTTGGGTTTATTGGGCCCGGGCAAATTTGGGCCCGTACACCTTTACTTGCAAGGGAACTATCTTTGGGTGAGGCCAAATCTTGTTGGTAACAGTTATACTGCATGTAGCAAATTTCATCAACCTCTTGAGCCTCACAGTTTACTCATAGAGAGTTAAATATGTGTTTCTTAATAAAATCAAGGACATTGCAAACTTGAGGGTAGTTTGCTAATCTCAACTCAATGAAATTTGGAAAGAAACACATTCACTAAGACTATATGAAGACCACTTGGAGGTCTAAGGTAACTAATTGCTAGTTACGTTAAAACATCTCATCCTAGGACGTAGCATCATTATCACTGCCAAGAATATAAGATCAGACCTTAATACAAGTATCCAAAATTGTTCCCCACTATAAAAAAAGTCATGTAAACAACTCACAAGGACTAAAGTGGTTACTCCTTCCCGATCTTCCTAACTCTCCCCAAAACTTAAATCTTTCCCTAGCTTTCACCACTAGGGACTAAAATAGCGGTCGAGTAGCGGAATAGCGGCCGCTATATAACGGTAGAAGCGTCGTCCAAAACCGCTATTGCTGAAAATAACAGTGTAAAGCGGAGTCACACTAATAGCGGTGGATTGCGGCCGCAATTTAACGGGTAACGGCCAATTGCGGTAATAGTGGGCCGCTATTCCTGTTATTTTTCTGCTATTCCCGTTAATATCTATTTTTTTTTACTTTGTTCTTAGTTATTAGTTATGTGAATTTTAAAAAAATTCACGACCGCAAATACCCGCAGTGACTGCAATAGCATCCATTATGTCCGCAACCGCAATAAACGCAATGCGATCAAAAATACGGCCGCAACTGCAATTTAAATCCCTGTTCACCACACTTTCCTCCATTCAACCATCATCCTCTTCCCTTGTTCATCTTACTAGTTAAAAATTGGTGTGGCGAACGTTTACGAGCATGACGAATCTAGGTGTCATTAATCCTCCCAGCATCGAGTTTGATCCCACTTATGACTAGATTATAGACCCTACAAGTCGTAACATAGGAGAAACACAGATCAAGCTAGAACAACCTAACATTCAGACCAAGCTAGACAACCCAACATCCGACCTCTTACATGAAAATTAGCAGACCAACCTGCAAGATCAAACCAATCTCTAAAACCAAAACCAACAAAATATGTATAAACAAAACCGATACCAACAATTCTATCAGTACCCCCCATGGTATTGCAATCCTAATAATCAACATCACACCAGAGCATCACCAACCGACCAAGAATCTTAGCATCAGTAGTTTGGTGGTCAACAATATCTGAACATACATGAGAGAATAAGAGCTATGGAGGAGCAAATTAACTCTCAGCAAAAAAGATATGAAGAACATCAAAAGTTTATCCAAGAGTAAATGGATAGACAAAGGCAAGTAGATGAAAGAACTGAAAGAAACATAAAGCTTATCGATAAGTTAAGAGCAGACATGAGGAATTGCGATCAAAACCCAATGCGTAGAAGGGATGAATCTACCCATTCCAATTGCGATCATTAACATGAAAACCAAGGTAATGAAAATGTGGTAGATGATGTTGATATGGATGATAGCTATTATGAAGATTGTGATGATAGTTATAACTACTCCGGTCAGAATACTCTAGAAAAAAAAATGGTGAAAGAATAGAGAAGCATTTACAAGATTTTTAGAAAAGTGAATCTCCAAGACTAGTGAAAAGGTATAAAAATGAACCTTTCATTAAATTTTTTTACAACATCATGTCTCCCTACTTTTAAGTTCCCTAAAATGATGTATGAAGGTTGAGGGGATCCTCATGACCATTTGGCCCATCCATTATATGAACCATATGAATATATTTGGGCTTCAAATGAAGTTAAATGCAAGGCATTTTCCATAACATTAAAATACTTAGATCAAGTGTGGTGTTTGCAAAAGTTGTAACATTTCATCACGAGTTTTGAACAACTAGCAAACTTGTTTATGAGCAAGTTCTTGGCAAACAAGATATTGAAGCAATCCCTTGTGTACCTTATATCCATTGAACAATGTGAGGATGAGCCTTTGAGAGATTTTGTGAGAATGTTATGATGAAGTCAGAGAAATGGATTGTATTAACAAAAGAAAATGTTTTCTCACTAAATATAAAAATGACTTGAGAATTAATTTAAGATTTTTGAATTATTATTGAATATGTAAATTAAATATATTCCCTTATAGATTCTTTTACAGGAAATTGTTATGACTTTAACAAAATTAGAATTGGAAAATAATATAGTTAATTAAATTAATTAATTAATATTTATTTTGAGAAATTTAAAACAAATAATGTAACACCCTAAACTCGGCCTAGACGTTATGGCTGAATCTGATAATGTCACATGGAATGGATCTCAAAAACGAAATTGTCGAGTTAAAATCGTTCCATCTAATTAATCTGTCTTAATTCGAAGTAAAAGGCGTGTCCTTTGTTATGTCAAAAAAATCATTTATTTTTAACGGAAACTTTGATAAAGTTTGGCTTTGGAAAACTGTTCGTATTTAAGAAAACTGTCATTCTCATTAAAAACCATGTTTAGACTAAAATCCCATAAACAGTTTAAAAATCCAAATAAAGTCCAACAGTCCATAAAGTCCCAAATTACATCAAAACAACCCAGAAAATAATTGAGAAATAAATATCGAAACTGAGTTTAAAATAATCTAAATAGGTGTGGCCACAGTCGAGTCCTCCGCTACACCGAACTATCAAGTCTGGGGATTACCTGTACAGATTAGACAGAAAGGGTGAGTCTTCGTAAACTTAGTGTATAATCCCCACAGAAAACATATATACAGATACACATCAGAGTATATATAAAAGCAATCTCAAATGTAAGTTTGGGCCTTGGCCCAATCAGACACATTTTGAGATAGATATTAGGGCCTTGTCCCATCTCAGATGGAATATATAGAACAAAATATTAGGATCGTACCACCCGCCTCTACACACCATCTCCGTCCAACCCTACATACCATGTGGGGATTAAATCAACCTACCCATCCCTACACACCATGTTGTACAAAAACGCGGTACATAAACAAAAATTTGCAACTGAGCTACCAGATAACAGGTTTAAGAGCCTTTCAGACACTTTCTCCACAAATCATCAACCTACCCCAATGCAATGTAACATACAATAGAATGTCATGCAGTTATGCAATTTTATCAAATCATACAGTCAGTTTGGTATTCAACTTCAGTCAGACATCATACAATCAGATCACATAAATAGGGGTCTAAATAATGCTTACCGACCCTACAGTAGGTCCACAGTCGACTTGGGCGACCCGTGCAACCTTACAGAACTTCTCAGAACAATGGGCTCACACGCCCATATGGCCCGCACGTGTGGGTCCACATGCCCATATGGGCTTACACATGTGGGTCCACATGCCCATATGGGCTTACACATGTGGGTCCACACGCCCATGTAGGCCTGCACATGTGGGTCCACAAGCTGATGTGGCCCACAAGGCCTAAATTGGCCTTGGTGGTGTGGATCACACGGCCTGGCCTAGAATTGCACACGCTCATGTGGCTCACACGGCCAAAAATAGTCTACCCCGTATCTCGTACACGACCTGCCTGGCCATTATACGGTCGTGCCCAGTGCGCACGGCCTAGGCTCATCGATCACACTCTTGTGTTAGGGCACATGGCCTACTACACGGCAGTGTGGCGTTGACAGAATGGTTTTTTTGCTTTCGTCGAAACCTCAT
Source organism: Gossypium hirsutum (assembly GCF_007990345.1). Taxonomy (NCBI): domain Eukaryota; kingdom Viridiplantae; phylum Streptophyta; class Magnoliopsida; order Malvales; family Malvaceae; genus Gossypium; species Gossypium hirsutum. The sequence goes on from NC_053428.1 coordinate 37,483,291, forward strand.
TTTCTGCGTTTTCGGGTACGTACCTGGTTTATTTCGATGCCCAAGGCATTCCCGCAAGGACCAACACCTAAGATTGATATCACAACCTTCCAAAATCAGTCACAATTCCTGATTAGAACAAAAACCCCAAAAAAACAATAGACCACAAAGAGCGTTTAACACTTACGCCAACACCCCGATTGATTGTCTACGATTTTGCAAAAGTAGAGACGCTATCTTCTTAACGTATGATAATCGTGAGCAGAAAACAGCAATTCGGAACAAACGGATGATGCCAATGAGAGAAAAATAATAAGACAGAAGAAAATAGGAGAAAACAAAAAGAACGTCAGGATTCTGAGCAGAATTTTGGCAGGAAAGGGAAACAGAATTTTTGGGAAACAAAAAGATAAAACTACTTTGCCTAATCCCCACTAAACACCATCCTCAACCACCCACTACTCAGAAACCAACTGCAACTAGAACTCTGACCATGGTCGAGCAAAAAGATTAACATTACACTATTAGGCAGAGTTTCAAACACAGGACCTCCAGCCAACCCACACTCCAGTTAACCACTAAACCAGCAGGCCCATTTTGATATGAAATTAGAAATACTTAAATATAAGCCTACTGCTCAAGTATCAAGCTTAATTCAGAAAAGTAACAAAATTACCAAAGCTAGGACTTGAACTTGGGACCTCACACACACACACACACCTAGAACACTTAACCACTGAAGCTGTAACACCCTTAACCCACATCCGTCACCGGAACAGGGTTACAAAATGTTACCGAAGTTTACGGAATAATTACACAAAAATTCCATTATTCACTTATATTCACATCAAAGCTATCCACTCGAGTCATAGTCACTAAATTATTAATATCTTGAGATATGGAACTCCAAATTAAGATCCGCTAATTTTCAAAATTTTTGGTCTAGCCAATAAGTACATTTTATTCTTTAAATTCTCCCATATTTTGCTGTCTGATAGTTCTGACCCCTCTTCACTAAAAATTAATTATCTCCTTATACGAAATTCGGATGATGGTATCGTTTATTTCTTTTAAAAATAGAATCATTAATAATTTTAAGAATATAAATTATAACCCATAATTATTCTTTTAAAATTTTTAATGATTTTCCAAATTCAGAACAGGGGAGCTCAAAATCACTCTGACCTTATCTCATAAAAATTCAAGTATCTCCTAATATGAAAGTCTTTTGCTTACACCGTTTCTTCTATGTGAAACTAGATTCAATAGTCTTTAGTTCCATATCTTACTCAACTTCTAGTTCGATTTCCATAATTTATAGTGAATTTTCAAAATCGAACTATTGCTACTAACTAAAAACTATTTTAGTACAAAATATTGTTAACTAGTTTATAACATCTTTACTTCATTTCATTTAAACTCCATACATGCCATATAAATCTTTAAACATAAAAAAGAAGCTATCGGAATTGATCTGGATAGTGTGCCTTGTTGTGTTGATCCGATCTACCAACTTCACTTCAATTCAATCTACATAAAAATATCAAACACACACAAGTAAGCTTATTGAAGCTTAGTAAGTTCATAGGTTTAAAAGTAATGCTTACCAAACATAATATTTCCAAACAATAAAAAAATATTTACTAAAGTTTCCTGCCATTCACAACCACTGTTATAATACTTCATATAGTTGAGCTCAACATTAACAACTACTCAATCTCTTTTATTTGGTTCACTCCCCTTGTATTATTTATTATCAAATTAGGAAACGACTTACGAAATTGAGTACGTCATTGCTCAATGCCATGATTCACAACTCAGTATGGTTTTCCTCATTGTAATACCATACCTACATTTTACAACTCGGTATAGGAAATGCCATACCTACGTTTCTTAACTCAGTATAGATAATACCATACCTACGTATCACAACTCAGTATGGTTAATACATACCTACATTTCACAACGCAGCATGGATGATACCATACCTACGTTTCACAGCTTTGCCATGGATCAACCATGGTTTTATCCGTCAATTCATCACATGTCACGATATGAACGTATTCAATCCTGCGTTTTTCCTAATTTGAATTTCCACCTTTATTCTTTCATTTTAACATAATTTTCACAATCCCACAACAAATTCATATTTAATAACACATTATATCATTCAATCATTCACAAATAAACATGTAAATTCAACCATATGAACTTACCCGGCTGATTTGTAAAAGATTTCGAAATATAGGAACTATTCCGCAACTTTTTATTTTCCTCATTCGCCTTTGGATTCTTGATCTATAATATAAAATATTTCCACTCATTAGCATTTATTTCATTTCTATTTCACTTCACAATTTATGCTCTTCAATTTTTGAAATTACACTTTTACCCCAAAATTTACAATTTTTACAATTTAGTTCCTACTAAATTCACCCATCAATTGAACTAAGTTTTCACAATTAACACTTTATTTTATCATTATAAACTATTTCAAAACCTTTTATATTCTGAATTTCAACACCAACCTCTAATTCACAATTTTTTCGCAATTAGGTCTTAAATACCATTTTCTATCAAAATTACTTAATAAAACCACTTTAATATGAAATTAGAACTTCAATTTCATGATAATTCATCATAAAATTCCCTTACTCAGCCAGGGTAACTTCCAATTTCACCCACCAAATCAAAAACTAATGAATTTTATAAGTGGGCCTAATTGTAAAAGTCATAAAAACATAAAAATTATCAACAAAAAGCAAGAATTAAACTCACATGATGTAAAAATATGAAAAACCAGCTTTCTCTAGACCTCCTATGGCGTTTTGGCTGAGAAAATATGAAGAGATCTCTAGATTTTTCAAATTTGTCCTTATTTTATATGTTAAAATTGTAAAATTTCAAATTTTGCCATTATTTCCCTTACTTTTCTGCTGATTTTCTTGCCCTTTCCATCCAACCTATTCACTTTTAGGCTTAATTTCACTTTAAATCCTCTTTATTTTAACACTTGAGCTATTTAATCCTTCTAGAAAATTTTACATTTGTTACAATTTAGTTATTTTTGCTTAATTGACTACCCAAACGTTAAAATTTCTCAACCAAACTTTAATACTAACTTAGTGACACTCTATAAATATTTTTAAAAATATTTATGGCTCGGTTTTCAAATTTGAGGTCTCGATACCTCGTTTTTGACCCATTTGACCTAATAAATTCTTTTAATTCACCGATTCACAAATTCTTCTAAATTCTTATTTGACTCATAAATATTAAATTACTATCTTGTTCAATCTTACTTTTCAAATTTAGTAATCTCAAATCACCATTTCCGAAACCACTGAAATTAGGTCATTACAGAAGCAGATACACATTTGTGTCAATAAATCGCAAAAGCCAAAACATAAAATTTGGGGCGATACAAATATTGAGTTAGATTAAATTATAAAGTGTTGGATCAAAAATTCAAGAAACACATATAATTTGATCTAATACATGAAAGGCTTAATTCCCCTCATATGATAAGTGAGGTGTAGTAACCCTAATAATATTTACTAGGGTGTGCCGCCCATCACTCTTCTAGTTAGATTAGAAGAGCATTTTCTATTAAATAATATTATTTGTGTAACATTTGTTCAACTAGGATGCTCTTATCTCTCCTTATAAATAGATTTTATTGGTAAAGCTATTTAGATACAGGTTTTATATATTGTTATTTTGTAAGAAAGTAGTGGCAATTTAATTTTAGAATAAATTCTATTTTTCGAGAATTATAATTTCTATCAATTTTTTATTGAGAGGATTAGTTTTCTACTTTAATTAATTAAATCGTTTCTTGTCTTATGTTTAGCTCGTGTTGCTCAAGCCCACACTCGACACAATTTGAGGTACGAGAATAGCGAAGAATGTCATTTGGTTGTAAGTTGAGAACAATAATGATTCGTCTCGCACAAAACACAAGTACTTTTCAGTAAAAGGTTTATTGTTATAACGATGGGCATTGAAACTACCAAATATAAATTCCTATGAAAAAAAACAATAATAGCAGTATAAAGTAGTAGGGTCGAATCTATAGGAACTGACTATCCAATTTCGCCTTTTTTCGTGATCAGAATTGCTATCGCAATCACAGTCGTGCCCACGACTTGTGCGTAACAAAGCTAAAAAATAAAAAAATGGGGGGTTTTAAATTGATAAAGATAATAAAATAAGGAAATACGAAGTGTAATAAAATAAAATAAAAACAAATTCAAGATTGCAAAAAAATAAGTTTAATCAAATGAAGTAAATTGGTAAATAAAATATTTTTAAGCTTAGCCTAAGTTTCGGTGTACTCCAATCTTGAATCAATCCTTGAAATAGATTTTCCCTTCCAAGCGATAAGCTGGTTACAGTAATCGAGGATCCCTTAAATCGCCAACTCTTCCTCTTGTATTCGATCCCGGTATCACCTGCAAATAGACCCTTGTCAAATTTCTAACCACGTGGCACGTACCCGTAATTTAAGACTTTGACAGTCTTGCAATTTGAAAAGTCCAACTCGAATTAACAGTCTCAACCTCGTTAGTCACTTTAAATTTAAGTTGTTCTTTTTTGATCACCACAAAAAAAATTGTTAATTTGATCATCATTGTTAAAAAAAGTGACCAAATTGGTCACTCCATTAAATTTAATGTAATGTACTCATTTCCTTTTTTTATTTCTTTAATTTCTCTTCAGCTTTTCTTCTCTCTTTTTTCATCTTCTTCCTTCTAATTCAAAAGTCAATGTTGTTTGAATCGGGCCAAATCGGCTAGTGTAACCTCCCTAACCCGATCTAGACGTTATAGTTGGATTTTGAAGGCTATATTAGCCACCGAAATGGCCTAGTAAAATTATTGGAGTTTTAAAACAGTCATTTTTAAAACATTTGTTTACCTTTGAAGAAAAACTTAGCGTATTTTCTCTTTTTCACTAACACTACGCGTTTCAGAAACTAATTGATTTTAACATTTTCCTTGTAATGATGACTATTTTTGAAAACTTAATTGATTTCCAATTTGTCTACTTTTGAAAAACTTATTGACATAATATCGTAGCGAAAAAATGATATTCAACATGATTTTAATGAAAAACCAAAATTTCATGCATAATTAAATCAAAATATATGTTTTAATAGCCTAAATTCAATTTAAACGTCATGCATGTCAAATAATCCCCAAATTAAAAATCTCATGCCACAATTCATATAAAACATTACAGTTTTCAAATAACAATAATTATAATTATGTCTAAAATATTTTTACGAAAATAATTTGAGACAAACCCTCTAAATGCCGAGTCCGTCCTAACATTGCAGGTTACTTGAGAATATAGGGGTGAGCTTAAAGAGCTAAGTGTGAGTCTAAACACAAGAAAATCAGTGCAAAATAGTAGACATAACATATAGGACATCAATTTTTTAGATAAACACATTAGTATAACATTTCAAAATTTTCAGTTTGCTTTAATATGCTTATGAATGGCAATGCAATTTTAGTTTATCAGAAAAGATCCTACACACTCTGCTACACAACACAATAAGAGTTCCCTAAAACTTATCCATCCCTACATACCTCCTTATGGATAAATCATCGTAACATCCCCTAACCCTTATCTATCGTTGAAACAGGGTTACAGAGCATTACCAGACTTTTTAGATCAAATGTGAACATTACATAATCATCTAGCATACATATCATAATTTAATCATATTGTTCATTTTATGAGCCCTCGAGGCCCAAAATATGTGTTAGAAACAAATTAGGATTAAATCGGGTACTTCAGGAATTTTTCACAAAAATTTCAAAAAAATTTTCCTAGGTGTAGGGGACACACGTCTGTGTGGCCAAGGGACATGCCCGTGTGGCCTTGGGACACACCCGTGTCTCAAGCTGTGTCTAACCCTGTGTAACTTTCTGGCTTGGGTCACATGGCCAGCCATACACCCATGTGCTAGCCCGTGTGTCTCACACAGCAGAGATACGCGCCAGGGCCTCTTTCAGTGTGAAAATACCTAGGCATTCTGTTTGAAAATTTTAAATTGTAGGGGACACACGACCAAATCACACGCCCATGTAATAGCCGTCTGTCTCACACGGTCCAGTCACACGCCCATGTGTCTGGTCGTGTGGACTCAAAATGAGCCTTAAACATCACGTTTACCCTTCCTTGCAACCTTGAACACCAAGCAACTCAAAAACCAATCGTTCAATCACATTAAAACACGATTTAATACCTTTAAAACATGTCAAAACAATTATCTAGTTTCCTAACCAATGTACCCTCATAGGTACTTCACATATATTATCAAAACAATCAAATAAAACACCATTTAAGCCAATTCTAAATTCATGCCAATTTCAACCCAAATTTGCCTATATCACACTCACTTATGCATTAATTTAAACATTCCATATTAAACCTCAACTTAACATATATAATCATGTATATAAGTAACCAATATCATCTTATAACATCATTTACATTCACTTCCCAAAATGACCAACATAAAACATCCTAAGTACATGTCGACACAAAAAGAAATATAAATTACCACGTTTTGAGTTCGGGAACGTTGATGGATGCTGAATTGACAATCTGACTTTAACCTAACCTGCGCATGGAAAGCAAACCGTACGCTGAGTATAGACTCAGTAGTATTTCTATAATTCGAATATTTAAAGTAAAATAATAGAACATACATGTTTAATCATACGATATCAATAACCATTCAAATAATCAATTCATAACAAATTATTCATAACTTATTCATTATTCATCACTTGCTATCTCAAATAACTTTTCACAATTCATATTTCTCATTTCCATTTCACATTCAATGCTTTCAACACCATTCACATTATCATTTCATTTAATTACCCTTATTAACACGACTCAGATTCCGACAGATACACGGATCCAACCAAAACATACTAGTTTGAACATTGTGCCTCATCGGATAATTCGAAGTAATAAGTTGACACCCAGTGTCTCATCGGTTAAACCAAAGTAAATTGGCACTCAGTGCCTCATCAAATTAATTTGAAGTAAATAATTGACACGCAGTGTCTCATCAACTCAAGGTCGAAGAATCCTTGAACACTTCCAATCCTATTGCATGCCATCTATATCTGACTCAGCCTGATACAGTTAATAGGGTTTCAATTTATTTTTCAAGTACAACATATATACAATATTCAATTTCCACATCATTCACATATACATATAAATTCAATTCAATATCAAAATACTAATACTCACCTTAATTACTTACCATAAACATTTATATTAAAATATAACAATTAATAATTAAATTTGGATTATAGAAATACAAACCGGAGCTTTCGAACTACTCCTCGTCAATTTTATCTTTTCCTTTCTTAGTTGAGGTTTTCGGCACAATGTTGGCTACGAAAATTAAAACAATTAAAATTCATCAATACAATAAAATTTTACATTGAATATTTCAATTTTTGCCTAAATTCCAATTTAGCCCCTAAACTGAGACTATTTTATTTCTTCACAATTAATTCTATATTTTCATTCAGTTTCCACTTTAAACTAAATTTAATTCTCTGATTTCATTGAAATCCCTAAATTTTGAAATTTTCACAATTTAGTCCCTATTACTCAAGACTTATAATTTATTCTGCAATTCAATCCATTTTTCATTATAACTTTAAATTCTATCAATTTAATCTCTAATACTCAAATTATTCAACATGAACAACATTTAAAAATTCAATAGTTTCTAAAATTTCAACATAGGTTAAGTAATATTTAATACCAGAATTCTAAAAACATAAAAATTACAAGAAAAATGGACTAAATTGCCTTACCAATTGAGCTTTAATTAATATAATATAATATTTAATAATATTTACTTAAATAATAAGTATGTTATCATTATTATAAATATATGTATATAAATTTTACACATGTCATCACTAACACCATCCACTTGTCAATATAATGTTTAATTACTTATTTAGTCCTTCACTTTCTCTCTAGTTTATAATTTAACTTTCACCCTATATGCAATTTAGTCCTTATACTTAATTACTTTTAATTTAAAAAAATTCATCGAATCAAAACCTAATTAACCCACAACTAACTTTGTAAAATTTTTTTTAAAATATTTACAAATCCGTTTTATGAAAACGGAGACTCGAAAGTACACTTTTCGACACCCGTGACTATCGGGTCGTTACAATTCTCCCCCTTAATAAATTTCTTCCTTGAAATTTACTTGAAAAAAGGGGGGTACTGAGATCTCATAGTTTCTTTCGGTTCCCAAGTTGCTTCTTCAACACTATGACTATGCCATAACACTTTTACTATCGGAACCCGTTTATTACGCAATTCTTTTACTTCCCCTGCTAAAATCTCAGTCGGCTCTTCTTCATATGACAAATCAGGTCGAATCTCAATATATTCTGTCGAAATAACATGAGATGGATCGATTGATATCTTCTGAGCATTGAAACATGAAAAACATCATGAATTTTCTGTAATTCTGCAACTAAGGCCAAACAATGCGTAACCGGTCCAACTCTTTTCGTAATTTCATATGGTTCAATAAAGTGAGGACTCAGTTTCCTTTTTTGGCCAAATCTCAAAATTTTCTTCCAAGGTGAAACTTTAAGAAATACCTTACCTTATCACCAACAGAGTATTCAATATCTCGACGTTTCAAGTCTACATATGACTTTTGTCTGTCAAAAGCTGCATTCAGTCTGTCTCAAATTTTCTTAACGATGTCTTTTGTTTCTTGAATTAATTTCGGCTCAATTATTTTTCTTTCACTCAATTCCATTCAACAAATAAGTGATCAACATTTACGACCATATAAAGCTTCATACGATGCCATTTGAATACTCGATTGGAAACTATTATTGTATACAAATTTAGCCAAAGGTAAGTAGCGTTCCCAACCTGATTCAAAATCAATATCACAAGCATGAAGCATATCTTTCAAAATTTGAATAATACGTTTAGTTTTCCTGTCAGTTTACGAATGAAAAGTTATGCTAAAATTAAGTTGCGTACCAAGAGATTCATGCAACTGTTTCCAAAATCTCGAAGTAAACCGCAGATCCCTATTAGAAATTATCGACATAGGAACATCGTGCAATCTTGCAATTTCTTAAATATAAACTTCAACAAGCTTTTGAAGTGACCAATCAGTTTTGACTGCTATAAAATGAGCCGATTTCGTAAGTCGATAAACAATTACCCAAATAGCATTTTTCTTACTTGCCGATAGTGATAACCCCGTTACAAAATCCATCGTGATACAATCCCATTTCCATTCAGGAATATTAATAGACTGAAGTAATCTGGTAGGAACCTAATGTTCTGCCTTAACTCGCTGACAAGTTAAGCATTTAGCCACATACTCAACTACATCTCTTTTCATTCCTGGCCATCAATAAGATTATCGTAGGTTACGATACATTTTTGTTCCTTCGAGATGTAAAGCAAAAGGATTATCACGAGCTTCGTGAAGTATCAACTCTTTTAATTCAAAAACATCCGGAACACAGATTCTGTTACGAAATCTTAAGCAATCATTTTCATCAATGCTGAAATTTTCTAGCATGCCATTCTGAACCATTTCTCTTTTCTTCACTAATTTTTCATCTTCTAATTGTGCTGACTTGATCCGATCAAACATCACCGGTTTAATTCTCAATTCAGCCAACAAACTTCAATCATCACTGATACTGAGCAGAGCAAATATTGCTCGCAATTCAATTATTGCTTTTCTACCCAATGCATTAGCTACAACATTAGCTTTACCAGGATGATAATCAATAGCACAATCATAATCTTTTATATTTGAAAAAAAAACACAATTCATTTTATTTGAATAAATTTTATTGTGTGTGAAAATAAAAATATGATTTAATAATTTGATTTTTTTTAAAAAAATTGTGTGCAAAAAATAATTTTAAAGGCATTAAGTTATATTAGATTATAGCACATTTGAAAAAAATATTAAATATAACATAAATTTATAAAAAAAAATTGTATAAAAATTAAATGTGGCTTTGGTTGTATAGTTAAGGCTTTAAAATTTGTCATAAGCGTATGCACAGTAGCTTACTTATATTTTTGGGAGCACCATAGTGTAAATTTATGAAGGACTAAATTGAAAAATTTTAAACTTTGGGGGGCCATGGTCCCCTTGGACCTTAACGTGGCTCCGCCATTGTGTATGCATGTGGGCATGATGTCTTTAGAATGCAAGTGTGCATTTGAATATAACATATAATACATAATTACAATTTAAGATTTTAACGTAATTAATAATAACACATCCAATATGTACAATATTAAATTGAAAAATAAAATGAAACATAAGGTGTTCTCATCAATATTGAGCTAGTATCTAGTTTACTTGTGACATAAACTTAATTAACAACGTTACCAATATATGCATTTGATGGAGGTAATAAAGGCTGCATAATAATATTAAATAAAAAATAAAAGTTCTAAAATACCTTCAAATAATATAACTTAATTTAATTACAGATTGATATTTTTGTAATTTTTCTAATCGAGTTGGTGCCTAGTTTACTAGTGACACCAACTTAGTTAGAGGCTTTATAAAAATATAGATAGATATCCGAGGTAGTAAAGTGTATATGATAAAATTAAATTAAAATAAGGCATTGGTTGAGTGGTAAACTTAAGGTTTTATCGATACTCTTGGGTTGGGTTTAAGTCCAACCTCATGCAAAAAAAAAATATTTTTTTAAAATAAAAAGATTAAAATACCTTCAAATAATATAAATTATTTAATTTAAAAAATATTTCTATAATTTTCCTATCCAAATTGGTGCTTAGTTGACTTATGACACCAACTCCGTCATGACTTAAATAATAGTATAGATATACAATTGATATAGATAATAAAGTGTGCATAATAAAATTAAATTTTTTTAAAAAATATCAAAATAAAGCTTTAGTTGAATGGTAAGTTAAAAGTTTTATTAATGCAATTAATGTAGGTTCAAATTCCATTTTATGCATATTTTTATTATTATTTTAAAGTAAAATATTAAAATACCTTCGAATAATATAACTTGTTTTAATTATGAAAGGACATTTTAATAATTTTTCTAACCAAGTTGGTGACCGCTTGACTTGTGACACCAACTTTGTCAAGGCATAAATAATAATATAGAAGTATAGTTATACAATTGAGGGAGGTAAAAAAGTGTGCATAATAAAATAATATTTTTTAAAATATCAAAATAAAGCTTTAGTTGAGTGGTAAATTAAAGATTTTATTAATGCAATTGATGTGAGTTCAAATTCCATAATAAACATATTTTTATTTATTCTTTTTATTTTAATAAAAGAACAAAAATACACTCGAATAATATAACTTGTTTTAATTACGAAAATTTATTTTCGTAATTTTTCTAACCGAGTTGGTGCCTAATTGACTCGTGACACTAACTCCTTCAAATCCAATCATATGTTGTAATTCTTTGGGTAAAGTATACAAATGGTCACTCAACTATTAATTTTTTTGATTTAATTATTAATTTTTTTCTAAATTAAATATTTTAATCATAAAGATGAAAAAAAGCAACAAATTTAGCTCTCAATATTTACAAAATTTGTCATTTTAGTTCAAATTCTAAAAAATTCAATAAATTTAACCCTCAACACTTATAAAATAACAAATTTTGATTTTTAAATTTTTTTATGAAAATTAAATGTGACTTTAGTTGAAATGGTAAGATTAGGACTTTAAAATTTATGATTACTTATTCAAATCACACAGTTACTCTTTTAGATTTATTTAACATGAAAACATAAAGAATATCATTATTGTAGCACCCCAAACCTGGCATAAACGTTATGGTCAAATCCGGAAGAAGGGTTTTGAAATCGACAATACTTTGATAAAACCATGTTTAGTTATTTGATAAAACGTCCAAGTATTATAGATAAATTCGTTACTGAAACTGTTGTATGATGTTCAAAAGTTATCCATTTATTTCGCAGCAGAAGTTTGAAATTTTTAAAACCAAAACCACGCTCGTGTTTTGAAAAATAACAGTTGTTCGCGTAAATTCGATATTTTTTCAAATTGTCGTAGTTTAGAAATCATAACGCAACCACACCAAAAATTTAAACCAAATAGTCCAAATAGTTCAGAGAGTCCAAAAATTACAAAACTCTCACGAAAGTAAAAAATTCCAGTAAAAACCCTTAAATAATACTAATGGAAATAGTTTTCTGTCAGGTGGTCACCCCTGATCCTTCGTCGCACTGACCCACCTATGTCTGTAGATTACCTGAACAGAACAGACAAACAGATGTGAGTTTTCGTAAACTTAATGTGTAACCCAACAGTAATAGTCATGCAACATTCACAATATTTCATGTACAGTCAGATACAGACTCAGACCTAAGTCCATAACAGATACAGATATAGGAATCAGATAAACAAAACAAATATATAGAATCCTATCCCCATCCTCTACACACTATCTCCAACCATCCCATCACATCATGTGAGGTTAAAAACTCCCACCCATCCCTACACATCATATAGTGTCGATGCGACACATAACAGATAATATGCAGTTAAGCTGCCAGAATATAGGTGAAAGGTCGTCGTATAGATCACTTCCTCTACATATACAAATCCCACCCCAAACATAGGTACATAATACAAAATTAACAAGCCTATCATGCTCGTATACAGATTACATATTTATATACTAAACAAAACAGTCATGATACATATCAGTGTCCTACTCAAATCACACTATTAGAATATCAGATCATATGAAGTAGGGTTTGGTTAGCCCTTACCAGCCCTACGATAGGTCCACAGTCGATCGGTACGACCCGTGCGACTCTAGAGAACATTTTAGAATTTTGGGTCCACATGCCCGTATGGGCCCATATGCCCAGATTGGCCTTGCTGTATGGCCCACACAGCTTGGCCCAAAACCCAAACGTTCGTGTAGGCCCACACGCCAAATCTTTCTTAGCCTGTGTGGCCCACAAGACCACACTCACACCGATACACGGCCGTGTCATGTGCACGACCATGCCTTCGTTAGTCACACGGCCGTGTTTCACACACAGCCAACCATATGCACGTATGGAGTCGACGGTCTCTATTTTTGACTTTCGTCGAAGCTCAATTTTTCGTGTTAGGAGTACACACCTGGACTCATTTTTTTATGTAAAAACAATCCCGAAACCTCTGACATCCTAAAACAGTATACCAAACGCCATATTAACAATTAAATACAAATCGGCAACAAAACCCAAACAAGGCTCATGAACTTACCGGCGATGGAAACAACCTCTACCACGAATTAGGTCATTGGAGTGTAATTCGCTGCTTCACAGTCTTCTCCTACTCAATACACATTCACAGAAATTAACTCCCTTAGCTACTTGCCATCCTACCAAAATAAAAGATATAATTCTAAACGATGTTTTGAAAATTGAAAGCTACAGAAACACCAAAATCCCACTTACCAAAATGAACAAAGGAAACCGAAAATCCAAGACGTAAAGATTTGACGGCAGTTTGTGAACAGGATAGTAAGAGGTAGCAAAAAGAAGAAAAGAAATTAAAATGCAGAGAAAGGGAAGAAACAAAACTGAAGTCAGATTTTTGGGAAGAAAGAGAAAAATTTTGAAAAAATAAAATAAAATAAAATAAAAACAATCAATTTGATTAATATCTCAACTCCCCACTAACAACCACATCCCATAATATCCTTCACACTAACCACATCCAACTACTTCAGACTCCTAACTCGACCGAACCTTTAATAGAAACCAGAACAAAAATTAACACCTACGCTTACGCAGGGATTCAAACTCAGGACCTTCAACATACTAACTTTTTACCACTCGAATCAGCAAACTCATTCTAGTATAGATTAACAAACAATATTTTATAAGCCCACCCAATAGGGAGAAGGCTTGAATCAAAAATATTTTTTTTTTTACAAATGTAAGACTTGAATCTAAGATCTCACACACATACCCAAAACACTTAATCACAAAAGTAGATACATATTTATTTCAAATTTTACAAAACCAGACTTAAATTATTCTGGGCGTTACAATCATAGTTATATTTTCTTACTTTATAAAAAAAATGTGTTTTTTTAATAATTTCTCAATTAAAATGATATAACTTATGGCACCAACTCAATTAAGAGCTTAAATATACTAATATAAATAGATAATTTTTCAAAGAAATAATCTTTCTATGATAATTTTTAAAAAAAAAAGCTTGTGGTGTATATAAACGTATAACATATTTTTGGAACAAAATTCATTTGTGTGGAAAATTCTTAATAATAGAATAAAATTGATTGAAAATATTGATTTTAATATATTAGTAGTTAAGGCTGAATTAAATTGTGATGAATGAGTTGAGATGGGTTCATTTCAGACTTCTTGTTGCTTGTTACATATATCTCTTTTTTAAAATTTATCAAAATATGAAAAATAAATACTTTTAAAATACTATTTATTGTTTTGTAAAAGAAATAAAGCTTTAGTAATTTTCTAATTGAGTTGGATTGGAAATGTTCATCAGTCAACTCATGTTAGATTTAAGTATAATATTAGCAAATATTATATTTGTCCAAGCTTGATCTAGCCCAAAATATGGCTTTAAAATATTACTTAAGTCTACTCATATTTGTAAATGACTAACCCAAACCTTTTTAAGTCCGTCTCATATTTTTAATTTTTCTTAAAATATATATTTATATTATTTTAAATGAATATTTAATAAATTTATATATTTTTATATATTAAAATTTTATATATAATCATCTTATCATTTTTTATGTTTATATTATAATAGTATTATTAACTACCATAGATTTATTTTTATGTGTTATTAACTACATAATATATAAAAAAACATAACATAAAATAAAACATTACAAACTTAAAAAACGGGTCAAGCCTTGAATGTTCAAGCCTGAGCTCAATCCATATTTTAAATAGGCCTAATTTTTCTAAGCCTATTTTTCGAGTTTAATATTTTTACACAAATCCTTCTAAATTTTGACTGGACTTTTGAGTTTGGTGCATAACTCGACCATGAACAAATCTAACTGGAATTAGACTTATGGCAACTCAACCCACCCCTTAATATATAATATAGGTGAATTGTTAAAAAAAGAAGGTAAATATTTTTGGATCAGTAATGAATTTCAATTTAGCATAATGATTTATTTGGTCCTCCAACTTTATAAATAAAATTATTTTAGCCCTTCATTTAATTATTCATTTTTTTAGCCTTTAAATTTTTATTTTTTGTCAAATTACTCGAAAAAAAGAAAAGAAAGCTGGCATGGACTTTTTATTGGTCTAAAAATAAATTTTGGACACATTCTATCAATTTGATTTTAAACATAAAAAATTTAACAAATTTAACTCTCAATGTTTGTAAAATTTGTCATTTTAATTTAAATTTTAAAAAATTCAATAAAATTAACACTCAACATTTACAAAATAACTTATTTTGATTTTTTAAAATTTATATGAAAATTAAATGTGGCTTTATTTGAAATGGTAAAATTAAGGCTTTAAAATTTATAATTACATGTTCAAATCACACCAAATTTAGTTATTCTTTTAGATTTATTTGATATGAAAAGATAAAAATACCGTGATAGTTATATTTTCTTACTTTGTAAAAGAAAGTGTCTTTTTGTAATTTTCCAATTGGTATCCGATTGATTTGTGATACCAACTCAGTTAAAAATTTAAATATAATAGATAATTTTTTCAAATAAATAATATTTTTAAGATAATTTTTTTTTAAAAATGACTTGTAGTATATATAAACTGTATAACATATTTTTGGAACGAAATTCATTGGTGGGAAAGGAAATAAGAGTTTGGGGAAAAAATTAAGAACAAATCTTTTTTAATAATCGAAGAAAATTGATTGAAAATATTAATTTTGATATATTAGTAGTTAAGTCTCAGTTAAATAGTGACGAAAAAGTTGAGATGAGTTCTTATTACTTCTTACATACATCTATTTTTCTAAATTTATTAAAATATAAAAAATAAATACCTTCAAAATACTATTAATTGTTTAGCAAAAAAATAATATTTTAGTAATTTTCTAACTAAGTTGGGTTAGAAATGTTCATCGGTTAGGTCGGGTTGGCCTAAGAATAATATATAAGTTCAAGGGTTCTAAGAGGCGAAAAATTAAATGGGTGGCTAGAATGATTTTTCTATAAAGTTGAAGGACAAAAAAATCATTATGCCTTTTATTATCTCGTATACAAGATGTGAAGTTTCTTTGGTGTAGGTTTGTTGAAGATCTGTTAGTTGATTAGTAGGTAGTTGTAGTAGCAGTTAGATAGTTAGTTATGTAAACAATGTATATATAAGCATTAGAATGCTTTGTAATCAGGATATGTGTAAATAATCCAAAGAATTTATTCAGCTCCTGACTTCCTTTGTTAATGCACATTGTCTTCTGGTCATTGGACACCAGTTGACACCAGTCATTGGCCACCAGTTGACATGGTATCAGAGCCATCGTTGGTGGTTTAACTTCGTTCAACTTGCTGCCTTAGTCATTGTAACAACTCGATTTTTAGTGTTGTTAAAATAGTGGTTTTGAAATCACAAGCCTGACGAGTAAGTTCGAATAATTAGTATTTAAATTATACGAGTCAATAATAATTTTTATATTAAACTTTGATTTGATGATTTTAACTAATTGAATTAAAAGTTAGTATAAGTGGTTTGGTTCAAAAGGTAAGTGATTATTGAAAATGAGGTCTCCGTAATTTAAAGCTGTAAATGTTTTTACTAAATATTTACAGAGTCTTATTATATGTAAATTAAAGTTTAGTCCAATAATTTTGATGATTTATTGCTTAATCACAATAAAATGATTAAATTGTAAAAGAGATAAAAGTTACTTGCTTTTGATTTAAAATAGTAAAAGGACCAAAATGGTAACTAAACCATGGTTAAAAAGTCCAAGCGGTGGTGACATGATTAAAATCACTAACTTTTGGACTATTTGCTCATTTAGTCCTAATTAGTTTAGGATTAAATTGAAATTAAACTTGTTTAGTTAAAATTTAAAATCATTGAAGGACCAATTGTATAATTAAACCTGCCTTAATTGATAATTATATCATTTGAATAGATAGTGGGCAGTTTGCAAGGCTAGTTGCAGGAAATTTTATTGAAATTCTAAGGTTATAATAGTAATTTATGAAATTAAGTAAAATGTAAATAAAATAAAAAGCCAAAATGTCTATCATCTTTTTATTTATTCCTTCACAAAAACCAGTTCCACCATTTTTGAGAAGAGAAACTTTCGGCCAAGTTAGGTTTCGTCAATTAAGTAAGTAAATCTTACCCGCTTTTAGTAATTTTTATGTTTTTGAGCTCGTATTAGCTTAATCTAGCTAACTCGGGGACTAATTTGTAAATATATAAAATGTTATGCATCATTCCATTGATGAATTTGAGTTATTATTGAAGCTTTATGATAGATTATTAAGCTTGGTTGCTAAATATGAATATTTTGTAAAGTAGTTTTCGTTGATTTTAATGTTGAAGGATTAAAATGTGAAAATGGTAAAAGTACAAGGATTTGATACAAAATAACAACAAGTATGGGCTGTAATGAGGGGTTTAATTAATCTGCTAAGCTTGTATTTAATAGAAAATGGTTAAATTGTATGATTTGGTCCTAGGGATTAAATTGCCTAAAAATGAAATGCTTGGGGTAATTTCATAAAATGTCAAAAAGGACTTTATTGCATATAATGAGTTAATTTTACTGTTGGAATTAGTTAATTGAATGAAAACATTATTTTTAAACCTAGAATGTGTAGTAAGTTTGTTCGGTTGAATTTTAGTACATTTATAAATGTATTATATGAACCTAATTGCATAATGTTGGATTACATTGATGTGTGTAATTGAAAATGGAAATAATGAATTAAAATAACGTCAATCACTGATTGAGATACTCTAAGCAGTTACTGCTAATCAATCATGTAAGTTCATACGTTATTTATAGTTCTAATGATTTTATATTATTTTTTAATATAATATTCTTAAATGTTATATTGTATTATAGTATGATCTTGAAAAAAATGGAATACTAAATATACTGAACGTGCTCAAAAGAGTAATGTCTACTGATTATACTAAAAGTTGCTCAAACGAGCAATATCCTCTGATTATACTGAATGGGCTCAAACGAGCAATGTCTAATGATTATACTGA
Source organism: Gossypium hirsutum (assembly GCF_007990345.1). Classification (NCBI taxonomy): domain Eukaryota; kingdom Viridiplantae; phylum Streptophyta; class Magnoliopsida; order Malvales; family Malvaceae; genus Gossypium; species Gossypium hirsutum. The sequence continues at coordinate 37,501,585 of NC_053428.1, forward strand.
ATGTACTCAAACGAGCAATATCTACTAAATCTACTGAACGTGCTCGAAAGAGCAATGTCTATTCATTATACTGAAAGTTAATCAAACGAGCAATATCCACTAATTATACCGAATGGACTCAAACGAGCAATATCTACTGAATATAGTAAACGTGCTCAAAAAAGCAATGTCTACTGATTATACTGAAAGTTGCTCAAACGAGCGATATCCACTGATTATACGGAATTCATGCTCAAACAAGCATTATCCATTGATTACACGAAATGAGGTCTCACTATACTGATGATTTGAAAATAAATACTAAAATAATGTTCTGATCACTATTCGTCTATTGAAATTTGTGATTGACAGGACTCTGTTCACTAATCTTTATTTGAATTATTATTTATGTTGATTTGACAAGCTTTACTGTTAAATTGGTAGACTTACTAAGCTTTATGAAAGCTTACTCATATCAATTGTCTTATTTCTTGTAGATACGTTTTGTGGATTGGGAGATCGGATTAGCACGAAGAAATCACACTATTCGAGGATCATTTGGTAACTTTTGAATATATCTTGGCTTTTATGGCATGTAATAGGAACAATTGATCATGATTGTAATGGTTCATAAGTATTATGTAATGAGTATGTGATATACTTTGATGTTGTGGTATGAGTAACTAATGTGGTATGCATGTAAGTCTCAAGTTAAAGTAAATGGATGAACATGAAATGGTAAGTTAGTATGAATTAAATAGGGTAGGTGAAATTGAATGCAAAGTATTTTGGGTGTGTAATGATGCATAATTGCTTATGTTGTATATCTTAGATATGCTTATGTCCTTGATATATTTAAAACTACTTGATGCATGAATTTGTGGTACCAACTTAGGTACAAAGAAAAAAAAATATTGTTAATTATTCTAGTTAACTTGATGCTATTGTTACTGAATGTTCTAAAACATGCAATGATACTCCGTAACCCTAATCTGGCGATGGAAATAGTTATGGGTGTTATAGTCATAGTAGTTCAGCTTGTTAACGTTCTTTCTTCTGATTTGTTACAAATTTGTTTCCTTTCTAGATCTGAACATTTATTGATTTGTTTTTCCACACAATCATGGTTCATCCACAAGACAACCAAATCCAAATTGACTTTAGTCATCTACTCTACCTTCATCCATTAGATACACCTAGGACGCTGCTTGTGTCTCATCAGTTGACTGAGATTGAAAATTACAACTTGTGCAGTTGGTTAATGAGAATTACCCTCTTTGCCAAAAACAAAATAGGATTTATTGATGGCTCTTATTCTGGTGATGCTTTGCCACTTGAACTTTTGGCTCAATGGGATCAATGCAATATCATTGTTCTCTCTTAGGTCTTGAACACTATTAGTCAAGAGCTCTCTATAAGTGTCGTGTTTGCTTCCAGTGCTTCATTGGTTTGGTAAGATTTGAAGGAACGCTTTGATAAGATTGATGGCTTTAATGTATACTTCTTACACAGAGAAATTGTTTCACTTTTTCAAGGTACTTCTTCCATTTCTGTTTATCATACTCATCTGCGATTGCTTTGGGATGAATTGGATGCAATTGTACCGTTTGCATTATGCAATTGTGAAGCTTTTTAGAAAAACACTGAGCATGTAAATCAACAACAGTTGTTTCAATTTCTTATGGGGTTGAATGACTCTTATTCTATAGTTCATTGTCAGCTTTTATTGATGCAACCATTACCTTCTGAGTAACCAAGCATACTCCATGCTGGTTCAAGAGGAGGGACAGCGACATAATTCAAGTGGACCATTGTTGGCTTCTGAACCAACAACATTATACACAAATTCATCCGCTTTATCCGTTTCTTAGCTAAGGAAATGCTTCAATGGTGTATATGATTATTTTCATATTAAAAGTCATAAGAAGGAGACATGTTACAAGCTTGTGGGTTATCCAGCTGATTACAAGTTTACTAAAAAAAAGTATCATATGCCAATAATGTTGTGACAATAAGTGTGCCTAATTTCAAATTCAATGTGTCATCGTCTAACAATAACAGTACTGCCCCCTCTACTCCTGGTCAAGCACCTCTATTTACACATAAGAAATATCAACAAATCCTTGATTTGCTTGGGAATGAATCGACAGTGCAAGCTGCTGCTCACATGATAGATATAAATTTTGTTCCTTCGAGTCAAGGTTGGATTCTTGACACAAGAGCCTCAGATTTGCAGGTTGCTCAAGTCCTTGTATGGATTAAAGCAAGCTTCTCGTCAATTAAATGTGAAGCTGACTGAGGTGCTTCTTTTCAGTGGTTATGTGTAGAGCTTGCATGATTATTTCATGTTTACAAAAGAAAAGGCAGTAAATTGGTGATAATGTTATCTTGGCGGTCTCTTGATCACAAGGAATGATAATGATCTTATACTTGAGCTCAAGGGTATTCTTCATCAGAATTTTCGAATGAAGGACCTTGGTCAAGTACTTTCTTGGCATTGAGGTGGCTAGATCCAAAGAAGGGATAGTGCTGAACCAACAAAAGTATGCCTTGGAACTCATAGCTGATTCAGGTTTGGGAGGAACGCATTGTATATCAACTCCTCCGAACAAAACCAAAAACTTACCTCAATGGGGTATGATGAGAGAGTAAGGATGTCACTAACAGAAGATGCTGGTGTATATCAAAGGTTAATTAGGAGGTTACTTTATTTAACACACACGTGTTCGGATATTACATATGCTATTCAACACTTCAGTCAATTCATGCAAGCACCTAAAAGGGCTCGTTATTAAGCTGCATTGCGTATTATGAGGTACACAAGGAAATGCCTAGGGCAAGGAATTTTAATTGGAGCAAACAGTAAGCCACAGTTGATTGCATTTTGTGATTCTGACTGGGTGACTTATCCTATGATGCGAAGGCTAGTTACAGGATATTGCATTAAGCTAAGAGATTCGCTGGTGTGTTAGAAATCTAAAAAAAAAACACAATGTCAAGATCCTCAGCATAGGTAGAATATAGATGTATGGCTTTAACTGTGTCTAAATTGGTTTGGTTAAAAAGACAGATCGGGGAATTGGGAGTTGAACATCACACACCAGCAGAATTGTACTGTGATAGTCAGCAGCACTACAGATAGCAGGCAGCCCAGTTTATCATGAGAGGAAAAAACACATAGAAATCGATTGTCATTTCATGCGTGAGAAGATTTAGGGATATGTTAGCAAGCTGATATATTGACAAACACAACATGTATCTACTAAAGACCAGGAAGCTAATATATTGAAAAAGAGCTTAAGGATATGTCAGCATGAATATTTGTTGTCCAAGATGGGAATGAAAGATATATATATATATATCAGTCTCCAACTTGAGGGGGATGTTGAAGATTTGTTAGTTAGGTATATGTTAGTTAGTTAGCAGGTAGTTGTAGTTATAAGTATTAGCTTACTTTGTAATCAGGATATATGAAAATAATCCAGATAATTTATTTAGCTCCTAACTTCCTCTGTTAGTGCCTACTGTCTTTCGATCATTAGACACCAATTGACACCAGTCGTCGGCCACTAGTTGACATTTTTGACACAGGAGTCTCGAGTTTGTAAGTAGGTTTCCTACCAATGCCATAGAAGCTTAAAGCTTGTGTTTTTTTATGGAACCCAAGAATGGCTATTGATTTAATACCAGGTACATGTTATCGACTTCCAGACAAGACATTTTCCCACTTAAAATGTGTGTCAAAGTGGTTGGGTTCCTTCATAGATGATCCTGGTTTCGCCAAACTCCATCTTTAACACTGCTTCAAACCAGCAACAACAAGCTCAAGCCCTTTCTCCACACTTTTGTTTCTACGTATCCAATATATGAGATGACTGGTTATTTTAACCCAGATATTTTTTAGCATGTCACCTATTCCCTCAACTTTGACTCACTAAGCAACTTGGAGGAAATCCCTCTCCTATTTCAGACTATCGCCACTTAGGGCAAGATAATGCTTGGTTTCTACAATGGTTTACTTCTCTAAATGTGAGAGGCTATGTGTAACACCCCTTAATCTCAAACCGTCACCAGAATAGGGTTACAAGGCATTACTAGGCTTATACACTAACATTTATACAAAAACGAGTCATAAATTTGCATTCCAATTCAAAACCTTTCAAATTTCAGCATAAAGTCCCTAATATGGGCCTACGGGGCCCAATACATGCTTTAGAAGTGATTCGAGACTAAACTGGAAACTTTGGAAATTTTTCCTTAAAGATAAGGGAACACGCCCATGTGGCCTACCTGTGGGGTTCCCATGGCCGTGGGGCCAGACCGTGGGCAGATTTGACTTGGACACACTACCGTGGGAACAGCTCGTGTGACATAAATAGAGAGCCACACAGCTTGAGCACACGCCTATGTGACTTGGCCGTGTGAAAACATGATTTTTGACCATTTTAAAGCTATTTTCACATGCTAAACACACCTAATTCATGCCCAAACATTTACTAATAGTTCTTAAATCAAATATCATTCATTATGCCATTCAAACTTAGCAAATACTCATTCATTCATTTCAATACCTCTTAAGGATTATGAACCACAATTCATATCGAAATTATACTACATTATCATACTAGTTAAACTCATGTAAGATTAACTTCCAAAATATGTATATTTCATACCATGTTTCAATATCTTTCATGCTCATTCTTATAATTTAAAAAATAAAATCTTATTAGCCTAGGTACATGCCATTTTACCAAAAGAAAGGTACTTCACCACTTTGAGTTCGGGATTGGCTTGGATGCTGAGTCCTTAACTTTCTTCCGTACCTAATCCTGCACACGAAAACAAACCGTACGCTGAGTATGCACTTAGTGGTATTTCTATAGACTAATGCTTAGAACAACATAAACCATGTATATAAATTGTAGTTTAAATCTTTTTACATTCACAATCTTAACAACTTAATCTTTTACATTCATTTCTTAACTCTTTCAGCATCGTATACCAGTCATAGTCACATAATGAATAGAAAGCAATCTTCAGTATTTTCATTTATCCCTATTAACATGACTCGGACCTGAACGGATACGCGGATCCAACCCACACACCGGGGATAATATACAGTGTTTCATTGGTTGAAACCAGAATACATAGTAGGGTAACAGTAACAATAACAGTAACAGTCATAGTCAGGTACAGAGTACCTCTTCGGAAAGAATCCAGAACAGTCACAGCAGTCGACACATATAGTGTCTCATCGACACACAGTCAGAATATCCCTAAAAACTTCCCATCCTATGGCATGCCAATTATATCCGACCAGCCCGACACTGTTAATAGGGTATTCAAATCGTTTCATTTCAATACAGAAGCAGTAACAATTTCCATCATATCATTCATTATACATTTTAACTATTAAAAATAACAATTACATTGTATCAAATCATTAAGCATAGTTTATAGAAATTCAAACTAAAATTCTCAGGTTTACTCGATATCCTCGTTCACTTTCTCCTTTCCCTTTTCGATGACGTTTCCGGTGCTACGTTGTCTACATATAATTTAACATTGAAAATTATCAATATATGTTATTTAATAACACACTCTTTAATTTCTATATAACTTTTACTATATTTCCAATTAGGTCCTTCCACCATAACCATTCTTTTTCTTCAAATAAACCTTATAATTTTCATTTAACACCTACTTTAAACAAGTTTCAACTCTTATTATTCCATATAAAACATCAATTCTACAATTTAAACAACTTAGTCCCTACTATAATAAAACTTTTATCTCTCTTTACAATTTAATCCATCTCCCACTTCTAAATTGAATTTCTATCAATTAAACCAATAATTCTTCCATTCATTCAACTTAATCAACATCAAAAAATTTAATAACTTTCTAAATTTCTACATAATTCACATAGTATTTGTGACAGCCTTAATTTGACCCTAGTCGAAAAGTGGTTTCGGGACCACAAAACCGAGTCACAAAAATAATTAACTATTATATTCTATGCTTATAATATGTGTAAATGCATGTTAGAAAGTTTCATGCTTTGATTTTGTCATTTGTATGTGAAATTTATTAAATAGGACTTATGTGAGACATTTTTGAAATGTGATAGGTTAATTTTAAAATGGTCTATTAATGCATGTAATCAAGAAGGTGGACTTGCATGTCAAATTCCCCACTTTAATAGTAGTGGCCGGCCATGATAATGATGATAAGCAATATGTGTTATGTAATAATATTATAAAATGGTAATGGCTTAATTTATGGAATAAAAAATTAGTAAATTAAAAAGATATTAGAAAAACAAAAGAAAAACAAAAGGCTTGTATCATCTTCTTCCTTAGTAGCCGAATATTAGAGAAAGAAAAGGGAGGAAATAGCATTCGGTCACTTTGAGCTTGAAATAAGGTATGTTAATGTGATTTTTATGTAATTGTTTATGAAATTAAATTGGTAAGTGCTTAGTATAGTTAACCCATGGTTTAAATTCATGAATCATTGAATATATATGCTTTCTACAAGTTGCTAAATTTGTGTTATTTTGATAAGTTTTTGGAAGGTGTTATTTAGATGTTAAAGTAGCTTAAATGATGGTTGAATAAGTTGAATTCATTGTTGAGAGGTATGAATTGAAGTTGCCGTATGTATATATATGCATTTTGGAAAGAAAATTTTGTTGTTATTTGAGTTTTTATATATATGCACATTCGGTCATGGGGGATTTAAGATGAATTTAATTGTTATAGATTGTTTTTAAGGTTTGTTAAATTGTTGTGGTCATTGCTGAATATATGTTTAGTTAAAGAAAAATTTTAAATTGTTTAGTTAATTAGTAGGTTAATGGTGTGTGCATAAATTATTTGAAATATAAACTTTGTATGAGTATTAGTTGCTTTAATGACCAAATGTGCCAAAGAATAATGCATGATCTAGCTGACCAATATGTGTTAAGGGAACATGAATAAATATATTTTGATGAGCTATACATTCGGTTATAGTATGAAATGCAATGTTAATACTTAGTGGCTAGTATGTATATGTGTGCTAGCTGAATTTGAATTTGAATAATGATTTGAATACGATGTATTGTATTGAGATTATTTTTAAGTGAAATTATAGAATTGTGATGAAATTGATTGGTGATATACATGTTTAAATAAATATGAATGCAAAGAGTTGTGAAAGAGTAAATTGTAGTAAATCTGCTTGAGACAGCAGCTGTAACGTGAATTTGGAAAATCACCATAAATTGTGGGAGTGGAGTTAGAAGCTGAATAAATTATGTAATTAAAGCTTAATGAGTCTAGTTTCTAATGAAGTCAACAAGAACATATTTTGACTTCTGTACAATTAGAAATTTGATTCGTAGTAAAGGGTGGTCAGACTAGTCAAGAAGTGAAACAGGGGAAACTTTAAGAAAAATCTGGTATTGATTGGCGAAACTAAAAATTCTGAAAATTTTACGGATAAAAGATATATGAGTCTATTTTCAGAGAAATTTTACGGTAATTGATTTGGAGTTTCGTAGCTCCAGTTATAAATAATTTAGTGACTGTTGCTCAGGAAGACAACTTATTGTGAATTTGTGATTATGAGGCAATCATTGATAAAAATTTGTTAAGGAGTTGCTTAATGTTTTCTTGTAAACTTACTATGATCTATGTGTGTGAAAGTCGAATATATATATTATATTTCTGAAGAAATGCTTGAATAGTCGAATAATGACTAGTTTAAAATTTTTGAATTTAAGCTCAAGAGCAAAGAGGGTCGAAGTTGGATAGAGGAAAAGAGAAAGTAATTGAGTAGCCTTTCCACAACCGTTCAAGTATATCCGAAGTAAGTTTTGAATAGTCACATTTAGTACATAATTGATAATGTTTTGATATGTGTATGATAACTGTACTGCGATCTATAGATTTTATTTGAATATAGTTGAGTGACAAATAATTTATGTTTAAGGCTTAAAGCCGAATAGACATTAGAAGTTAAGCTTGGAAAGTAAAATGGACATATATTCTTGTGTATGTTATTGAGCCAAAAGTTATATGAATGGTGCCCATGTTATGCTATTATTCGAATAGAATAAATGAACTATGACTGCGAGATGTTATTTGAATTGAATTTTCTTGCGAATAAGTATGCATGACATTCAGTGATGTATATTCGGACTTAGGGTCCGCAGGCTATCTGCTGGAATTATATCCGGACTTAGGATCCGTAGGCTATGTGCTGGAATTATATCCGGACTTAAGGTCCGCAGGCTATGTGCTGGAAATATGTCCGGGCTAAAGTCCCGTAGGCTTCGAGCTGGTATTATACCGGGTTTAAATTCCCGCAGGCTTGTGCTGGCAATTGGTTTCAAGTCCTAAGACCTGACAGGCTTAATGCTAGTAAGTTAAGTAAGATTACGATATTGAATGTTCGTAGTAAACCATCATCGAGTAAGTACTATACATTTAAAATGTTCAGGTACGTATTACTTACTCATCGGTGAATTGATTTCGAAGTGAATCATTAGCATCAAAGAAGAATATATATATATATAAATATGATTGATGGTTATATTTATGAATATGAGAATGATTTAATCGGTCATGGTATATTTGTATATGAATTATATGTTAAAATTTCTTTATGTACTCATGTACATTCAGTCAATGATTTTGTGAATTATTAGTATTAAAGAATGATACTTAAGTGTGAATGATTGTTATATCTACGAGTAAAACAATACCTGTTCGATCAAATGTTGTTAATATATGAGATTATTTGATTTAAATGCATCTTATGAATTTTAAGTAGAAGAAAAATATATGCTGAGAAATCTATGTATATGTTTATGTGTATTCAGCCATGAAGCAATTTGAATTGAGAATAAGTCTGTTTAAATGAATGTTTCGATTTTCGATAAGTCTTTAATTGTTTGTGATGCTTAAAACTTACTAAGCTTTGAAAGCTTACTCTGTTCTTTATTTCTCTGTTTTATAGATTGTTGATTTTGGCCACTGACTCGGGGATCGTCAGCAGTTCATCACACTATCGACATTTTTGGTAGAGTTATATTTTGGTCTCGATATGGCATGTATAGGTTAGGCTGATGATAACTATGTTTTAAAATTGTAAATATTTTGGTCATACGAAAATGGCGTATAACTTAAATATCAGTATGTATTTAAGCTCGATCTCTATTTATGTTTATTGACACTGTAAATGAGATAATTAAATGTTTAGTTCGGTAATAACTCTTAGCCTTAATCCGGCAATCGGATTTGGGTTAGGGGTGTTACATTTTATTGGTATCAGAGCTACGGTTTAGTCGATTCTAGGACTAACGTAGCGTATATGAGTTAGCTATACATGCCATATAGTGTTAATACGATAGTGTGATGATTTCTGACAATTAAAAATGTGTTTTCGTATAGTAATGGATCCCGATCCCGATCGAGCGGTAGCTGATGATGTAGAGAGTGTAGCGCCTACTCCCGCACACGGGAGAGCACCGATGGACTCTCAACCTATTGCGAGCAATCAAAATGACGAGGCTAGACAAGCCTTTTATAATGTGATGAATGATTGGTTTAACCAATACATTCGAACTAATGCGGCTGCTCCACAACCCCCGCTTTTGACAAATACACCCCCTGCACCCACGATACCTCCGGTAATTGATCAGATGAGGTTGAATAAGCTCCCGGTTGACAGAATTCGAAAGCACAGGGTTACTGAATTTAAAGCTACAGACAGTGATGATGCCGAGCAAGCTGAATTTTGGTTGGACAACACTATTCGAGTACTTGATGAACTATCTTGCACATCCGATGAATGCCTGAAATGTGCTATATCTTTGCTACGTGATTCTGCCTATTATTGGTGGAATACATTAGTTTCTGTTGTACCCAGAGAGCGGGTGACATGGGAGTTCTTCCAAACTGAATTCCAAAAAAAGTATATCAGTCAGAGGTTCATCGATCAGAAACGGAAAGAATTTCTTGAACTTAAACAGGGTTCCATGTCAGTTACTGATTATGAACGGAAGTTCGTCAGACTTAGTAGATATGCTCGGGAATGTGTATCGTCTGAGGCTATTATGTGTAAACGCTTCGAGGACGGGCCAAATGAAGATATTAAAATGTTTGTTGGCATTCTTGAAATCAGGGAGTTCGTAGTACTTGTTGAGCGAGCTTGCAAAGCCGAGGAGCTTAGTAAAGAAAAAAGGAAAGCTGATGTTGGAGCTGAAGAGTTTCGTAAAAGATCTTCGGGAAAGTCTTTTCAGCAATCATCGAAGAAATTTCGAGATGATTCAGGCCGATCTAAGAACACTTCGAGCTTTTCCAAACGAGACCATGATCGACCTCCTATGAGTACACGAGCCACTTCAGTTGCTAGTGTTGGAAATGATCGTCGGGATAGGACTGAGTGCAAGTTTTGTGAAAAATGGAATTCGGGGAGTTGTAGATTTCATGATCACTCCTGTTATAGATGCGGATCATCCGACCACTTCATCAAAGACTGCCCGAGATTGTCAGAACAAAATGTGAATCAGAGTGGAAAACCGAGTACTGCTACAGCTCGAGGTAGACCACTTAGGAATACGGGGAATGCTAGTGGCGGTTAGAGAGGGTCTAGAGATGCTACGACCAGATTCGAGGCTCGTGCTCCTGCTAGAGCTTATGCTATACGCGCACGCGAGGATGCTTCTTCGCCTAATTATTACCAGTACTTTCACTCTCTTTGATACTGATGTGATTGCATTGATTGACCCTAGTTCTACTCATTCATATGTATGTGAGACTTTAGCATCCAGTAAGACTCTACCTGTTGAGTCTACTGAGTTCATGATTCGAGTGTCGAATCCCTTGGGTAGATATGTGCTAGTCGACAAGGTGTGCAGGAAATGTCCCCTGATAATTCGAGGTTCTTGTTTTCTGGCCGATTTGATGCTTTTACTGTTTGATGAATTTGATGTTATTCTCGGTATGGATTAGTTGAACGTACATGATGCAGTTGTGAATTGCAAAAGAAAGACTATTGATTTGAGATGTGCAAATGATGAGATAATCCGAGTTGAGTCTACTGAATTGAACGGGTTACCAGTAGTAATATCCTTGATGTTGGCTCAGAAATATGTAAAAAAAGGGGTGTGAAGCATATCTTGTGTACATACTTGATAGTAAAGAGTCAGAAAAGAAACTTGAATTAGTGCCAGTGGTTTGTGAGTATTCGGATGTTTTTCCTGAGGAATTACCGGGATTACCACTTGTTCGAGAGGTAGAGTTTGGCATTGAACTTGTACTTGGGACTACACCAATTTCGATAGCTCTGTATTGTATGGCACCAACCGAATTGAAGAAATTGAAAGCTCAGTTGCAAGAGTTGACGGATAGAGGCTTCGCTCGACTGAGTTTCTCACCTTGGGGTACACCAGTATTGTTTGTGAAAAAGAAAGACGGAACCATGAGAATGTGCATCGACTATCGTCAATTAAACAAAGTGACAATAAAGAACAAATATCCATTACCGCGTATTGATGATTTGTTTGATCACCTGAAGGGAGCCTCAGTGTTTTCAAAGATAGATTTGAGTTCGGGTTATTATCAGTTGCGAGTTAGAGGTTTAGATGTGCCTAAAACTGCTTTCAGAACGAGATACGGTCACTACGAATTCTTAGTGATGCCGTTTGGGCTCACTAATGCCCCTGAAGTATTTATGGACTTAATGAATCGAATCTTCAGATAGTATTTGGACCGGTTTGTAGTTGTGTTTATAGACGACATTTTGATCTATTCGTGATATGAAACCGAACATACCGAGCACCTGAGATTAGTGTTACAGATTTTACGGGACAAATAGTTATATGCTAAGTTCAGTAAATGTGAGTTCTGGTTGAGAGAAGTTAGCTTTTTGGGGCATGTGGTATCCGCATCGGGTATTCGTGTGGATCCGAGTAAACTATCAGCCATACTTGATTGGAAGCTTCCTAGAAATGTTACTGAAGTTCGGAGCTTTTTAGGACTTGCCAGTTACTATAGATGGTTTGTAAAGGGTTTCTCGATGATAGCCACACCAATGACGAAACTATTTCAGAAAGATGTTAAGTTCGAATCGTCAGAAAAGTGCCAGAAAAGTTTCGACCAACTGAAAACGTATTTTACTGAAGCTCCAGTGTTAGTGCAGCCCAAATCCGATAAAGAGTTTGTCATTTACAGTGATGCATCCTTACATGGGCTGGGTTGTGTATTGATGCAAGAAGGTCGAGTTGTAGCTTACGCTTCGAGGCAATTAAAGCCACATGAGAAAAACTATCCGACCCATGATCTCGAATTAGTTGCCATCGTATTTGCTTTGAAAATATGGCGACACTACTTGTTTGGAGAGAGGTGTCATGTATATTTTGATCACAAAAGCCTCAAATATTTGATGACTCAAAGAGATTTGAATCTGAGACAAAGACGTTGGCTTGAATTGTTGAAAGATTACGAGCTTGTCATTGACTATCACCCGGGAAAGACTAACGTGGTTGCCGATGCTTTAAGTCACAAGTCACTGTTTGCTTTGCAAGCGATGAATGTACACTTGTCCGTTTCATCCGATAATGTGTTAGTAGCAGAATTAAAAGCCAAACCGTTATTGATTCATCAAATATGTGAAACTCAGAAAGTCGATGATGAATTGGTTGCTAAACGAGCTAAATGTGTTTCGAATGTGGATTCAGAGTTTCAAATTGACAACAATGATTGTTTGAGGTTCAGAAGTCGATTGTGTGTTCCAAGAAATTTGAAACTTATTTCGATGATTTTGAGCGAGGCTCATAGCAGCCGAATGTTAGTTCACCCAGGTAGTACGAAAATGTATAACGATCTGAAACGTCAGTATTGGTGGCATGGTATGAAACGAGACATTTCTGACTTTGTCTCGAAGTGTTTGATATGTCAACAAGTGAAAGTGGAACATCAAGTGCCTTCGGGATTACTTCAGCCGATCATGATACCCGAATGGAAATGGGATCGAGTCACGATGGATTTTGTATCTGGGTTGCCATTGTCACCAAGCAAGAAAGATGCGATCTGGGTTGTTATTGATAAATTGACAAAGTCGGCTCATTTTATTCCCGTACATACGGATTATTCACTTGACAAGTTAGCCGAATTGTATGTTTCTCAGATTGTAAGGTTACACGGGGTACCTACTTCTATTGTGTCAGATAGAGATCTGAGATTCACATCGCGATTTTGGAAGAAATTGCAAGAAGCATTGGGTACCAAGTTGCATTTTAGCACCGCTTTTCATCCCCAGACCGATGGTCAATTCGAGCGGATAATTCAGATACTCGAGGATATGTTGAGATGTTGCATCCTTGAATTTAGTGGATCATGGGAACGGTATTTGCCTTTGATTGAATTCGCTTACAACAATAGTTTTCAATCAAGCATTAAGATGGCACCTTACGAGGCTTTGTACGGTCATAAATGCTGTACACCGTTGTTTTGGACCGAGCTCAGTGAAAGTAAAATCTTCAAGGTTGATTTAATTAAAGATGCTGAACAGAAAGCAAAAGTGATCCGTGAGAGTCTGAAAGCAGCTTCAGATCGTCAGAAGTCGTATGCGAATTTAAAACGAAAAGACATTGAATATCAGGTCGGAGACAAAGTTTTTCTTAAAGTTTCACCTTGGAAAAATGTGCTCAGATTTGGCTGTAAGGGCAAATTGAGTCCGAGGTTCATCGGGCCATATGAAATATCCGAACGAGTTGGGCCGGTAGCATACAGATTGATTCTGCCCCCTGAACTTGAAAAGATTCACAATGTTTTTCATGTGTCGATGCTTCGACGTTATAGATCCGATCCATCGCATGTAATTAGTCCATCAGAGGTTGAGATTCGATCTGATTTGAGTTACGAAGAAGAACCTGTTCCTATTTTGGCTCGTGAAATAAAAGAACTACGAAATAAAAAAATCTCATTAGTGAAAGTACTGTGGTTCAAACAAGGGGTTGAAGAAGCGACTTGGGAGGCAGAAGACTCAATGAAAGAACGTTATCCTAATCTTTTCGCTGGTAAGATTTTCGGGGACGAAAATTTCTTATGTGGGGGAGAGTTGTGACAACCTTAATTTGACCCTAGTCGAAAAGTGGTTTCGGGACCACAAAACCGAGTCACAAAAATAATTAACTATTATATTCTATGCTTATAATATGTATAAATGCATGTGAGAAAGTTTCATGCTTAGATTTTGTCATTTGTATGTGAAATTTATTAAATAGGACTTATGTGAGACATTTTTGAAATGTGATAGGTTAATTTTAAAATGGTATATTAATGCACGTAATCAAAAAGGTGGACTTGCATGTCAAATTCCCCACTTTAATAGTAGTGGCCGGCCATGATAATGATGATAAGCAATATGTGTTATGTAATAATATTATAAAATGGTAATGGCTTAATTTATGGAATAAAAAAATTAGTAAATTAAAAAGATATTAGAAAAACAAAAGAAAAACAAAAGGCTTGTATCATCTTCTTCCTTAGTAGCCGAATATTAGAGAAAGAAAAGGGAGGAAATAGCATTCGGTCACTTTGAGCTTGAAATAAGGTATGTTAATGTGATTTTTATGTAATTGTTTATGAAATTAAATTGGTAAGTGCTTAGTATAGTTAACCCATGGTTTAAATTCATGAATCATTGAATATATATGCATTCGGCAAGTTGCTAAATTTGTGTTATTTTGATAAGTTTTTGGAAGGTGTTATTTAGATGTTAAAGTAGCTTAAATGATGGTTGAATAAGTTGAATTCATTGTTGAGAGGTATGAATTGAAGTTGCCGTATGTATATATATGCATTTTGGAAAGAAAATTTTGTTGTTATTTGAGTTTTTATATATATGCACATTCGGTCATGGGGGATTTAAGATGAATTTAATTGTTATAGATTGTTTTTAAGGTTTGTTAAATTGTTGTGGTCATTGCCGAATATATGTTTAGTTAAAGAAAATTTTAAATTGTTTAGTTAATTAGTGGTTAATGGTGTGTGCATAAATTATTTGAAATATAAACTTTGTATGAGTATTAAAAGTTGTATATGAATTTGACCTTGGGAGAAATGTTAGTATAAAAATGCTTGAAAGTTAAATAGGTGATTGCTTTAATGACCAAATGTGTCAAAGAATAATGCATGATCTAGCTGACCAATATGTGTTAAGGGAACATGAATAAATATATTTTGATGAGCTATACATTCGGTTATAGTATGAAATGCAATGTTAATACTTAGTTGCTAGTATGTATATGTGTGCTAGCTGAATTTGAACTTGAATAATGATTTGAACACGATGTATTGTATTGAGATTATGCTTAAGTGAAATTATAGAATTGTGATGAAATTGATTGGTGATATACATGTTTAAATAATATGAATGCAAAGAGTTGTGAAAGAGTAAATTGTAGTAAATCTGCTTGGGACAGCAGCTGTAACGTGAATTTGGAAAATCACCATAAATTGTGGGAGTGAAGTTAGAAGCTGAATAAATTATGTAATTAAAGCTTAATGAGTCTAGTTTCTAATGAAATCAACGAGAACATATTTTGACTTCTGTAAAATTATAAATTTGATTCGTAGTAAAGGGTGGTCAGACTAGTCAAGCAGTGAAACAGGGGAAACTTTAAGAAAAATATGGTATTGATTGGCCAAACTAAAAATTCTGAAAATTTTATGGATAAAAGATATATGAGTCTACTTTCAGGGAAATTTTATGGCAATTGATTTGGAGTTTCGTAGCTCCAGTTATAAATAATTTAGTGACTATTGCTCAGGAAGACAGCTTATTGTGAATTTGTGATTATGAGGTAATCATTGATAAAAATTTGTTAAGGAGTTGCTTAATGTTTTCTTATAAACTTACTATGATCTATGTGTGTGAAAGTCGAATATATATATTTTATTTCTGAAGAAATGCTTGAATAGTTGAATAATGACTAGTTTAAAATTTTTGAATTTCAGCTCAAGAGCAAAGAGGGTCGAAGTTGGATAGGGGAAAAGAGAAAGTAATTGAGTAGCCTTTCCGCAACCGTTCAAGTATATCCGAAGTAAGTTTTGAATAGTCACATTTAGTACATAATTGATAATGTCTTGATATGTGTATGATAACTGTACTGCGATCTATTGATTTTATTTGAATATAGTTGAGTGACAAATAATTTATGTTTAAGGCTTAAAGCCGAATAGACATTAGAAGTTAAGCTTGGAAAGTAAAATGGACATATATTCTTGTGTATGTTATTGAGCCAAAAGTTATATGAATTGTGCCCATGTTATGCTATTATTCGAATAGAATAAATGAACTATGACTGCGAGATGTTATTTGAATTGAATTTTCTTGCGAATAAGTATGCATGACATTCAGTGATGTATATTCGGACTTAGGGTCCGCAGACTATCTGCTGGAATTATATCCGGACTTAGGATCCGTAGGCTATGTGCTGGAATTATATCCGGACTTAAGGTCCGCAGGCTATGTGCTGGAAATATGTCCGGGCTAAAGTCCCGTAGGCTTCGAGCTGGTATTATACCGGGTTTAAATTCCCGCAGGCTTGTGCTGGCAATTGGTTTCAAGTCCTAAGACCTGACAGGCTTAATGCCAGTAAGTTAAGTAAGATTACGATATTGAATGTTCGCAGTAAACCATCGTCAAGTAAGTACTATACATTTAAAATGTTCAGGTACGTATTACTTACTCATCGGTGAATTGATTTCGAAGTGAATCATTAGCATCAAAGAAGAATATATATATATAAATATGATTGATGGTTATATTTATGAATATGAGAATGATTTAATCGGTCATGGTATATTTGTATATGAATTATATGTTAAAATTTCTTTATGTACTCATGTACATTCAGTCAATGATTTTGTGAATTATTAGTATTAAAGAATGATACTTAAGTGTGAATGATTGTTATATCTACGAGTAAAACAATGACCTGTTCAGTCAAATGTTGTTAATATATGAGATTATTTGATTTAAATGCATCTTATGAATTTTAAGTAGAAGAAAAATATGTGCTGAGAAATCTATGTATATGTTTATGTGTATTCGGCCATGAAGCAATTTGAATTGAGAATAAGTCTGTTTAAATGAATGTTTCGATTTTCGATAAGTCTTTAATTGTTTGTGATGCTTAAAACTTACTAAGCTTTGAAAGCTTACTCTGTTCTTTATTTCTCTGTTTTATAGATTGTTGATTTTGGCCACTGATTCGGGGATCGTCAGCAGTTCATCACACTATCGATCTTTTTGGTAGAGTTATATTTTGGACTCGATATGGCATGTATAGGTTAGGCTGATGATAACTATGTTTTAAAATTGTAAATATTTTGGTCATACGAAAATGGCGTATAACTTAAATATCAGTATGTATTTCAGCTCGATCTCTGTTTATGTTTATTGACACTGTGAATGAGATAATTAAATGTTTAGTTCAGTAATACCTCTTAGCCTTAATCCGGCAATCGGATTTGGGTTAGGGGTGTTACAGTATTTCTTCCTAGGATTCCATAGACACCAAAATTACAAGAAAAGGGATTAAATTGACTCACCACTTAAAGCTTGAACCTTTAAACCCTAATTTTCTTTTCTTTTCCTTTTCCTTTTTCTTTCTTTCTTTCCCTGTTCTGTTTCGTTCTTCTTTCTTTCCTTTTTCTTTATTCTTTTATTATTTCTTTTATTATTATAACATATATATTATTATATTTTTAAATTATTATAATTATTATTTCTTAAATGATAAGTAAATACATATTTATACATACATTTGTACCAATTAAAATATTACATATGTATTTATACTTACCACACACTTGTCACCTTATGGTATAATTTCTAATTTAATCCCTTGACCTTTCTATATTTTTTAATTAAACTTTTACACTTTATTCAATTTAATCCTTACACTAAATTAACCTTAATTAAGCTAAATTTACTTAATTAAAATCTAATTAACCTCTCACTTAACTTCGTAAATATTTCTAATAAATATTTACGAATCTAATTTTTCAGAATCGAAGACCCAAAAATTCACTTTTCCGATGACCTAAAATTTAGGTCATTACATTTCTCCCCATTAATAAATTTCATCCTCGAAATTTACCTGAGAAAAGATGGGGGTACTGTGATCTCATTGTATCTTCAGGTTCCCACGTTGCTTCTTCCATATTATGATATTTCCATAACACTTTTACTAAGGGAACTCGTTTATTACGTAATTCCTTTACTTCTCGTGCCAGTATCTTAACTGGTTCTTCTTCATATGACAAATCAGGTTGAATCTCTATACCTTCGGTTGAAATCACATGAGATGGATTTGATCTGTATATTCTTAACATAGAATCATGGAAAACATCATGAATCTTCTGTAATTCAGGAGGTAGAGCTAAACGATATGCCATTGGTCCTATTCTTTCTATAATCTCATACGGTCCAATGTATCGTGGACTTAATTTACCCTTCCGATCGAATCTCAAAATTTTCTTCCAAGGAGAAACTTTAAGAAATACTTTGTCTCCAACTGAATACTCAATGTCCTGTCGTTTCAAATCTGCATATGATTTTTGCCTGTCAAAAGCTGCTTTCAATCTTTCTCGAATCTTTCTAACAGTACTTTCTATTTCTTGAATCAATTCTGGACCAATCATTTTCTTTCATTCAATTTCGTCCAACATACTGGTGATCAACATCTCCGACCATAGAAAACTTCTTGCGGCGCCATCTGAATACTTGATTGGTAACTATTATTATACACAAACTCAACTAATGGTAAATACCGTTCCCAACCTGATTCAAAATCAATGATAGTAGCTCAGAGCATGTCTTCTAAAATCTGAATAACTCGTTCGGACTGTCCATCAGTCTGTAGATGAAAAGCTGTACTAAAATAAAGTCGAGTACCGAGAGACTCATGCAATTGTTTTCAGAACCTTGATGTTAACCGTGGATCCCGGTCAGAAATTGCCGATACAGGAATACCATGTAGTCTCACTATTTCCTGGATGTAAATTTCTGCCAACTTTTGAAGTGACCAATCCGTTCTGATTGCTATAAAATGAGCTGACTTTGTGAGTCGATCAACAATTACCCAAATAGCATTTTTCTTACCAGTTGACATCGGTAACCTGGTTACAAAGTCCATCGTGATATAGTCCCATTTCCATTCAGGAATATTAATTGGCTGAAGTAAACTAGTTGGAACCTGATGTTCAACTTTAACTTGCTGACATGTTAAACATTTAGCCACATATTCCACTATATCTCTTTTCATACTTGGCCACCAATACAATTCTTGTAAATCACGGTACATCTTCGTTCCTCCGGGATGTAATGCAAAAGAACTGTCATGTGTTTCTCGAAGTATTAACTCTTTCAACTCTAGAGTAGTTGGAATACAAAGTCGATTCTGATATCTCAAACAATCATGCTCATCAATGCTAAAATTTTCTATCATATCATTTTGCACCATCTCTTTCTTCTTCATTAGCTTTTTATCTTCTAACTGTGCTGTTCTGATTTGATCAAACATTATTGGTCTTACTCTTAATTCAACCAAAAGACTTCCGTCATCAGCAATACTGAGTTGCGCAAACATTACTCTCAATTCAGTTGCAGCCTTTTTACTCAATGCGTCCGCTACCACATTAGCTTTACCCGGATGATAGTCAATAACACAATCATAATCTTTTAGAAGTTCTATCCATCGACGCTGTCTCAAATTCAATTCTTTCTATGACAGAAGATATTTGAGACTTTTATGATCAGTGTAGATATAGCATTTCTCACCATACAGATAATGTCTCCAAATCTTTAGAGCAAAAATCACCGCTGCTAATTCTAGATCATGAGTCGGATAATTACGTTCATGGGGTTTCAATTGTCGTGAAGCATAAGCAATTACTTTTCCATTTTGCATTAGTACACATCCGAGACCATTTAAGGAAGCATCGCTATACACAACAAAATCTTTTCTTGATTCCGGTAAAGTCAATACTGGTGCTTCTGTTAACATTTGCTTCAACCTTTCAAAACTTTTTTAACACTGCTCATTCCAAACAAACGGGACATTCTTTTGCAGCAACTTTGTCATCGATAAAGCTATATTTGAAAATCCATTTACAAACCTTCGATAATATCCGGCCAACCCAAGGAAACTACGTACCTCTGACACATTTCTGGGAACTTTCCATTGAAGTATGGCTTCAATCTTCTTTGGATCTACTCTGATCACTTCTGCTGATACTACATGACCAAGAAATACAACCTCCGATAACCAAAACTCGCACTTACTCAGTTTTCCATATAATTATTTCTCTCGTAATATTTGCAAAACCATTCGAAGATGTTGTTCATGCTCAGTTTCAGACTTCGAGTATACCAAGATGTCATTAATAAAAACCACTTCAAAATACGGTTGGAAAATCTGATTCATAAGATCCATAAAAGCAGCTGGAGCATTTGTTAATCCAAATGGCATCACTAAGAATTCATAGTGCCCATACCGTGTACGGAATGCTGTCTTCGGTATATCACTCTCCTTTACCTTCAACTGGTAATATCCCGACCTCAAATCAATTTTTAAAAACACGAAAACTCCTTTTAGTTGATCAAATAAATCATCAATTCGAGGCAACGGGTATTTGTTCTTGATAGTCACCTTATTCAATTGTTGATAATCAATACACAACTGCATTGAACCATCTTTCTTTTTAACGAATAATACTGGAGCTCCCCACGGTGATGTACTAGGTCATATAAAACCTCGATCTAACAAGTCTTGCAGTTGTATCTTCAATTCTTTCAACTCAGTAGGTGACATTCGATCTGGAGGTATTAACACCGGATTTGTACCCGGGTATACTTCAATCACAAATTCAAATTCCCGATCAGGAGGTAATCCAGGAAATTCTTCAAGAAACACATCAGGAAATTCACATACAGTTTAGATTTTACTGCATTGACTCTCAACTGAATCGAAATTAATAACATATGCTAAGAAAGTAGGACATCATTGATAAAGAAGCTTATTAGCTTTAATTACTGAAATAACACGAACAATCCCACTAGTCCGAATACCATTTACTTCAATCTGATCACCACTTTCATTCTGAACAATAAATTTCTTTTTATAACAGTCCAAAATTACTCCATGTTCTGACAGCCAATCCATACCAAGTATAATATCAAAGTCGCCAAATGGCATAATCAACAGGTCAACAGAAAAGATTTTATCTTGAATCATTAATGGACATCTTCAATATATTTGATTCACTAACACAGTTTACCCTAATGGACTACACACTTCTATCGTTACTCTAGACAATTCAGCTTTAAGTTTCCCATCTCAACCAGTTTTGTATTAACATAGGAATGTGACAATCCTGGATCTATTAAAACATAAATAGGTTCTGAATGTAATGAGAATATGCATGTCACCACATCATATGTATCTCCCTCTTCTCGAGTTCTTACAACATATGCTCGGGCCGGAGCTCTTACTTCAGATTGTTGAATAGCATTTTCACTAGTTCTTCTAATACCTCCTCTAGCAACTGGACCACTTTGGCCTGATCCTCAACCTCTAGAAGCAGATTTAGACCTTTATGATACCGTTGGTACTGTCTTACCAATCTTCAGACAGTCCTTTACAAAATGATCAGTGGATCCACAATGGAAACCACCCCCAGTTAACTTTCTACATTCTTCCCTATGTCTGTTTCCACTATATTCATATTCTGGAATTTCAACGTTCTGAACTGGCCTTCTGATACTGCCAGTAGATACAGTAGTTTGTCTCTTTCAACTTCTGTCTCCTCTTTCTATCTTGACTTGAATCTTCCATGATATTCCCTCGATTGTTTGAATTGTAGACTTGAACTAGCAGTTTCAGGACGTTTTCCAGCTGAACGGACAGTTTCAGACTTTTTACTCTTCCCCAATACTTGCTCAATCATTTTAGCTCTTTCTACTAAATCTGTAAACTTTGTAATCCGTAGAGGCATCAATTGCAGTTGGAATTCATCTCGCAATCCTCTTAAAAATTGCTTGCATCTGTCAGCTTCAGCCGGTACAAATTCAATTGCATATCTACTCAGTCTCAGAAATTCCCGTTCATAATCCACTACGGACATATCTCTCTGTTTCATCATCAAAAACTCCTGTTTCCGGTCTTCCATGTATGTCTCTCCCAAATACTTCTTCTGAAATTCCTGTTGAAAGAATTCCCAGTTTACCTGTTTTTCCGATATATTCTGAATCACTGATTTCCACCATATGTAAGCCTCTTCTTGTAACAGAGAAACAACACATACCAAACTTTCCTGTGGCGTGTATTCTAATTGCTTCAAAATTCTTTTGGTAGTCTCTAACCAATTTTCAACTGTTGTTGAATCAGTTCCCTTTGATCCCAGAAATTCTGTAGCTCCATACTTTCGCAGTTCCTTAATAGGTGCTCGTCGGGTAGCAGAGGTAGAAATAGTAGCAGGCATACTTCCTACCGCTCTTTGAAGAGCTTCAGTAATCATTCTAAATATTTCTGTATTATCCCTTCTAGTATTCGGTGGTTGGTTACCTACCAGATTTACACTTGGGGTTGCGAATTTATATTTATTTACATCACGTGATTCATCTCTACTGTACACTTCTTGATCAGTACCCTCGATACTTTCGTCAGACATCTTTTACTCACTATAAAACAAAGTTAATTTATCAATATATATAAATCAGCATCAAATCCAGACTCAAAGTTAACATAATAATAACATGTACCTCTAGACTCAATTCCGAGCTCAATTTAGTCCTAGAATTGGCTAAACCTAAGTAGCACTGATACCATTAAATGTAACACCCACTAATCCCAAACCGTCACACGAATAGGGTTACGAGGCATTACTAGACTTATACACTAACATTTATACAAAACTGAGTCATAAATTTGCATTCCAATTCAAAACCTTTCAAATTTCACTATAAAGTCCCTAATATGGGCCTAAGGGGCCCAATACATGCTTTAGAAGTGATTCGGGACTAAAATGGAAACTTTGAAAATTTTTCCTTGAAAATAGGGGCATATGCCCGTGTGGCCTGGCACATGGCTGTGTGGCCTGCCCTTGAGGTTCCCATGGTCGTGGGGCCAGATCGTAGGCAGATCTGACTTGCACATACAGCCGTGGGAATAGCCCGTGTGACATAAACAGAGAGCCACACTGCCTGAGCACAGGCTCATGTGACTTGGCCGTGTGAAAACATGATTTTTATCCATTTTTAAGCTATTTTCACATGCTAAACACACTAATTCATGCCCAAAGATTTACTACTAGTTCTTAAATCAAATAGCATTCATTATGCCATCCAAACTTAGCAAATACTCATTCATTCACTTCAATACCTCTTAAGGATTATGTACCACAATTCATATCGAAATTATACTACGTTATCATACTAGTTAAACTCATGTAAGATTAACTTCCAAAATATGTATATTTCATACCATGTTTCAATATATTTCATGCTCATTCTTGTCATTTACAAAATAAAATCTTGTCAGCCTAGGTACATGCCATTTTACCAAAAGAAAGGCACTTCACCACTTTGAGTTCTGGATTGGCTTGGATGCTGAGTCCTTAACTTTCTTCTGTACCTAATCCTGCGCACGGAAACAAACTGTACACTGAGTATGCACTCAGTGGTATTTCTATAGATTAATGCTTAGAACAATATAAACCATGTATATACATTATAGTTTAAATCTTTTTACATTCACAATCTTAACAGCTTAATCTTTTACATTCATTTCATAACTCTTTCAGCATTGTATACCAGTCACAGTCACATAATCAATGGAAAATAGTCTTCAGTATTTTCATTTATCCCTATTAACATGATTCAGACCTGGACGGATACGCAGATCCAACCCACACACCGGGGATAATATACAGTGTTTCATCAGCCGAAATCGGGATACACCATAGGGTAACAGTAACAGTAACAGTCATAGTTAGGTACAGAGTACCTCTTCGAAACGAATCCAGAACAGTCACAATAGTCGACACATATAGTGTCTCATCGACACATAGTCGAAATATCCCTAAGCACTTCCCATCCTTTGGCATGCCAATTATATCCGACTAGCCCGACACTGTTAATAGGGTATTCAAATCGTTTCATTTCAATACAGAAGTAGTAACAATTTCCATCATATCATTCATTGTACATTCTAACTATTAGAAATAGCAATTACATTGTATCAAATCATTAAACATAGTTTATAGAAAAACAAATAGAAATTCTCTGGTTTACTCGATATCCTCGTTCACTTTCTCCTTTCCCTTTTTCGATGACGTTTCTGCTGCTATGTTGGCTACATAAAATTTAACATTTAAAATTATCAATATATGTTATTTAATAACACACTCTTTAATTTCTATATAACTTTTACTATATTTCCAATTAGGTCCTTCCACCATAACCATTCTTTTTCTTCAAATAAACCTTATAATTTTCATTTAACACCTACTTTAAACAAGTTTCAACTCTTATTATTCCATATAAAACATCAATTCTACAATTTAAAAACTTAGTCCCTACTATAATAAAACTTTTATCTCTCTTTACAATTTAATCCATCTCCCACTTCTATCTTGAATTTCTATCAATTAAACCAATAATTCTTCCATTCATTCAACTTAATCAACATCTAAAAATTCAATAACTTTCTAAATTTTTTACATGTAACACCCCGAACCCGAGACCGACACCGGAGTCGGACACGAGATGTTAACAAACTTTGAAAAATTTTTCCAGACACTGCCCAGTCTGAGTACTAGTCGCTTCAAAAATCATATCTTGAGTTTCACAACTCGAAAATCAGTTTTGTGATTTTTCCCTGAAACTAGACTCATGTCCCCACCTATGTATTTTTTTCTAGAATTTTTGGTCGGGCCAATTAGTACAGTTTATTAGTCAAAGTCTCCCATGTTACAGGGGTCGACTACACTGACCTTTTCCCATTACGACTTGGATATCTCTCTGCACAGAGCTTCAATACTGATGCCGTTTGATTCTATGGAAACTAGACTCATAGAGGAATCCATACATATATGGTATGACCCCTAATTATCTCTGGTCAATTTATAATGAATTTCCAAAGTCGGAACAGGGAATCCAGAAACTGTTCTGGCCCTGTTCCACAAGAACCCGAATATCTCTTACTGTACTGTTCATATGATTGTTTCGTTACTTTCATATGAAATTAGATTCATCAAGGTTCGATTACATAATTTATTCACTATTTAATTCCACTCCTACGAATTCTTGTGATTTTTCCAATCCACACCACTGCTGCTGTCAGCCTCTGTTTTCAAAGTAAACCTTACCTATTTTCGGGGTTTCATGGACCAACTAGGGCCTTGTCATACATATGCCCACATATGATCATACTTAGCCATTCCAATGGCTGATCATTTGCTCAACACTTCCATTCCAACTATAGTTACATCATGAAACCATCTATACATTCATAAACACGAATGGTCTAATGCCATACTCCACTTCTACAAGCCATTTTCGCATGGCTGTACAGTTATACATTTCATAAAGTACTCGAAAAACAACAATGGGTAGTCCTATACATGCCATATCAAAATTCAACCAAAATAGTACCCAAAAGAGCCTTTGATAGTGTGGGCGACTTCGACTTCAAGATCCCGAGTCCGATAGCTGGAGAACCAAAAATCTATAAAACAGAGGAGCAGTGTAACGAGTAAGCAATTTATGCTTAGTAAGTTTTGAGCAAGGAATTCCAGCATAAACAAAGAATAACACACATTTAGCTAAACGGAATATTTCATAATACGCAATTTACCGATATCAAACTTGCTTCACAACATTAACAACCCTTATGTACATACACAATAGACTAACTTAGCCGAAGGCCGGTAGCTCGTTTATCAACTGAGCGAACATTTATTTGTAAGGGCTCGATTAAATTCAACACATACGTAACATATCCCCATATTGGGATGTTTTTCGAGTATTCGCTGGAATTTTACAGCAAGCTCATTCATTACCAAATCACGTACCTTCGGGATTTAACCGGATATAGCTCCTCGTTCAAATGCCTTCGGGACATAGCCCGGTTTTAGTAACTCACACAATGCCTTCGGGACATAACCCGGATTTAATAACTCGCACGAATGCCTTCGGGACTTAACCCGGATTTAGTATCTCGCACAAAGGCCTTCGGGGCTTAACCCGGAATTTGTATCTCGCACAAATGCCTTCGGATCTTAGTCCGGATATATTCACTTAGCACAAAGCCTTCGGGACTTAGCCCGGACAGCATTCAATTAATCATGCACATTCATATTTCATTTTCATTTGCGAAACTCAAACACAAGGCACATATCGTCCTTGCACATTCGGCTCAATAGCCACACATAGAGCATGATTTAACCACATCGTAATTTAAGCTCTCTTACTCAAGAACTTACCTCGGGTGTTGTCGAACGATTCCGCTAGCTATTCAACCACTTTTTCCTTCCCTTTATCGGATTTATTTCCCCTTTGCTCTTGAGCTTAATTAAACAAATAAATTGATTTCATCATTTAGGCATCAAAAAGATGAACACAAGGCACTTAGCCCATATTTATACATTAGACATTAAAGTCTCATACATGCAAAAATCATGCATCAACACAACATATTAGCTAATTTCTTTCCCCTTGGCCGAATATGCATGTCTATTTTTGGGGTCGATTTCAACACTTAATACACACATATACACACTAGTAAAGCATCCTCCCCCTTTTCATCAATTTAACACATGCATTGCTCATTAACATGCAAAGTTACATTCGGCCTTAGCACACATCTTGCTAGCCGATTCTTCTCCATTTAGCAACCAATGCACATATGTGCTCACACAAAAATGCTAAAAAGGAGGTTCAAGAATCATCAAGCCATCATCACATGCATCATTAACAAGCTTCATATTTTGCATGCAATGGCATTAACACAACCTCCACCTAGGCCGAATCTTAACTCATCCTCATGCCTCATCACCACAACATCAAACACCAACCAAGAATGATGCATCCATGGTCAAGTGCCAATTCCATCACATAGCAAGATTTAGACCATGGGCTAGGTAGAACTCAAGCTAACAACTAAAACATGCATGCATCTCATGGAACATCATCAAACATACCTTAGCCTAGCTACATGCATGGCCGAATCTCTTCACCTTTCTTCTTCTTTCCTCCTTAAAATTTTTGGCCAAGGATGAACCAAAGGATGAGAAAATTTTTTCTTTGTTTTTCTTTCTAATTTAGGCTAAATGAAGGTGAGAAAAGGATGAACAAAGATCTTCTCCTCTCTTTTCTTTAGCTCACGGCAATGGGGGGGGGAAAAGAATCAACTACTCACTTTTTTTTTTTGTGTATTCATCATACTCCTTTTCATTATTTAATTTCCATGCCTATTATTTTATTTTTTTCCACCCATGATGCACCAACAAAACATGTCTATGACATGTCTTGGCCATCAAACTTGGTCTACCATGCTTGTTATGGCCGGCCACTACTAGTAAGGGGGGGAATTTGACATGCAAGTCCCCCCTTTGTCCACATGCACTAATAGGTCCTCACACATTGACCTATCACATTTTAGAATTTTCTCACATAAGTCCTATTGACTAAATTCACATGAAATCAACCAAATTGAAGCTTGAAATTTTCACACATTCATAATTACATATTCTAGACAATAAGTATCACATTCAAACATTTCGGTGACTCGGTTTAGCGGTCCCGAAACCACTTCCCGACTAGGGTTAACTTTGGGCTGTCACATTACATAATTCAAATAGTATTTCTTCCTAGGATTCCATAGACACCAAAATTACAAGAAAAGGGATTAAATTGACTTACCACTTAAAGCTTGAACCTTAAAACCTTATTTTTCTTTTCTTTTTCTTTCTTTTTTTCTTTTTTTCTTTCCCTGTTCTGTTTCGTCCTTCTTTCTTTCCTTTTTCTTTATTCTTTTATTATTTCTTTTACTATTATAACATATATATTATTATATTTTTAAATTATTATAATTATTATTTCTTAAATAATAAGTAAATACATATTTATACATACATTTGTACCAATTAAAATATTACATATGTATTTATACTTACCACACACTTGTCACCTTATGGTATAATTTCTAATTTAATCCCTTGACCTTTCTATATTTTTTAATTAAACTTTTACACTTTATTCAATTTAATCCTTAACTAAATTAACCTTAATTAAGCTAAATTTATTTAATTAAAATCTAATTAACCTCTCACTTAATTTCGTAAATATTTCTAATAAATATTTACGAATCTAATTTTTCAGAATCGAAAACCCAAAAATTCACTTTTCCGATGACCTAAAATTTGGGTCATTACACTATACGTTGTGGAATCCATTCACCCAAACATGCCATTATGTAAACGACATTGATGGACTTGGGTTCAATAAGCCTATTCAACTTGGGCACGGTAATGTTAATGATGAAGTTAAGGGACTTGGCTACAATGTGATGGGCAAGGATTGGTTCTGATTTCTAGCCTGAAAACTAATTGTTGGAAGGGGGTGAAGAAATCTCTTTTATCACGTTCCTTTGGGAGGTGATAGTGGTGCCTATATTAATTGCTCACTACATTGGCTAGGCGATGAAAAGCTTAGTATTGCCTATTTTACAGACTCCTTATGTTGGGCAAGCTAGAAAAGGTCGGTCGAGACTTTGGAGGGAAAATTCATTTTTGATTTTCATCTTGGGCTTGAGGAATTCCACAAGGTCCCTGAACTCGACATTAATTTAAGAGATTTTTTTTATTAAAATGGGCTCGAAGGCCTTTACCTTGAATTAAAAAGCTTAGCAATTACAAGCTCGTGGATATCGCTTGGATACTCCATGTCAAAAGAAAAGGTACATCATTTTTTAATAGCAAGTTTACAAAGGCTATCAGCCACTCTATTGCTTGAACGAGTGACCCACTCAATATTGACATCGATGAAAGACTCTAATAATCTGAAGATTTCTTTTAAATAAAAACCAAAGATTGAAATCCTCTCCCATTGAGACTTGAATCGATTAACTAAACTCACACAATTGATTTCGAACATAGCCCTTGTGATATTGTTGTTGCGAGCTCACATAATCCCTTTCCTTAAGGCTTCCGCTTCAGCCCATTCAATATCAATCTTATGATCTAAAAAGATTACACAACCCCCCTAACATAAAACCATCATGGTCCCTCGCAAGAATCCCAATGCCAACAACTAAGTCAAAAACCGTCGCATCAAAACTAATCTTAGTGGCCTCTGAAACACCCCCAAACCCGGCCTAGACGTTATGACCGAATCTGGCAGTGTCACATGTCAGTGCTTTTTAGGAAAACCTTAGCAAGTTAAAAAAAATAGTCCAATTTGTTACCTTTACTTAAGTCGTGAAATCTTTATCCTAAATATTAAGTGAAAATATTTATTAACGCGGAAGCTAAAACATCATTATCTCATAAATTAATAATTTTAACAATTTAAAATCCCAAAACATATTTTTAAATAAAGTAGACAACCTAAAGTGTTACTAAAAAATCTATGAATGTCTACCAGTAGTCACCATCGAGCCCTCTGTCACACCGATCCATCTACTGCTGAGGATTACCTGACAAACAAAATAAACAAAGGGATGAGTTTTTGCAAACTCAGTGTGTACATCCTCACAAACAGCATGAATACTAACATATAATAGAATACAGTTATTCGGCCTTAGCCATACAGATTTCGCATGCATAACAGATCAGATATCAGAAATTTCATGCCCACCAACCTTGCACACCATTTCCGTCCAACCCATCACACCATGTGTGGATAAAATCGACACACCCATCCCTGCACACCATATATGGGGATATTATCGACCCATCCAACCCTACACGCCATAAGGTACCGCATCGCGGCTCATATCATAAATATGCAGCTTAGTTGCCAGATAACGGGCTTATGAAGCCCTTCAGATACTCCATTCACTTCGTCAAACCCACCCCGATGCAATGCATCATACAACTATGGCATGCTGTAATGCAGACAAACAGATCATACATTTATTTACAGAACAGATCAGATAATCATGCTAAGTATATCATGCGAACACATACATCATAGAATTAAGAGTCTAGTTAAGGCTTACCGACCCTGCTATAGGTCACAGTCGGCTTGGGCGACCCGTGCAACCTTTTAAAACATTTCAGATTAAAGGGGCTCACAGGCCCGTGTGCCTTGTCTGTGTGGGGCCACATGCCCGTGTGGGTCACACGGACCAAATTGGCCTTGCCCGTGTGGATCACACGGCCTAGCCCAGATTTTCATACACCCGTGTGGTTCATCTGTGTGGCCCACAAGGCCCATTTGCCTGAGCTCGTGCCTCGCACAAGGCCTACAAGCCACCACACGCCCGTGTCCGTAGCACCCGTGTGGGGGGCACACGGCCTGGCTCGTCAATGACACGCCCGTGTGGCGTCGACAGGTCACTTTTTGATTTTCATGGAAACTTATTTTCTGCGTAGTGGGAGTACACACCTGGTTCGTTTTCGCTACTAATCCAACCACGAGCACTCCAAAGCCTAAATTCGATCATAGCGAGCCCAAAATCAGCCTTTTAAGTCAGATTATTAAGAATAAGCAAATCCCGAAATGAGAGATCTACTTACCTTTAACGAACAACGGTGATTCCTCACTGTTAAGAGCTCGATTAATGATCCACAGACCCTAGAATATTCCCTAAACAGCAACCAAAATCCCTCTTAAACAATCTCCAAGGAAATCACTTAACTTTATTAAAAACCAAACTTACCGAACTGACGAAACACTAGCAACACGCCACAACTAATCGAATGAGAAGAAAAATGGAGAAGAAGAGAGAAAAAAGAAGAGAATTTTGGCAGCTAAGGTTTGGAAGAGGAAGAACGGCAGAGAAAATATTTTTCCAAAAAGAAGGAAAAAAGAAAACCCCTAATTTTTCCTAAAACCCTCAGCTCAGAATTTTAAAAATACCCAACACTTTATTGAGACTTGCAGCAAAAGTAATCACATCGCTATTGCAGGGAATCGAACTCCAGACCTCTAACACACCAACGCACATCTTAACCACTAGACCAGCAGGCCCATTCTGTTAAGTTTTTACCATAAGCCCACTGATCTAAAGTCAGGCTTTACTCAAATAAAACCAAAATTTAGCCCAAGTTAAAACTTGAACTTGGGACCTCCCAAATACACCCCCAAAGCACATAACCTCTTAAACCACATATATAAATACCAAAAAGAATCAAAACAAAAGTTTTAATATTCCCATGCTCAACAATCACAAAAGCCAAAATTACAGAAATTTGGGGCGTTACAACTCTACCCCTAGAAGAAAATTCGTCCTCGAATTTTACCTGATTAGAAAAGGTGAGGATACTACTGTCGCATCGAATCCTCTGGCTCCCAAATAGCCTCCTCAGTGCTATAATTCTGCCACAACACCTTCACCAAGGGAATAGACTTCCTACGTAAGACCTTAACGTCACGATCTAAAATCTGAACAGGCTCCTCCTCGAACGTCAGATCCGGTCTATCAGATCCGGTCTAATCTTAATATCTTCCACAGGCACAATATGCGTAGGATCAGAGTAGTAACGTCTCAATATCAAGACGTGGAACACGTCATGTATACGATCCAACTCTTGAGGTAGCTCCAACTGATATGCGACTGGCCCTACTCGCTTCAGAATCCGGTACGACCCAATAAACCGAGGGCTTAGCTTACCCTTGTGACCGAACCTCAGAACCTTTTGCCATAGCAAACCCTAAGGAAAACCATGTCCCCTACAGAATACTCGATGCCCTTCCTCTTTAGATCAGTATAGGACTTCTGTCTATCAGAAGCCGCTTTTAAATGTTCTCAAATCAAACGGACCTTATCATCAGTCTCTGAAATCAACTCCGGACCCAGAACACATCACTCACCCAACTCGGTCTAGCACAAAGGAGTGCAACACTTATGACCATAAAGTGCCTTATATGGTGCCCTCATATGGTGCCATCTGTATACTAGACTGTTAATTAATGTTGTAAGCGAACTCTGCTAGAGGCAAGTACTCCTCCCAATTGCCTCAAAAGTCGATAATATAGCCCCTCAACATGTCCTCAGTATCTGAATCACCCTCTTTGACTGACCATCTGTCTGAGAATGACCATCAGAAATGATCGAGACAGGTAACCTATGCAATTTCACTATCTCAGAAATGTATAGCTTGGCCAACTTCTGTGGAGAGAAGTCTGTCCTAACAAGAATGAAGTGTGCCAACTTGGCCAATCAATCCACGATGACCCAAACAGAATCCTTCTTAGTGGGTGTTAGGGGCAACCTACTAACGAAGTCCATTGTTACTCACTCTCATTTTCACATCAGTATCTTAACTGGCTGTAGCAAACCCGAAGGTAACCGATGCTCAGCTTTAACCTGCTGACAAGTCAAACAATGAGTAACATATTCAGTCACCTCACGTTTCAACCCTGACCACCAGTACAACTCTCAAAGATCTTGATACATCTTGTTCCCACCAGGATGCATAGCGTAAGGGCTATTATGTGCCTTCTTCAAAATCGACAGTCTCAAATCTTCATCATTAGGTACACAGATACTACCTTAA